>NW_027316500.1:5689041-5879041 GCF_026437365.1 Eucyclogobius newberryi | reverse complement strand
GTGGCTCCGTGTTTGTGTGCGGAGCCTGTGTGGTCCGAGCGCGGCCCTGTCAGTGTGGAGGGGGTAATGGCAGCGTGGGCAGTGGACTGGAGAGGACCACCTGAGAGTTGTTTTTGGGCATTAGTGAACACCCCCCACTTCTCTCTCCTTCTCTTTCTCGCTCCCTCTCTCTTTCTCCCTTCGATGTAAGCGTCTGAAACATGACACCCGCCGTCCCCGACCCCTCCCGCCGACCAAAAGGGACCCGAGCCCGTCCGCAGAATTAGAAAACCTGCTCTTCAATAAAACATCGGAGTCTTTGAGTAACGCACGCTTGAGATGGCCCAGTAATTGACTTTTGGACTATGGGATTTACATGAGCCCTCCAAAGCAGCTTACCTGTGCAGTGATGCCCCTTGAGAAGCCAGGCCAGTCCCTGCTGAGGTGGATTTCCATAAACTACAAAAATCTCCGCTACATTTTTTTCCCAAGAAATGCAAAAACTAGCCACTGTAGATAATTTAAAGGGATTTAGGGAAGTGTTTTGGAAATGGTTTATCTTGAAAGTGAAATCTTGCCAAATAATTTTAATCCATTTGGTGCAGAGTTATTCTAATGTAGCCAGCCACAGAGAATGAATGTTTTTTGTTTTATAGACTTTTAGATTTAAGCTCTACTTTACTAATCTATTTTTAAAAGTTCCAAACAGATGCATTTGCATTGACTAATGTGCTGGGAGTGGTGTCATATTCAGAGCACATATGCAGGATTTAAAGAATAAGACACAGCAGTATCATTAGGATGTATCTCCAGGTCTTCAAGTTTGGACGTAACATCTGATTTATAATTTTAAGTTAACATAATTGGAAGGACAAAACTTTAAAGGATACATATTATGTCAAATTTATTTATTTATTTCAACTTTTACTAAGTGATAAGTGGAGTTGTATTTAGCTCAATTCAAGTTAGTTTGATGAATCATCCTCTCTGTCAAAAACACTCTTTCACACACTCTCTGAATCTCCCCGATGTGTGATGTCATATCTTTCCTATGACATGACTCTGAGATCTGACCTTCTGTGCTGTTTTTAAGTCCATAAATGACCATAAGCCCAGCTCTGAGCATTTCTTCCTCATCACGATCATTACAACTGCGTGGCTACATTAGCATGTCAGAGGAAAGCAAGCTTTTGTCTCTCTTTCCAATGTAATTCCCCTGCAGCCAGTAGATGGAGGCCAAAGGTCAGTTCCTGCTGTGGGAAATGCCAGAGTGACATGGAGTCATTTAAAAAAAAAAAAATCATGAAACATGAGTTGCCAAAGTAAATGTACTCAAGAGCATGTTTAGAGGGCATTAACAATACAAATAATGCAGCATGTTTGTCCTTTAAATCACATATGTTGGTTTAAAAGGATTGACAAAAGGAGAAAGACAAAATTATATCTGCAGAAGCGGTGCAAAAAACGCAAATATTCAAATCATTAGTACTGAGCGGTAGTTGAGTAGTTCAGACAGCAGCACAGTTTGTGAGTTCGAATCCCGGCTCTGACAATTTACTGTATGTCCCCTCCATTTCACCATAACAGCTGTCCCGTCTAAAAGAGCCTTCAGGCCCAAAAAAACCTTCAATTATGAATTATTGTCAACATAAAACCTTTGTCACTTCACAGAGAAAAGTATAATGTCTTAAGTTATTTAAGATAATGTAACAGAGTACTACCCACCTCTGACCATCAGCCGCCTCAGCCTCTTCATCTCCTCCTCTTCATCACAAGAGTGTGGACAAAAGCCTATTACATCCTGATCCTGATACTTACCTGGAGGATCCTCCTGTTGTGAGGAGCACTCATATGTCCAGGAATCAAACCCGGGATTATTTTGTCATGAGGAATTATGTTGACTTTGCTTTCACTAAGCATTGTTTTAACATCACTCTTCATACTTTTTATGTCCTTCTGAATCTAGACTATTCGCAATAGAGTATTCTTTCATCCAAATAAAGTTACACAAAATATACTAGCAAAAAGATCAAAGAAATAAAAAGAACTGTTTTCTGTGACATCCATATAACAGGTGAGACAAACAAAATAAAAAAGATAACATCACTTTCGTAAATGTATATAATGAGTTGGCATATATGGGCACGGTGGCTGAGTGTCTATCATTGTGCAGTTTGCGTATTCTCCCTGTGTCTACGTAAGTGTGTTTCCTCCGGCCACTCTGGCTTTCCCCAACTCAAAATAACAGGTGAATTGCTCCTGCAGATGGTTGTGACCCAGCTCTGCTCAGAGATATGGAGATGACCCCACTGCTCCTGACAGTGACCGTTTCCCCAGCAACACTGAACCATGGGTCAAATGTGGCGTTTCCCTCACGCGTCATGAATAAAGTACCATAAGAACTGATAAAAAGACCAGAGAGTTGTAAGTGTAATCTTCCATACTCGGGTAAGTTATATTCATGTGTGTTTGTGTTTCATTTGTCTTACTCAGTACTTAAACCTCCACCACGACATTTCCAGGTACGCTTTAGCACGTTTCTGATGGATTACCATAGTATGCCCTGAATATTGTAATCAGGATTATAAAATAATACATCAAAGTTTTAGTCCATATTGGCCTGAAATAATCCCTTTTTTACTTTGCGTTCCAAACTGAGACACTCAGTGCACAAGTTGGAGTAAAGCGCCTGTGGTCGGAGTGAGACGCAGCGTGGGGAGGACCAGTCCACTATATTGGATGTCAAAAACACACATTGCTGACTATCTGTCAGAGCAAACATTATTCATTGCGGTTGCTCATGGCGCCCAGGAGGCCCGGGTCCCTTTTTGTTCTCTCGCAGCCACAACCCAGAAGCTATTAAAGGGGGCAGGACTGGTGCAATGTAAGATTTATTGGTCCATTCCTCACAAGTGCCAAGTAACATTTGCTCCTTACATCTTTCAGCGTGTGTGAGGTGAGGATTCGGAGGCCTGTCATGCTTCTTGTCTTGTCAAAAAGGAGCTACAAGGATTATAATATGACACAGTGAAGCGGAGACAAGCCAGGTTTTAAAAGCAGCATTACCTGAATACTGCTGTCCATTAGAGACACGCTGCGAGTCACGAAACTGCTGCTAAGAACAGGAAAACTGCAAGGAGCTGTTCAAAGTTGGGAATTATGGTAGTGAACAGCCTATGTAGCAATAAGTGCATTTACTCAAATTCAGGATTTGCATTTTCACTTGAGAAACCTATTTAGATGTATGCTCCAGGCTTAGATTAGAAAAGTACACTTGATTATAGGCTATTGGAATCAACATTTGAATGAACTAAACCTGTAACACTGTGACCAGTCAGTCATCTCCACAATATCACTTTACTTGGTAATTGCCAGCGCTAGAAAGAGTTCAAAAATATTAGAAAAGGGGAAAATTTGTAGCTGTACTCAAAGTCTGATTTGCCCTAGAACAGACATACAGTAAAAGGAGCTCTATGGGTGAAAATGAGGCTGCTGTGTTCTGCCTGCATCTAATAAAATAGAGTTTTTTATCGTCCGAAAAGGAAGTACCTATTGACATGCTAGTTGTTGTTATCGTGATGGCAAAAGTCTGCTCTTGCCACTGAAAGTTGTGAAATGTGCTTAAAAACTCATTGCAGAGAATAATTAAGATGCTAGAAATGTGTAAGGAAAGTGGTAAATAACTGTGTACTTCTGCAAACCGTTAGAACATTATATTCCTTTATAAAACTGTTTTCATGTTATGTCTTCAACTGTAGAACACGACCAACACAAATCAGGCCTGAACTGAGGTCAAACTAAAACCAAACCAACAAGTGTGAATGCACCTTGTCCCAATAAAAACAATTGATCCAAAAAGTTACTCAAGTAAATACAACTGGTGGCGATACTATCTCTGCTAATTGCCGATGCTAATGTGCTATCATGTTAACAGTGGCTGTAATTTGTGCATCTCGGCTGCTCTCGCACCTCTGAGCCGCTGATGGATGTCCAATGAGAGCGTGGTTTCTTCAGCAGCACGTTTGGCTCGTGACACATGGCTGAAGCTGGGGAAGTACGCCTTAAATTAATTAACACGGGACCTCTTGTAGCTGCTCACTTCTGTAAACAAACATTTTAATATGCCGTAATTAATTCAATCTGCCAAGCGACTCGGCCCCTCCCATAGATCTTCCTTCACTCTCACTTTGGGCGTCTTGTTAAAGAGTTTATTACTGTTATAGGGACATAATACAAGGAGAGGAGGCATGGCTAACGCTGTTGCTTTAAAGGTGCATTGTGTAACTTTTAGCTGGAGGGTCGTCGCCGCCTGCTTGTCTCCATGGCAATTCGGCCACGCTATTATTTTAGCAGGCGGATAGTCAGTCAATGAGTTAACAAGTCAAATAATGATTTTATTTTTGGGCCTAAAGAATTCCAAAGCATTATAATACTTTCACCGAACCTCCCGGGCCTATTAGAGAAACACATGACGCATTCACCCACATCACACGGGCAGAGAAATATAGACTCAAGCAAAGGTGAAACAATATTTTAATGAAACGAGAATATATGAGAGGAGACGTGGTCCACATTTGAGAGACATGGGCTACAAATCAGTCGCTGTGATTGGAACGTCTCAAATAAAAACGGTTGCACTTAATATGGACTCAGACTTGAACTTTAATAGCCACGTCAAATCAATAACATCAGCAGCTTTTTACCATATAAAAAACATTGCCAAAATCAAAAATATAGTGTCAAAACCAGATTTAGAGAGACTTATCCATGCGTTTGTCTCAGTAGATTAGACTCCTGTAACGGCCACTCACTGGCCTCTCCAAACGAGTTGTAAAACAGCTGCAGTACATCCAGAACGCTGCTGCTCGGGTCCTGACCAGAACCAGGAAGTATCATCACATTAGTCCTGTTCTCAGGTCTCTGCACTGGCTCCTGTGGCTCAGAGAAGAGACTTTAAAGCAGCTCTGCTTGTGTACAAGTCTCTCCATGGCCTAGCACCAAAGTACATCTTGGACATGTTAGTGCCATATGAACCATCTCGGACTCTGAGGACCTCAGGGACCGGCCTCCTGCGGGTGCCAGAGTCAGGACTAAACATGGACCGACCTCCTGCTGGTGCCAGAGTCAGGACTAAACATGGACCGGCCTCCTGCGGGTGCCAGAGTCAGGACTAAACATGGACCGGCCTCCTGCTGGTGCCCAGAGTCAGGACTAAACATGGACTGGCCTCCTGCTGGTGCCCAGAGTCAGGACTAAACATGGACCGGCCTCCTGCTGGTGCCAGAGTCAGGACTAAACATGGACCGGCCTCCTGCTGGTGCCAGAGTCAGGACTAAACATGGACCGACCTCCTGCTGGTGCCAGAGTCAGGACTAAACATGGACTGGCCTCCTGCTGGTGCCAGAGTCAGGACTAAACATGGACCGACCTCCTGCTGGTGCCAGAGTCAGGACTAAACATGGACCGGCCTCCTGCTGGTGCCAGAGTCAGGACTAAACATGGACCGGCCTCCTGCTGGTGCCCAGAGTCAGGACTAAACATGGACTGGCCTCCTGCTGGTGCCCAGAGTCAGGACTAAACATGGACCGGCCTCCTGCTGGTGCCAGAGTCAGGACTAAACATGGACCGGCCTCCTGCTGGTGCCAGAGTCAGGACTAAACATGGACCGACCTCCTGCTGGTGCCAGAGTCAGGACTAAACATGGACTGGCCTCCTGCTGGTGCCAGAGTCAGGACTAAACATGGACCGACCTCCTGCTGGTGCCAGAGTCAGGACTAAACATGGACTGGCCTCCTGCTGGTGCCAGAGTCAGGACTAAACATGGACCGGCCTCCTGCTGGTGCCCAGAGTCAGGACTAAACATGGACTGGCCTCCTGCTGGTGCCAGAGTCAGGACTAAACATGGACCGACCTCCTGCTGGTGCCAGAGTCAGGACTAAACATGGACCGGCCTCCTGCTGGTGCCAGAGTCAGGACTAAACATGGGGAATCTGCGTTTCAGTTTTTATGCAGCTAAAATCTGGAACAGTCTTCCTGAAGATGTGAGACAGGTTCTACTCTGACAATGTTCAAATCTAAGCTAAAAACAGTTTTGTTTAGCTGCGCATATGACTGAAAGGATTTTTTCTTTGCACTCTTCTCTTTTGTTTGTGATTTTATTAGTTTAGAAAATCAGTTGGATTGATCATTTTTAATTTAGTTAATTTTATTGTATTTCTGTAATTTCTTTGTGATTTGAATGCATTTTTCCTGCTGTGTGAAGCACTTTGAATTGCCTTGTGTATGAAATGTGCTCTACAAATAAACTTGCCTTGCCTTGCCTTGCCTTAATGATCTGCCTCCTACATTTATAAAGAAGCGACAGACACAAAATCTAGAGTTTTCGCCGGAATGTAACTCTCACAAATGATTAAATATCAAACGTCAAAGTGTCCTAAACCAGAATAAAGCATATTATATCCATTTCAGCTTTGACTGTCAAACACACTAAATGGCTAATCACTAAAACGTCTCCTGTTGGGACCGTGTTGCTATCAGGTGCATGCTAATGGGCCTGGCGCTTGCTGACAGATGTGGGGTTGGGCCAGTCAGGTTGTGCTTAGCTCCTGAGCGCTCTCCTGAGGTCCTGCTCTGGACAATGATGCATCTCGCTCCCCACCGAGGTCAGCTGGACTCTCGCCAGAACATCAGCGGCCATCAATAGTGTGGGTAAAGCAGGGGCCCACAGAGGGAGGGGAGGCCTGCATGGACCATTGGCTGACCAAAGCAGACTGGGCCAGGCTGGACCACCACACAGCGCTGTCTGCAGGAGGGGGGGGGGGGGGGGGGGGGGGGGGGTAAACACACACATCCATACAAGGGCTAAGTGTGGACACAAGAAACAGGTGATGGCGGGAAAGATGAGCTATTTCGGGATTTGTGCAATACTGGGACGTAACTGGTTTATTCATTCATTGTCGACGGCTTTTCCCCGTTATGGGTCATGGGTTGAATGGAGCCTTTGCCGGTGACTTTGGGCCTTAGGCGGGGTACACCCTGGACAGGGGCCAGCTTGTCGCCGGGTTAACACAGAGACATAGACACAAAGAGGAACAGTCACGCTCACATTCATTCACAAGGGGCAATTTAGAGTTCCCATTTTATCAAACACGGGGGGAGGAAGCTAGAAAACTCGGAGAGAACCCACGGTAACACGGGGAAGACATGCAGACTCCGCCCAGAGAAGTCATGTGGTGTTAGTCTGGCCCGGGAATCAAACTCATGATATTGTCGTTGGCCTTGGTATCTTACATAGAACTTACACTAATGTATACAAGTCTTCATTTCTATGACATATCTGGCGTTCCCTCATCGTGATTGGTGTTAGCACAACATCTACTGGCAGCAGAGGGAATTACCATGGGGAGAAAACAAAAGCTATCTTGCCCTGACATGCTAATACAAGCACGCAAATGTTTTTCTCCATTTGACGGCAGAAATGCTCAGAATGACTCTGTTGATGATTTGTGGACTTGAAAATCATGGTAAAAGAACTCAGAGCTCTATTAGCAACTCAGAGCTCTACCAGGAACTCAGAGCTCTACCAGGAACTCAGAGCTCTACCAGGAACTCAGAGCTCTACCAGCAACTCAGAGCTCTATTAGCTCTATGTCACAAAACTGAGACACTTGAAGCCGAGTGATTTCTGAGGCTTAGAGAAGGAGCAGAGAAGAGGACCTCATAAAGACGATTATGAAACAAGCATGATTGAAGCTAAATACAACTCCAGGTTTACTTTAGTTTGCTTTTTTCTGCTAGTGGGAGACAAGCTAGAAATACACTTTCAGAAATAATTTCACAGACACGTTGATAAATTTATCCAAACTATCCCTGATATTTCCTTCACTTTGTTCAATTTGTATTTATTTTTTTATAATTTGGAATAATATACTTTTATTTGTTGTGGTTGTCGTGTAGACATTAAGGGCATTTGTCACTGCGGAGAAGAGAGTCCTGTAACTGTCAAACGTTTTACTTTACTTTAGTAGAAGTAAAAGTAGAATATTTGAAATCTCCTTTGAAAAGTACTTTTTAATAACATCATATTAAACACACACACACACACACACACCTGCATCGCTCCGCAGGCAACACGACTTTGAGAAACTATCACACTTACCCCATCTCCCCTCTGCTCCTGCCCAAACAACCGCTCAGCCAGATTTTTTATTCCTAACTCTGCACCGCGACACAGCTTCCTCAATCAAGAGCTGGAGCTTCCCTCTCCCCAAGCCGACTCCTCCTCCTCCAACCACACACGTGAACACACACACACATACTCCGAGGCCCGGGCAAAGTGGCAGATGCGCGCCTTGTATACTGTAAGTGGGATTTGAAGAATTGGCACAGTCATCTACGCAGCGCTCGGCAGCTCTCACAAACAAATGACGGCCCGTAGTCTCAAAGTGAGATTGATATCTTTTTCTGAACTTCAGACTGGGAATATTGAGAATATGAAGGGGGCTTGCGCACTCCCCGGGGACCTGTGGGGCGCCTGCTGTCTCCCCCACCTCCACTCAACAATAACGCAAAAAAATGGCCTAAATTCATCTTTGGTCTTCATCAATATTCACTCATTCATCGTGCGTCTTGGCAGCTAGAATCTACTCGGCAATGGATGGGGCTGTAATGCACTTTGTCGCAGGCGCGAGGCTGTCTGGAACGGGAATTAAAATAGAACAATGTGTGATTTTTTTATTTTTTTTTTCAAGCCGAGAGTGCAGGCAGAGTCATACATTTCACTTAGCGACTGAAAACTTTTCAATTTGTGCAGTGTGTCCTCAACAAACCCAGCCATTAAATAGGTCAAGGATGGATGTGTCCAAGCTACAGTGAGCTACACAGCCCAGGACGTGTAATCAGAAGGGTAATTGTTTTTAGCACCGGGAAATAGTTCAAAGTGCAAATGACCTTAGGAGGAAATTCTGGGCCCATGATGTCATAGTTGAGCTCATTTTGGCTAAAGTGCTGAAACCAGTGGCACTTTTTATTAAACACAAGATGCTACTCATTTGGACAGTAAAGGATAAAACATGTGTGAAATGCTAAAGCTAAATCTAAAAAAACATATTTTAGTACAAAGGTTGAATCTCTTCAAATGTGGACAAATAGCGCATTATAAACACGTAAAGGTTTAAATGTATTTCTTACATTCACTTAACTAATCTATCCGAATGATTCACCTGGATGAGTTTATAAGTGCTTTTCACGACTTTCAGAGACTAGAGAGTTTATTTTCACGGTAAACCTAACAAACATTAGCATGCTAACAGGGCACATCCTGCTGCATGGAGATTAAACACTGAAATTAGATGCAGACAGCACACTGCAGTCTCAGTTTGACACTACGAGCTGCTTTTACAATATATGTGTACAGCAAAACAGATTTTATATCATTACATTAAAAGTATACAAATGTAAAGCTATTTAAAAAGCTAAATAATGCTTTCCTTTTATATGCACAATGAATAAACAATGCTAGTGCACACCTAACAAGTCTAAAACATCATGAACAATAATACATACTTTTTGAAGCTAAATGTAGTATGAATATATGGTATATATATATATATATATATATATATATATATATATATATATATATATATATATATATATATATATATAATATAATATAATATATGATGGCACGTGCAAGTTGTCATTTGCTAATAGAACAGTTTCTGCAGTTTTTGCATTTCGACACTCGACCAGCACTAAACCAGGACAAAGTCAACACAGTCAACACAGTCAGGGCTGCAACTATCCAGTATTTTAGTAGTTGACTACCCATGGATTATTTTTTCGATAAGTCACAATTTCTATCTATTGTACTATGAGACTTTGTAAATTAATTTTCAGCCAAATAAAGGTGAAGTTATGGTGAGTGAAGGCTTCTTTCTCATCGTTTTAGAGTCTGCATAATCCAGATAACGATTACAATGATCAAAATTCTACTTTTTTCAACTATGATGAAGTAATAACTGGGAGAACTGCTGCATGTGTGATTGTCTTTCACCCGCAACACGGTATTTAAACCCGACTGTTGCAGTTTGTGGCTTCTCATTTCTGAAACAACCATGAGCAACGACAAATCCTGTGGTCATGGAATAGGCCTCTGTGTGTTTGAGAAGGGTCAAATTATTTACATCGAGCAGAGAAAACATCTAAGGAGAAGCAGAAACTGCAGATCTGAACCCCAGTGAGTGTTTGGGACGAGCTGGAGAAGGCTTTGCTCAGTGCTCATACTTTTGTTGTGGTCAGTCAATGTATAATAGATCTAATTTGCCAAGTGAAAATGCCTTTCCGGGACATTCTACTGGCCTGTGACTCCTGACCCATCTCTGAGAAGGACACCATCACTTTCCATAATCTGAAAACAATTGCAAACTGACTGCTCCACGAAGCGCTATCAATTAAACATGGAAAAACAATATTGACATCTGAGCAAATACAATCAGTAACATTGGATGAACTATTGGCTCCGAGCGCATCCTCTGGACCTCTTCCCCGTGTGTTCCCGTGCAGCGGGGCCTTGGTTGGGTGCTTCCTGGCCACAGCGGCTCCGGCGATTATGGGCCCGTGTGACTGTGACAGAGCTGGCCCTAAAATGAATCAGTGACCTGCTGCGGCATGGGTCACAAACTAGACTAAAGTTTATGACAAGGAGGCAGCGGACCCTTGTACGCCTCTTTGTTAACCCCACACAGCCGGTAAATATAGTGATATGTTCGGGATCAATACGACAGCGGTGTTTATGTGTGATCATGCGAGGGTGATGCGCGGCGGGGCGCTGGTATTTGGAAGTCGTGATCAGAAGGGGTCGCAAGGATGTATTACTGTTTGATATTATTAATTGGCGTTATACATGTAACTTTAAATGTATTTGTCTTTTTTGGATCAGTCCTTAATTTAAACAAGTTGCCACAGTGAACAAGGACACTGCAGCCTACTTTAATATTTTGGATATTTAAATGTTTTTATTTTCTTTACTTTATTTGTTGAAGTGGTATTAAAAAAACATTTTATGGAAACTAATTATGCTATTTCATTGTAATTTGTATGAACGATGGCTACTAATATGTCAAATTCTAGGACACAGATATTTTAAAAAATGTTGTTAGGAAAAAATGTTGTTAGACAAAAGTTGACTATGTTTTGTCATCATCCAAGTCTCTTTTTCATTCATTCAGTTAAGTTAAAATTTGTAATGTCAGGTTATGTCATTCAAATAGTGCAAATGTTTTGCAAATATTATAAAGTAAAAAATGGTGCAATTGGGCCATAAATCATTTTTGTGACAGTAATGGGGCCTTTTTTGTGTTATTTTCTTGTAATACGACAAGATTTGAGCAGTAAAGTATAACTTCTACAACTATTTATAGATATAAAATAAGTTTCAGTCTGATATTTATTTATTTAACATTATTATACATTTAGAAAAGGGTTTTCTCAGGCCCTGGTGCAAATGGCTGGATTACAATCTCATTTATAAAAGGTTCATTCATGGAAAACGATTGTCTCCTGCTTTTGGATTAATGTGTCAGTGGCACAAAGTAGTTTCAGTATTATTGTTGATATTATTTGGTTGCACTATATCTCACTCCAGAATCTGTTATTGTGACGGGCCGAGCTGCACAGACAGAAAGCATTCCGGTCAGTTTTCCTGCACAGTTAATGCTTTTGATTGGCACGGCTTCTTCCGTACAGGTCATCGTGGATCACTGAAGTAGGTATGTTGGAAATGGAATGCATGACCTCACACTTAGCCCTATTTCCAGTGGATTTGATTGTCAGAACTGACTTGGCGCACACTCACCTCTTCTGTGGGATTCTGCTGTCACTTTGGTCAGAATAGTCAACATCTATCTTAGCTCTTATGGAATCTGCACCAAACATGATTGCATATTTTTTAAACATTGTTCAATTTGTTAATAGATAAGAATATTACCATGCGACTATTTTGATATGGTCAATCCTGGTTTCATATTATGGTCCCAATCATTAACAACAAAATGGGTTCATTGTTTGGTATACTGCTCCTATGGGACGAGACACAACTCCCACAAGACCAAACGAGAATCAGATTGGACCATAGATAATGAGATTTATAATTTTGTATTTATTTGAGATCTTGTCCCATCCCTAATAGCTCTTATACTTTTTTTTTACAGCTCCCTAATCAAACTCTACAGCAACCTATCAGCAACACAAAGCACATCCATCACAACAACACTAATAACCGGACAACCAGGATTAGCATTGACGCTGTCTGCTGTGATATTTTTAGCCCTGCTAGCATCTCCCTGAGCACATGTACAAGTGAAACTGATCCCTTTAGCCCGCTGTCTAATCCCAGTCTCCCTGCGCCACTTCATAATGATCTCCCCGTGAAAGGTAAATCAATTATATAACGACCACAAAAGCGGCGTTTTGTCATAAAATGGTAATTAGTCTGGGTCCTGACCTCCCTCCTGGCACCTCTGCTCCCCCAGCTGAGCTCGGCGGCACACGTCCCCAACACCCGCGCCTCTGTAAGGGCTTTTGTCTCTCAGTCTTGGTCGCCAGCACGATGGGGTTGGGGGGGATGTTGGTTGCGTTGAAGTTCTCCTCTCCTCTTCCCCTTTTCTCCCCCTCGCTCACTCTCGCTCTCTCTCTGCACGTTTATCAATCATAGGGTCGGCTCCAGCTGTTCCGCGAGCTTTTCGGATTTAACAGCCGGCCTTACAAATTGTCTGAATGGCGAGAAGAACAGCCCCCTCCCACGTGCTAGCCAAGGCGACGTGGCTGCACCCCGCGTGGGCTATTGACTCCGTTTACAAAAGGCGGCATATGTGCGGCAAAGGTGTCCGTATACCCAAATAAATTATGTCTTCCATTGTTCCGAGTGACGGATGTTTTCTGCGCATCTTCCTCCCCCTCCCAGACACGGGCCACCCAGCCGTCTGCTATCCCCGGGAATTACAAGAACGATTAACGCCGCGCTTCCAAACACGGCGGCGTCATGATCACCGCGGATGCCTTGGAGGAATCTGAGGTTGCCGCATTTTTTCACGGCAAAGAGAATTATGTCCAATTACGGCTTAATGAATGTACAGCAGAGACCGGAGTGGAGAGGAGTTTGTGCTAAATGTGGGGCGAAGATAAAAGATTTTAAATAGGGTCAATTAACTGGTGGAAAGCAAATAAACTCTTGAGATATTGGAAAGATTGAAATAGGTTTTGTCTTAAGGGAGAAAACAGATTAAAGTCGAACAATGTATTTTTGGTATTTCCTTTTGCAAATGAAGTTCTTGTGAAAACGCTTTGAAATGCAGGCCAGCCAAAATGAACAACGTTTCATTACCTTGGTAAACCTTTGCTTAACTTTGTCATCTTATAATGAAAACAGTATAAATTGTGAAACTTGCTTTTTTGTGTCACAAGTTTTTTCTGCTGTGCTTTTCTGATGAAGACTTTGAGCGAAAACATCTTTTTGCTTTGAAAATAATGCACCAAGCAACATTTCCAACTCGCTTGTCTTGTCTTGTCTTGTTCTTTTGCCTGGAATTTTCTCGTAGTATGGCATTTAATTCTACCATAAAATTCCATACTTTTGCTTCAAAGACTAAATAAATCCTGCAGTTATCTTTATCTCAATAGAATGCCTTTTTCGTATTTTTTGTTACAGTTTTTTTGTGCAAATACATGTTACAAATCCTTCTGTTACATTAACTTTTATTTTAAAAAGCAAATATTTCAACTAATTCCTTCAAATCCTTGTTAAAAAGCACAGATGACATCAATTCCATCCAATTCCAATTTGCGTAAGCCGATTTCCCACTTCAACCCTTCCCAACCACACATCGCACTTCCCACCGTAACTCGCACCTTTCGCCAACGACATCTCTGTAAAGTCAAAGATCAAAACGGATCGAACGCGCCGGGTAAAGAATTATCATTGTCTGTTTGTGTGAATGATTTGTAGGCCTCCGCCGCGCCCAAATGAAATGTTACACCCGTCAAGAATACAGATAGATGAACATATGAATTAGGCGTTCTCCAAGGTCAAGTAGCGATTGCGTTGTTACTCTGAGTGTCAAAGTGACCCGCGCACTCACTTTTTCATCATATTCTGCACATCAACAAAACAGCGGAGGGTACGGGGCGCCGACCAGAAGGGGGGGCCCGGGCGGAGATAGACAGAGAAGGATGAAGAGGGAAGGGGAGAGAGATCCAAATTGATCGTTTGGTGCTCAAATCAGTCATAGTCAGCCGGCCCCGTGGATGGATGTCTGTGATGGCCACTGCAGGTTCAGCTTCACAGAAAGAGCCTCTCAAAACAAGAGAAATTGGTTGGGGCCCTCGGGACGGGAATCAATGTGAGAGGGGCATGGAAGTGCACCAGGGTTGTTGTTGTTGTCGTGTTCGGGGGAGACGAGGAGAGGAAGGGCTCGGGGAGTTGGCCAAAAGTTGAGGGGACAGAGTTTTGACAGCGGGAAGCACGGTTTTCAAAATGTCAAAGCTGTTTTTGGAAAGAGATAAAAAAAAGAATGTTATGTACAATGGTTGAGTCTTTTTGTTGTTGTTGTTGTTGTTGAGGCAGTAAAGGTAAAATGTCTCACCAATTTGGAAGAACCCTTGGAAGGACAAATTTAAAAAAATGCACTTCTTTACTTTGTCTCTTTTGTTGTCCTGCCCAGTTGCTTACCATTGTTCCCAGTAAACACCATTCATTTGCCCCAACGTTTTGAAAAAATCCCCATTTAGCAGGTCCAACTCAGTATGTGGTAACTAATGTTGATAATGCTGTTGTTTTCACTCCACAAACATATCAGTAACTGTCTTAATGACATTACTTTTTTCACATAAAATGATAGGTCTCGTGATCATTAGTTACCATATAGTTTATTAGCCCTGAGCTAACTTATCCTCTCCTGAAATCTATGGGGGAAATGAAGAAATTGGTGATCACTGTTGAGTTACATTCTGGTTACCATACAACGTTTTTTTTCCTTTTCCCTTGTTGTTCTGATGGAGCTAGCTTGTTGGCTAACAGTCGGGCCCACAATCTAGCCTGTACGTCTCTGACTTTAGTGTGGAAGTGAGAGGCTGATCGTGACTGAATTGGCCGTGCTTATATTTTCTTTCAAATGGGCTGAATTGGGTTTGGAACGGTATTCTCAAAACTAAAAGCAGTGCAATGTGACTCAGCGGTCAGTCTCAACTGTTACGGCACGTTTCCACTGGTTCTCTATGAAAAGCTTTACGAAACCGTTACAGTCCGTTTATCTGCACACAGCACCAAAATCATCAGCCAAACCCAACACATTACATTTAGAGACGTTAAAACACGGTGTGGAGTCGCAAAGAAGTGAAACAAATGCAGAAAAAGTAGTTGATAAAGCGAATTACTACAAAATTCCTTTTTGTGAATGGCTGAGATTGGCTAACAAGTGTAATTCAGGCACAATTTAGATTTTATTCATACAGAATTGAGTGACATCAGCTGAACACAAAATTCAAAGTTAACTCTAACTAGAGAAGCTAATTTGTAGAACATATATGAGCCATAAAACCAAATATTTGAACACGTCTCCATTTGTATTCATTTATTTGACGCGCCTTTAATCACGGCCCACGTGTAAAACGCACGCGCAGATCCAACAGTTTATCCATATTTTTCTCTTTATGAAAAATCTATTAGCTGCAGTTTACAGTCTGTGAACAGTACTGGCTAGTGACGCCGAGACACTTAAACATCCCCCCATCGATCTTCCTTTGTGTTTTTGGTCCTCCATTAAAACTGCTTTGATTCTCTTCCAATCCATATCATTTTCTCACTAATGGCTGCCACAATCTCCTTCACAGTGGTGCTAATAGACTTTATTAACTGATTAGCCTCTATTTTCGGGAATCAAAATCTCATGCCAGTTTAATGGGGCTATTGTGGCTTGGATCGTCCTCTGCTTCGAATTATGATTTTTTTTTGTGTAATTTTTTTTTTTGTCAGACAGTTTTTTGAACGATGATGCAACCAAGTGGAGTGTGTTCTGGTAATGAGTCATATGACAACTCCTGGGGTTTCTCCTAACTATCCAGGCGAATGTCAGCAGTCTACCCCCCATTCCCTTTGATGACCTATTAAATATTATGAGGGCCCCCTCCTGCGTGCACTGTAGTCTGGCTCATATCAAGATGGTGTTTAATGCCCATGAGACAAACAACAGGCAGATTAAAGCCATTACGGCCCGCTGCACTCCCACATCCAGCCTCGCCAAAGTGCACTTGTGATGACTTTGGGTAATAGTTTTGTGGCTTAAAACCTGTTAGGCTCCGAGCAAGTGAGCTGGGAATAGAGGCGGGGGATTTATGTTACAGTAAGGCCTGGGACTGTACGCTCGGGAGGCCTGGGACTGTACGCTCAGGAGGCCTGGGACTGTACGCTCGGGGGGCCTGGGACTGTACGCTCGGGAGGCCTGGGACTGTACTCTCGGGGGGCCTGGGACGGGACGCTCGGGGGGCCTGGGACTGTACTCTCGGGAGGCCTGGGACTGGACTCTCGGGGGGCCTGGGACGGGACGCTCGGGGGGCCTGGGACTGTACGCTCGGGAGGCCTGGGACTGTACTCTCGGGGGGCCTGGGACTGTACTCTCGGGGGGCCTGGGACGGGACGCTCGGGGCGTTCAGGAGGGTTTCTTATCACGGCCGTTACTGATGTAAACACATGCGATTCTTGTTGGGAGGTAGATTGTAATTTGGGTGGTTTGACACACTTTAGTCAGTGATTGCACAATTATTGATCAGAGCCATAATTGTAATGTTGAAAATGTACTGTTAATTTTTATTTCTGGTTAAACTCTTGGGATCCGTCGAATTTATTTGAAGTGGTGAGTGTGTATTGTGTTTTGTGTATGTTGAGTAAAAGTTAATAATGAGCTGGACTTCGTTTGGAAGCTGACATTTTGGTACAAACTGGGGATCTAATGGAAGTCACACTAATCCACAAACTTCACTTCACGTAGTTTATATTATTGTAAAAAATATTAATAAAATAGCCCAAAGGTGACAGTGAGGTAATAGTGTCAAACTCAGAACTGCAGCCCCTTTATCTTAGAAATAACTTGAATAAATCCAACACTTTCAATTAAACCAACACAAAGTTCACATTTTGACAATCTTTTCAATCCATTACATTTATAGTTTGTTTGCATGCAGTTTATTGAACATATTACATTAAAAAATACTACGATTGGTCAACATTTCTGATACAAAATGCTTCACCTGTGCACCACCCAAGCACCACAACAGCCCCACCCCAGGACCACCTTAGCACCACCCAGGACCACCCAAGCACCACAACGGCACCACCACAGCACCACCCTAGCACCACCACAGCACTAACCCAGCACCACCCCAGCACCACCCCTGGACCACCCAAGCACTACCCCAGGACCACCCAAGCACCACAACAGAACCACCCAAGCACCACTCCAGCACCACCTCAGCACCACCCCAGCACCACCACAGCACCACCCCAGCACCACCCCAGGACAACCACAGCACCACCCCAGCACCAGCCCAATAGCACCCTAACACCACCCCAGGACCACCCAAGCTCTACAACAGCACCACCCAAGCACCAGCTCAGCACCACCCAGCACCACCCCAGGACCACCCAAGCTCTACAACAGCACCACCCAAGCACCAGCTCAGCACCACCCCAGCACCACCACAGCACCAGCCCAGCACCACCCCAGCACCACCCAGCACCACCACAGCACCACCACAGCACCACCACAGCACCACCACAGCACCAGCCCAGCACCACCCCAGCACCACCATAGCACCACCACAGCACCACCACAGCACCAGCCCAGCACCACCACAGCACCACCCAGCACCACCACAGCACCACCACAGCACCACCACAGCACCAGCCCAGCACCACCC
The DNA here is from genome assembly GCF_026437365.1 of Eucyclogobius newberryi. NCBI lineage: Eukaryota > Metazoa > Chordata > Actinopteri > Gobiiformes > Gobiidae > Eucyclogobius > Eucyclogobius newberryi. Next base: position 5,861,092 of record NW_027316500.1, on the reverse strand, counting down.
CAGCACCACCATAGCACCACCACAGCACCACCACAGCACCAGCCCAGCACCACCACAGCACCACCCAGCACCACCACAGCACCACCACAGCACCACCACAGCACCACCACAGCACCAGCCCAGCACCACCCCAGCACCACCCAGCACCACCACAGCACCACCACAGCACCACCCAGCACCACCACAGCACCACCACAGCACCACCACAGCACCACCACAGCACCAGCCCAGCACCACCCCAGCACCACCCCAGCACCACCCAGCACCACCACAGCACCACCACAGCACCACCACAGCACCACCACAGCACCACCACAGCACCAGCCCAGCACCACCCCAGCACCACCCAGCACCACCACAGCACCACCACAGCACCACCACAGCACCAGCCCAGCACCACCCCAGCACCAGCCCAGCACCACCCCAGCACCACCACAGCACCACCACAGCACCAGCCCAGCACCACCCCAGCACCACCACAGCACCACCACAGGACCACCACAGGACCACCCAAGCACAACTCCAGCACCACCTCAGCACCACCTGAGCACCATCCATCTTTACACAAGCTTACTTTCAGTTTCAGGTTTTGTTTCCACCACCACCAGTGTCAAGACTCCGGGGGAAGAATCCTGTCACTACCACCGCCTGCTCTGAACCTCCTGCTCTGCACCTCCTGCTTTGCACCTCCCGCTCTGAACCTCCCGCTCTGAACCTCCCGCTCTGCACCTCCTGCTCTGCACCTCCCGCTCTGAACCTCCCGCTCTGAACCTCCTGCTCTGCACCTCCTGCTCTGCACCTCCTCTGAACCTCCCGCTCTGCACCTCCCGCTCTGCACCTCCCGCTCTGAACCTCCTGCTCTGCACCTCCTGCTCTGCACCTCCTCTGCACCTCCTGCTCTGCACCTCCTCTGCACCTCCCGCTCTGCACCTCCCGCTCTGAACCTCCCGCTCTGCACCTCCCGCTCTGCACCTCCCGCTCTGCACCTCCCGCTCTGCACCTCCCGCTCTGCACCTCCCGCTCTGCACCTCCTGCTCTGCACCTCCCGCTCTGCACCTCCCGCTCTGCACCTCCCGCTCTGCACCTCCCGCTCTGCACCTCCTGCTCTGCACCTCTCGCTCTGCACCTCCTGCTCTGCACCTCCCGCTCTGAACCTCCTGCTCTGCACCTCCTCTGAACCTCCCGCTCTGAACCTCCCGCTCTGAACCTCCTGCTCTGCACCTCCTGCTCTGCACCTCCTCTGAACCTCCCGCTCTGCACCTCCCGCTCTGAACCTCCCGCTCTGAACCTCCTGCTCTGCACCTCCTGCTCTGCACCTCCTCTGCACCTCCTGCTCTGCACCTCCTCTGCACCTCCCGCTCTGCACCTCCTGCTCTGAACCTCCCGCTCTGCACCTCCTGCTCTGCACCTCCCGCTCTGCACCTCCTGCTCTGCACCTCCCGCTCTGCACCTCCTGCTCTGCACCTCCTCTGAACCTCCCGCTCTGCACCTCCTGCTCTGCACCTCCCGCTCTGCACCTCCCGCTCTGCACCTCCCGCTCTGCACCTCCCGCTCTGCACCTCCCGCTCTGCACCTCCCGCTCTGCACCTCCCGCTCTGCACCTCTCGCTCTGCACCTCCTGCTCTGCAACTCCCGCTCTGCACCTCCCGCTCTGCACCTTCTGCTCATCATTCAAACGCATTACATCAGCCTCATTCCTAATTGCACATCTTTCATTATCCTCTAACGTGTTTTGCCTTCAGTCGAGTCGCTCCTTTAAAAAGCCAATATAAACCAATCAGGACGCTGCGTTTGCTTAACACACATTGGACAGTTGGACATCATGTGGAGCCGTGTCAGGACTGACCACTGCCACATGCTCTTGCTTTAGCTCCTTCACCACAGTCGCTCCAACCATAATGTACCAATTGTTATTAATAAAGCCACTGAAACCTAATCAACTTCAAATACGGCTTGTCACCGAGGAAACCTATTAAGACAAATGATGATTTTTACTCTCCGCCAAATGACAGAGCTCACATTGTTCTGTAGCGATTTTCTGGCCCGTGAGTCGAGTGTAAGGAGCTAATTATGTGACGATCTGAGCAAAAATAACTTCTCATTCTGGGGAATAATGGCAGCGAAATGTTATAGATTAATGGCACTATTTATCTTTTTTAACTTTCTGTCTCTCTCGGCTGATGGCTGCGCTCCCCAAGGAAAATATTCATAAAAGGAAATTGAAGTCATAACTTAATAGGTTATTAAAATTTCTGAATGCATATCACTTCTCCTTTTGCGGCGCAGTAAATTTAAATTGAAGTTGGCGGCGTTGGGGAGTTTTTTATGGGGGGCACAGACGAGGGAGGACATGCATCTCTGTCAGAAAGGTATTTGCTATTCTAATTTTATGGCAGGCCAGATTATCAGCAGGAGGATCGGCCGCAGAGAGCACCCCAGACACAGCGATGACACCCACATTTGAGCGCTCTCGTTTAGGCTCTGACGCAGTGAATGAGTCTGTTTTACACTGGCCTGGCTTTAGTTACTCTTTAGTTACTCTTTAGTGCTGAGGCTCTTCCTGTCAATAACCAGCCTCACACAGGATTGTTATACCAGTTATAACGTATGTACTAATCTGGTATTTCACGTTGCAAATCTATATGTTTATTTAAGTTCACTGGTTAAATACTTATAACAGGTTTTTATGATTTTCTAATTTTGAATTTATTTGGTGTATTTATATCTGTTATACATATAAATGATAGTTTTACACCAGTTGAGTAGGTATTTGTGGAGAAAACTTTGAAAAATCTGTGGAATATTACAGGAAGTGACATCATACTCATTTATCCAATTGTATGCAGATTTTACACCCCAAAATAAATAAAAAATAAAAATTGACTCTCTAAACATCAATGAAAAAAGTCACTCTTGTATATTTGTATTTGTGAATTTAAAAAAAAATTACCATTAGAGGATCTGGGATGACATTCTCATAGTTTTATAGCAAAATTAAAAATATATTTATCTTAACTGCATTGTAGTTTCACTGAGTGGTCCGACCTGTCAGAGGCACTTTAACTACTTTACAGGTTAAATAAAGGTCAATTAATAAAGAAATAATCCTCTATTTGACCTTATCAAGTAGAATGCAGAGTTGTCAAAAGTTTCAAAAATACTAATACTAGAGTTAGTATCGAAAGTAGATATACATTTAAAGTATTGATTACAAAAAAAAAAAATCATCACAAATATTCCCAAAGTATTATTATTTTGTGTTGAAAATGTTTTGCCATTGTTTTAAACCTTGACCTGAATAAGAATATTTTTAAATGATCATTGTGTATCAAAATTGGTGTCGAGAATTGAGTATTTTCATCGGTAATAATGACATTGAACACTCAGAATGACTCAGACTTGAGCTTTTATAGTTGTTCGTTTCGTTCTGTTTGTTTGAGTCTTTTGTGCGTCGCAGCTTTATGTTCAGCTTTATGGCTCAACACGAGTGGGAAGAAGGAAAAACATCTTTATTTACTCCCACGGGATGAAATATTGAAATGTTCCTCACTTCACACATGCTAATGCTAAACATGTTAAAGCCACTGTAGCCTTAGCATTTTGAACGCCAGCAAGGGGGACTGGAAGGTTCCTCTGACTAAAGGGGGACTGGAAGGTTCCTCTGACTAAAGGGGGACTGGAAGGTTCCTCTGACTAAAGGGGGACTGGAAGGTTCCTCTGACTAAAGGGGGACTGGAAGGTTCCTCTGACTAAAGGGGGACTGGAAGGTTCCTCTGACTAAAGGGGGACTGGAAGGTTCCTCTGACTAAAGGGGGACGGGAAGGCTCCTCTGACTAAAGGGGGACTGGAAGGTTCACCTGACTAAAGGGGGACTGGATGGTTCCTCTGGTCTAAAGGGGGACTGGAAGGTTCCTCTGACTAAAGGGGGACTGGATGGTTCCTCTGACTAAAGGGGGACTGGAAGGTTCCTCTGACTAAAGGGGGACTGGATGGTTCCTCTGGTCTAAAGGGGGACTGGAAGGTTCCTCTGACTAAAGGGGGACTGGATGGTTCCTCTGACTAAAGGGGGACTGGAAGGCTCCTCTGACTAAAGGGGGACGGGAAGGCTCCTCTGACTAAAGGGGGACTGGAAGGTTCACCTGACTAAAGGGGGACTGGAAGGTTCCTCTGACTAAAGGGAGACTGGAAGGCTCCTCTGACTAAAGGGTGACTGAAAGGTTCCTCTGACTAAAGGGGGACGTGGAAGGCTCCTCTGACTAAAGGGGAACTGGAAGGCTCCTCTGACTAAAGGGGGACTGGAAGGTTCCTCTGACTAAAGGGGAACTGGAAGGCTCCTCTGACTAAAGGGGGACTGGAAGGTTCCTCTGACTAAAGGGGGACTGGAAGGCTCCTCTGACTAAAGGGGGACTGGAAGGCTCCTCTGACTAAAGAGAGACTAGGGGATTATAGGGACTTAGTTCTTGTTATGCGTCAATGTGCCATGTCATATGTTTTCCATGTCATATGTTTGCCATGTTATATGTTTGCCATGTCATATGTTTTCCATGTTATATGTTTTCCATGTCATATGTTTGCCATGTTATATGTTTGCCATGTCATATGTTTGCCATGTCATATGTTTGCCATGTCATATGTTTGCCATGTTATATGTTTGCCATGTTATATGTTTTCCATGTTATATGTTTGCCATGTCATATGTTTGCCATGTCATATGTTTTCCATGTTATATGTTTTCCATGTCATATGTTTGCCATGTCATATGTTTGCCATGTTATATGTTTTCCATGTCATATGTTTGCCATGTTATATGTTTTCCATGTCATATGTTTGCCGTGTTATATGTTTTCCATGTCATATGTTTGCCATGTCATATGTTTGCCATGTTATATGTTTTCCATGTCATATGTTTGCCATGTTATATGTTTTCCATGTCATATGTTTGCCGTGTCATATGTTTGCCGTGTTATATGTTTTCCATGTCATATGTTTGCCATGTTATATGTTTTCCATGTCATATGTTTGCCATGTCATATGTTTGCCGTGTCATATGTTTGCCGTGTCATATGTTTGCCATGTTATATGTTTTCCATGTCATATGTTTGCCATGTTATATGTTTTCCATGTCATATGTTTTCCATGTCATATGTTTGCCGTGTTATATGTTTTCCATGTCATCTGTTTGCCATGTTATATGTTTTCCATGTCATATGTTTGCCATGTTATATGTTTTCCATGTCATATGTTTTCCATGTCATATGTTTGCCGTGTTATATGTTTTCCATGTCATCTGTTTGCCATGTTATATGTTTTCCATGTCATATGTTTGCCGTGTCATATGTTTGCCGTGTTATATGTTTTCCGTGTCATATGTTTGCCATGTTATATGTTTTCCATGTCATATGTTTGCCATGTCATATGTTTGCCGTGTCATATGTTTGCCGTGTCATATGTTTGCCATGTTATATGTTTTCCATGTCATATGTTTTCCATGTTATATGTTTTCCATGTCATATGTTTTCCATGTTATATGTTTTCCATGTCATATGTTTTCCATGTTATATGTTTTCCATGTCATATGTTTTCCATGTTATATGTTTTCCATGTTATATGTTTTCCATGTTATATGTTTGTTTTTTGATTCCTTTAGTTTACAGATTCAATGCAATTTTTTTTAGACATGTTATGTAGTATTTGAGCAAATTATATCTTACTAAAGATGAAATGAGTGTAAAATGTAATATATATTAATACATTTAACATTTTCCACACATTTTTAATTTGTGGATAATCAATATATAATTAATAAGTATGTTATGAAAATAATAAATTCAATGTAGATGTCAACAAATCCTTCAGTATGTTCTGCCCAAATCCTGTGAAGTAGAAGATTGTAAAGTTTGGTGAGTGAATGAACTTAAAGGACTGATCTTTATGTTTATGTGGGAAAAATGCATTTGGAGAAAACGGCCTTTGAAGTTACAAAGTAAATGTAACAAATGTAAATCTATCTGTAAGTTGATCAAAAAAAATAAAATAACCCACTTTCAGTTGCAGATTGAATGATTTTATGTCAAGAAAGAGCAAAAACAACAAATAAAACAACAATGAGTTTGACCTGTAATGTCCTGTCTTTTGTCAAGAGTTGAACCAGTGATCCTCTGGTTGGAGCTCATTTGGGACACAACCTCACCTGCATCGCACTTCTTCTACCCAATGTCTTTTTGTCCTTTTTTTCACCCATAACTTCTCCTCAGAACATGTATTTCTCTTCTGTCATTTCCTTCCCCAGACTCCTCAGGGGCCCTCAGTCTCCGCGGACGCCCAAAGAAGCACAAATCACACTGGAACCGTCCGGACACCTCTCTTTTGCTTCCACACCGGGACAACGTGGCAGCAGAGACAAGACGTACGGCCGGAACACGAGCCCGGCGCGGAGGGGGGCACTTCCACTCAAGGTCGGGGGCCAAATTTATTTATTTCTCCGGAAGTTACAATGAAATTTTACTGAGTACTTTGCGGCGATGATGAGGGGGATCACTGTCATAAATTCGCCTTGCCATTTGGTTTCCCCGTGATGAACCATTTATGACGCCGCCTTCAAGGACACGCGGCTGTATTTGTATGATAGTGCTATTCTATGTAATGATATCCGTTTCATTGGCGCCGTATAACGCAAATGAGAAAATTAAGGATAAAAGTGCAGGTGGGGCGCTCTAATAGAATATGTACTGTAAATGTCAGCTGATATTTGTGATGCCCTTGTGCTGGTTTTACACACGCGCTTAAAGTGTTGACTTGAATTCCAAAGTACACGGCGGGAGCTGAGAGGCTTTTTAGAAAATCTGCCGTGATATAAAGCGAGGAGGGTTTGACTGCGAGGAACGCGAAGGATGAATTCAAGGAGAGGGACGTTAAACAAAGCTTGACATTGAAATGAATGCCTGAATATGCAAAAAGACAGATGGTGGTGAGGGGCAGTTGGAGGGAAATAGAAGTTAATTGGGTGCGTTCATGTTGAGCACTGGTTTGAGCGGTGTATTGTGAGCCCTGTTGGCCCTTCAGGACGGTTCATGTTTAGCTCTTTGGAAGTGGCAGAATGCATCTCCACGCTCGGGGCCTGCTCTGCTACGTGAGTTATGTTTTCTTCATAAATAAAGTCTCAATCGTGTCTGAATTATATGTTTAAATCCTAGGCCCATCTCAGCAATTCATAAAAAGACTGCTTTTGATTTCTCCTCAGCTATTTCCGTCTTTATTTCACCTTGCATGTTGCACCTCTAGACTGTGTTTTAAAGTCTCTTGCTCTGTGTTTGGATGATATGCACTGGAAATATAATGTTTTTGGTCTGAATGCTAGTGCCGTGTATCAATTGTTAAGCTTGTCGGATTAGCATTACCGTTCAATATGTAGCATTACCGTTCAATATGTAGCATTACCGTGCCTGGAAATATGGTGGTTTATCACAAAGAAATGGAGAGAAATTCTGATTTTCTGTTTGTATCTGCGACGTCTTGTTTTCAGCCGGTGTTCTCTCTTATTCACCCCCGTTGGAGGCTCGTACTGTTAAGGGTCCACCTTAGACCCCTTAAATGTGACAGTACGGTTCATTTAAAACAGTGAAGACAATTTTGGACCGTCCTGATCTGCTTCAAAACAGTTTTAGGTCCAATTTTGTGAGTGAACCTCGGTCTGGACCAAACTGAGGGTGAGTCTGAGCTCCAAAGAGATGACAATATTCGTCCATTGCGTGCACCTGGGCCTGAACGCACCCTCAGACTTACTTTATTGTACTCTCAGATCGTCATTACTTCTGCGTCAGAAGGAGGAAAAGGCTGTGAGGAACAGCATTCGCAGATCTTTCTCCAGATTTTGAGTCTTGTTCAGGACGACTTCCATTATCAGTGCTTCAGGTTAACTGGGTAGACTGAGAAACACGACCTTTATAGTGTGAGGAAAGAGTCCCGACCTCTTCTCTGGATAAATTAACAGCTTGTTTTAAAAGATGAATCATACATTTTTGTGGCCACAGTTGGATAAGACATGATCCTGGTTTGAGTTTGGTCCTGTTTGGTCCTGTTTGGTCCCGTTTAGTCCCGTTTGGTCCCAGTGGTTCTGATGTGGTGATTGTGGAAGTATGAACACCTTAGTTTGGTTGTAATGTACTTCTAACATACTTCCACTACATAAAGAAACATCATATTGACCTTTTAGAAACCTAATAGAAGGTGCATGGTGGAACTTTTCTGATTCGCTGTAACTTGGAGAGGGGTCGGTTTAATGACACACTGTGGAACATTCTAGGCTACAGTGTCATGTCCTCCAGAAAGTGTAAGCCAGCTCAGAGACTTTAACGGATGCATTACCGGCTACATTATAGGAAGGGCAAACATGTTTTAAGTGTACGCTCTTTTGTCATTTACTAATATTGGACTATGATTAAGTGCAGTATTTAAGAACTGTGTATCTGGGCTTTAAAACTCCTGCCATGGGACACAATAAACAGATACCTTTATCTTCTGGCTGTGGAGAAAAAGACACAAGTCAAGCCAACGATCCAAGACTAGACATAGTAACAGACAATAGAAAAATTAACAAAAAATACATTCTTAATTTGAAAATGGACTGATTTGACAAAAACTGGGGGGGGGGAAGAAAAAAAAGGGAAAACAAATTAGATATTTTTATCATCTAAATAGGAAATATTGCTTGGGATCGAACACAAAAAACACAAAATAAAAAGAGCACTTGGGCTGATACTGGGAAATACATGTATAACTCTCAGAATACTTTTGAATGTTACGTTTTCTCGATTGGTTTAACATTAACTAAGATATGACGACATAATAATAACTCTCTCTTCATGTACATATTTCAGTTTGTCAGTAACATGAAGGTTTATTTCCTGAGTCTTGCTGGAAGTGTCTTGGGCCCTTGACTTCCTCGAGGCCCTTCTGCCTCTCCACGTTAAAGCAGTATTGTCCCATGACAAACGGCACATTGAGAGACACCGCTCGACAGCGTATGTTTGTGCTCTCACATTCATTATGCACAGGATCACTGCGGGGCCCTTTGTTCGGGGGCCCCTGAATACACAGCGCAGACACCTTGGGGTCCCTGCGAGGCCATCGAGAACTAATGCTCTTTATTGATTGGCCATTGAAAAGCCTCTTGTAGCTCTGGGACTATGCTAATGCCAAAAGGCCCCTATAGTCCCTCGGGCCCCTCGTGTCAATTCCTCAGTGGGCTATTATGGCCACTTCATTAATGGTCAATTACTAATATGTGATGGAGCTCGTTTTGGGCCCGAGTCGCCGTAAATGGGCATCTGTCTTTCTGGCTTTGGAGAGACGGCAAACAAACGGCTGCTCGCACATGTGTGGCAGGAATCACATGCTAATTGAGTCTTTTGTCCAGATAATGTGGGTCAGTTCTCTTGATTTTGCCACGAGTTCTGAAAAGGCGAACGCGTTTGGGGGTAAATACAACACAATAACGGTTTGGAAACAAAAAGTGTCCGTGTTTTGCAGTTGGATACGTGTTTACAGGGCGGGTTCTGGTGTTTGGCATTGCAAGTGGGACTGAAGAGCTTGTGCCGACTGTGTGTTTTGGGTGTAGTGCTGGAAGGGCATCTGGTCTAATAAGATCAAAGACTAGACAAGAGTTAAGTATGTGATGTAAGGATATAAGAGAAAAGACCACAAATTGCTATTTTATGTCATTGACAAATAATTGTTTGGATTTGCACTGGGTCAAATGTTCCACAGTGTGGCATTAACCTTGAAAATACTTACCGTAATTTCCGCACTATAAGGCGCACTGCATTATAAAGTGCACAGCATTATAAAGCACACTGTCAATGACTGGTCAGTAAGATCAACCAGAATTAATCCATATATAAGGTGCACTGGATGTTGTTTTTTTGAGAAAATTAAAGGCTTTTAAGTGCGCCTTATAGTGCGGAAAATACGGTAAGTGGGTATGGAAAAATCTCAATAATTAGAAATCAGATGAAAAACATCAAGGCCTGTTTAGTCATGCTCAAACAAATTTAGGCCTCTGTCTCGGCATGTGTTCTGTCTTAAATGGATCTGGATGTATACAATACAATATATATATATATATATATATATATATATATATATATATATATATATATATATATATATATATATATACATATATATATACCTGTATTTAACATCAAGAAAGACAAACTTTGACATGTTGTATCCATGTTGTCTCATGTCATTGCAGGTCCATGAATCAGAGCTGGTTTGGCCTCTGCAGTGAGGCTGGAGTTCTGGAGGAGAAGGAGCTCAACACAGGGTTAAGTAGAAAAGTAACATTACTTTCTTTGGTGACCTAACGCATTCACTCATTTGATTTAATTTACCATCGCCCCAACTCAATGTACATTGTCCCGGCCAAAACGTGTGCAATCCATAGAGCTGTGTTTTTAAATAACAAAAAATGAAAAACTGTGGAATGCCACGTCATATTTCAATGACAGATGAAAAAAACTTGGCCCAAGTTTGTGTTTCCTCTGCTGCTAATTTGTTTTAAATCAAATGAAATAACAGGAAATCTAAAATGTTGGAAAATGTAATACTCTTTAGTCCTAATGTTGTTTCGTTATGTTTTTTGGTGCGTTTTTTTTTCTAAATGAATAAATAATCAACTTTTTTAATTAGACTACTATCAATACTTGCAATCGGTTGTCAGTAATCAGATTATCTTTTCAACGAGATGATCTGATTACGACAAGAGCGCAGGCCACACCCCCTTCCTCTCACTTCCACTTGAAACATCACATACACTTCGCACACTGGCCCAGCACCTGCTCCTCCCCTTTCACCACGGGGACGTTTTTCTCCAGTAATTTTCGATTTGTGTTTATAGCGCTTTTGCACATGTGAACGCTGCTCTGATCCTAACCGGTTTACTCCGAGGCGGCTTGATAGGCTGTCAGGCTCCCTCGGGTGCTGCCTTCCCTTTCCCTTTCCAAATTTGTACATAATAAAAATAATAAATCAGACAATAGGGCTTGAATATTTCATTTGTTATCTATATTCCTTTTGGGAGAACAATGGGGGAATGTAAAAACTGCAATTTCCGCGCCGGGACTCCGTTGGGATGAGGCCCGGAGATGCAGAGTGTCTTTAAGCGGGCGCTCTCTCCGGGAAAGCGAACAGGCAGCAGAGATATTACGCGCCGTACGGGAACATATTGTGCGTAAGTGTCGTAATATGGCATTGTTTTCCACACATTTTGGGTTGCTCAGATTTACAGAGCGTTTTTTAGTCTTCTCGGGAGACTTTTTTGGAGCAAAATGAGGCTTGTCTGTGGTTTTAGGCGGCGGTTTGATTGTTGTGCACTTGGGCAAGACATGACAGCGTCTGCGTTTATCAGCCCGTGGCGTTGGTTTCTTTGGCAAATTTAGCTTACGCCGGATGATAAACTTCACGATTGGGTTCGTGCGGTTGTGAAAATAGTAGTCGTCATTGGTTATTTTTCAACTTGTCAAACCGATATTTGAATGATTTGTACGTTGAGACCATTTTAATACATTTTTAACCAAATAAAGGTTGAAATATGGTGGTTGGAGGCTTATTATAGTGTTACTTTAGAGTCTGTATAGTCCAGAATGTCTTTTAACAGTTCAAAATATGATTGGGGTTATTTTTATAGATACAGAGTCGGCCACGCCCACTAAACAATCCATTCATTATAATGTAGAAGGGCTGTCACACTCTGTTCAGCGACTACAGGAGCAAACGCAGACTTTAGGATATTTATTGTACCAAATATAGATACAAATACATGGAGACAAATAAGCCCAAATGTAACATCTACAGAACAATCCATTTCCTTTTCTGAGGTAACGACAGGTCAATCATCTCCATTACGACACGGCTTGAATTAATTGTGCTTAAAATACACATTATTTGCATGGAAACGTCTTAAAGAGGGAAAAGAGTGACGCGTTGGCTGTTTGTAGTGGACAGGTCACGACTGTTCTGAGTAATCGCTGCAGATGTGATGGAGAAACGACCAAACGTGGACAAACGTGAAGGATTTCCTGGAAGCAAAGTGTCGTCTCGCCCACTAACAAAGTATCAGAGGTGGAAAGTAACCAAGTAACCAAAAGTATAAGTACTTAGTAAACATTTTAATATCTGTACGTGATTGGAATATGTTTTGCAGCGGATACTTTTTACTTTCACTCAACTACTTTATCTGTACTTTCTAAAAGTTGAACTTTCTAAAACTTTCTATAAATAAATAAAATAAATAAAATAAATAAAATAAATAAAATAAATAAAATAAATACATTTGAAAAATAAATAGAAAATAAAATCAATAAACAAATTTGGGAAAATATACATTCTATTTTACTCGTGTAATGTATTATTTTTAATTGGGTACGTCAATACTTCTACTTACTTTTTATATGATACTGTTACTTTTAAGTAGTAGTAGTAATGAGTGTATATATTTTTCATACATCTGAGAAGATTGTTTGTCGGCCAAATTCGAGCTTCTCTCAAACTAACTTTATCAGACTAAATACCAAGAACAAAGGAATTCCATAGCTTTTATTCACTCCCATTTTTATACAATTTTATCTACACATTTACGGGATGAATCCAATATCAAACCTTCTCTCCCTCTTTCCTATCTATCACCATGCCTCCCTCCCTCCCTCGCTCCCCCGGTCAGCGTGCAAACTCTCGATGACATTCTAATAACCTTCACTTTCTTCCCTGGCGCTGACGGATCTGTCCCTCACTCTGCGCGGGGCCCCCAAGATTACCTCCGTGAAAACCGGGCTGTCAGATGATAACCACTCTGCTACAGTCAGAGTCCGCGGCAGATAAGCAGGAGCAGAAAACAGCAGGAAGAATGAGTAGGACGGAGTATAGGGAGTGTAGTCAAGTGTACGTGAGTGAAGTGGTGCCAATAGAATGAGCTCAGAGTTTTAGAGTGATACATGTGAAAGTATGAGCTCATAAACAGGAGGCCGGCAGCGTTTGGGTTATCTTTTGTTTTTGGTGGATAAATGTATCAAATATCTTGGTTGATTTGGTTACTTTTATTTTGAACATGACATAATGATAGCAAAACTTACAAAAAAAGAGTCAGATATAGAATACAAGAGAAAAGAAAAGACATTTCAAGAAGGGAGAATTTTTATACCTGTACATACACATATCACCAGTATTTCCAGTACATCACTATGCATGATTTAATATGTGTATTTTATAAGTTAACGTGTCCTATCACAAATATGCAGACGACACTCAGATCTTTGTTTCACTGTCGGCCCTCAACACTCATCGTCTCTGGAAACAGAAACAAAGAGAAAGTGTTAGCGTCACCTCCAGAGTCTCGCTCTAAAACCAAGTTAGAAATCTGGGGGTAATAATGGACTCAGACTTGAACTTTAACAGCCACGTCAAATCAATAACATCAGCAGCTTTTTTATCATCTAAAAAACATTGCCAAAATCAAAAGTTTAGAGTCCACATCAGATTTGGATAGATGGATCTCACGTTATACAACAAACAGACAAAACTGCATTTTTCCTGTGATGGTGATGTTTTTATAGCTCAAACTAAAGTTAGCAGCTAAAGCTAGCAACTTTGCGTAGTGTATCGGTTTATCTAAGCGTGGTTTAAACAGCTCTTCTGCTTCATTCAGTCGTGTTGTGTCCAGTTAAAGAACTATCTTCCTCTGTTGGTTGTCCGACTCACAATGAGTTGTGGTCTATAGTGACCGGTCTGACTATTGAAGGTGCATTGTGGGACATTTGTAGTCAGTAGTAGTAGTAGTCATTTGTAGTTTTCAAATAATCTCAACTATCTGTTGTTACAAGGTCAAGCGTCCTTCAAGTGGATTTTGCGTCATACGTCCACTTTAAATTTGGTAAATAATAATTGTTAACAGAACCGCACAGTATATTTATGACAAATTATGTCAAAAATCTTGTCTCATCTCTTTCTCTTGGGCCTGACCTTGCGTCTCGTCCCATCCCTGTACCACACGACCACTACCACAGTCAAAACTGCTCTCTTTGAGAATCCACCTTCAGGTCCGGGTCCCTCAGTGCTGTCCCCTCTCCAGTGTCCTGTCTGTCAGGGGTCCTCAGTGTGTGGGGGGTGCACGAGCTGGAAACAGAGTAATTGGGATCACTCTGTGGCCATTCTCACTTGGACTTTTCACTTTGGTCCCACAGCAGCGGCGATGAAGAGGGGGGAAGAGAAGGACCGAAGGGGCCGGGGTCTTCAGAGGGCCGGGCAGATGATGGACATGAAAATGAGCTACTCTTTCCCTTTCACCAGAGCACAGTGGACATGTGGTGTCACTGCCTGTCAGAGAGTCCAGACCAATATGCAAGAGGAAGTACCACATTATGGCTGTGCACAAAAGTGTCTAAAGTGCCAATAATTTGAAACATTAGACCTGTTATAAAAGCGTGGTACATAGAGCCTTCGTATTAGAGTGCGAAATGATTAAGTCTGCACAATACATTAAAAATAATAACTAGTAGCAACATCGAAACGAAACACGACAAATCTGCATAAGCACCTCGAACACAACCACAAGGAAAGCGGCCTAAGAGTTCGCAAAACTGTTTCTCCCAAATCGCCAGAGATCCCAGAGATGTACGAGGCATGTGTAGGATCTTTAGAGGCAGAACTTCATCCTCGCACCACAGACCCAGCCCTACAGGAGCCTCTTTCTCACAAACAACTTTGAACCAACAAACGCAGCAGCAAGATTACGAACAGGGCCTAAAAGAAGAGAGCACATCACGCCGGTGCTGGAGTCTCTTCACTGGCTCCTGTCGAGTTTAGAATCAAATTTAAAATCCTCCTCCTGACTTACAAAGCCAAAAATGACATGGCCCCATCCTCCCTCAAAGATGCTATAGAACCATATCATCCAAACAGAGCTCTTCGCTCTCAGAATGCTGGCCTTCTGGTGGTCCCAAGAGTCTCTAAAAGCACAGTAGGAGATAGAGCCTTCTGATGGTCCCAAGAGTCTCTAAAAGCACAGTAGGAGGTCGAGCGTTTAGCTACAAAGCTCCTGTGTTATGGAATCAAGAGGCCGACACAATCTCTTAATTTAAGACCAGTAAAACCAATTTGTGGCACTTGGTCAAATCAAGTTAAAATGTCATTGTCCGCTACATTTTTTTTGCATTTTTTCCGTAACACATTCGATTTAAGAGATGTTTATGATGTGGCCATTAGCTCTATGCTAATTGCATTGAGGCTAGTGCGTGGAACAGCCTTCGCGCTGTGTTCACAAAGCCTGGAAGAGTCTTACATGATCAGATTCTTCCAGTTGCTCACAGTAAAATGTGTGGCATTTGCAGAGCTGTTTGCTTGTCTGCCTCTCACTAAAACATGGGTGTCCCGGGCCGAGGTAATGTGTGGCCGGTGCAGCCCCGCCACACCCATGGGTGCTACAAATATCAGCGTTGTAATTTCACGCCTGTGATTATTATCGAGAGCGCCATCTCAGAGGGGGTGAGAGAGAGAGAGAGAGAGAGAGAGAGAGAGAGAGAGAGTCCTTCCTCACCCGTCCTCTGTAATCCACCCTCACCCATCCTCCGTAGTCCTTTCTTACCCATCCTCTATTGTTCATCCTCCCTTACCCTTTCTTTCTCTCTCTTTCCTCTCTGTCATCTTCATCTCTTTTTTCTCAATTTCTCCCTTTATCTTGTTTCTCTCTTCTCACTACTTTTTTCTTCCTCTCTCCCCTCTCCCTCCATCTCTCTCTCCTCTCTTTCTCTTGTTTTCTCTCTCTCCTTCCTCCTTTTTCTCTCCCATACCCTTTTCTCCCTCTTCCTTCCCTCTTTCCTTTTTGTTGCTCTTCCTCTTCCCCCTCTCTCCCTCTGCTTTTCTCTCCCACGCTTTCCCTTTCTTCCCTCTCTCTTCCATTTCTCTTATCTTTCTCTTCCCCCTCTCCTCTCACATCCCTTCTTTATCTCTCCCTTCTTTATCTCTCCCTATAGGACCCCCGTTTCTGTTTTCCCTCCTCTTCCCGTCCTCTCTCTCGCTCACACACACATAAACAGACTCAAGTGTGTCCTCCATGGGCCCGTTTCAGCCTTTCTCATTTCTTCGTCTCCATCTTCTGTTAATTCTCACCATCTGCCTGAGCATCTGTCTGAGGAGCACGAGCACACGCCACGGCTCTAGCTCCTTCTCCTCTTTTCACTTTGTCTTTTAGTTTTGTTCTGAGCGCAGGGCAGTGCTAATGTCTCTTCTATAAGTTTCATTGTCAGTCTTTATGTGTGACCTCGCTCTTACCTACCCGCAATGCAGTGCCAGGTGGGACCCCTCTCCAGTGAAGGGTCAGAGAAGCTGGAGGATTAGCCTGTTGTGCATTTGGAGTTTGACTGGTGAGTATTCTCGTTCTCGCAGCTTGTTGCATTGGTATAATCTCATTTCCAAAACTATCATTGACAAGCAGGTGATATTTTATTAATGATTATTTTCTGGCCTGAAGGCTTTATTTGGCAGTGAAATGAGAAGAGAGAGGGTGCAGACATTTGTCAAAAAAGCCAGGAATCAAACTCACAATGCCTCGTTGGTACCACACATGTGCAACACCCCCATCCACTGCACCATCAAAACTTAGTTTATCTACAGTCACTAAAAAACATGTAATAATCCTGGGAGACATGTGTTTTGACATGATACAGTATTTTACATTTGGTGGTATTATGTAGTTAACTAATGTACTTTTATAATTCAAAGGCTTAAACTGCTCAATATTAGAGAAAAGAATGCTCTGCTCTTGTGGCGAGCACATGATTTATTATTTATTACAAACACTGAAATAATCATCACACTTTTTAATCCCATCTTTTTTACTCAATAATGCAAACCTACTCAACTCAAGGCCTGCAGGCCAGATCAGGCCCTCCAAATGATCTCAAGGCCCATTTTCCAAATTATGTTTTTTTTGTTTAATTCTGGGTTAGTCCTGGTTGAGACCTGGTTGGTACTAGCCTTTTAATTAATTAATTTTCCACCGCTTGTTCCCGTTAGGGGTCGCGGGTGACTGGAGCCTATCTCAGTGACTTTGGGCCTTAGGCGGAGTGCACTACGGACAGAGACCAGCTCGGGTTAACAAGTTTAATCCCAGTTTAATTCTGGTTCAGTACTGGACTTGCAATAATTTTTCAGATATTGGCAAAGGTATTTTCCACAAAAACATTCTCATTATTGCGACATATCTAGTGTTGGGGATATTTCCACCCCAGAGGTCACTGACCTCACAAATCTGGTCCTGCTATATTGCACTGCAGCTTAATGTCGAAGTATTCTAAGTATTCAGAACACAGTGCTCCGATTGGACCAAGTACGAGTATTACCAACACAAAATACTGTTATAATGGGTCAAAACAAGGCCTTCAGGCTTTTGTTGTCCTATCAACAAGGCTGTGCTGTCCCCTTGTTTACACTGGTCTGTCAGACACATATCCACACTGACACTGTCCACTGGGAGCTGCTGTTTTTATGTGGCTGCTCTTTCCGTGCGCACTAACCCACTCTCACTCCGTCCTCGGGCCTTTCGCCACAGGCCCAGAGCGCTTTAGTGTCACTTAATTAAATGGCGGTTTGCTGGATGGATGTCCCCCCACCCCTTCCTGGCCTGTGTCCCCCCTCAGGCTAACAGGCTACAGACAGCTTTGTGCAATATGCTAACACATATGCGCTAGCACTTAGGACTCAATAGCACTGCTGATCTTTGACACATAATAGTGATTACAATACAGTCTCCTCCTTCCATCATATTATCAGGTCGTTCAGGACGTCCCCCTCCCTCAGGCGCTCTCCCCATCCTCAGCGGGGGGCTTTTGTCTGATAACTTGTCACACCGAGGGAGAAGTTTGGGGTAATTGCCAACACTTTCACCATTTTAAAAATACAAATAAATAAAAAAAACATGTGAATAAAACAAACACGCAAACAATCCAAAAAATAAAAACGAGTCGCCTTTTAATGTGTAATAATAGCCCCATTCCTCGGGCACATTATTCCCATCATCAGCAGGGGCCTTTTGTCTAATAACTTGTCACATTAGGGGCCAACTTTAGGGGGATCAACATCATTTAAGCAAAGTAAAATGATAATAATGGACTAACAGCCACACATAATAATTAGAGATGGGGGTAAGAGGGCTGGAATAGATTGCTCTTCTTTCTGATCCTTTTTAACTTAAGTATGGCACGAATTATGTTTTTATGTTACAAGAATGAAATAGAAAAATACGTTCTAATGATTAAAATATAAAAACAACTCTACAGCCCAATACTGTGTGAATAAATGGGTGTGCTGGTGACTCGTATACAGTGCTATAGGCGGTGTGATCCCTCGTAGGTGTTTATTCTGTAAACAGGTCACATATATATATATATATATATATCTTAGTGGTAATTGCAAATATTAAAACAAGAACTTTGTAGGTCAAATTGTACAAGTTCTATGTGAACAGCAGTTGAACATTTGATTTACTGCTTTTTGCTTTTCTGTATTATTCGCTTGATTAATTCAATTCTTGGTCTTGTTGTTTTAGGTTATTTGACACATTCATGTCTTGAGAAACACCATATACTGTAAATACATTCTGAAAAAATGTCTATGAACAAAATATAAAAACCAGGAACTGTCTTTGGCATGAGGTGCAAAATAAAAGAATGAATAATAACAGTAGTACACATGATAAACTTGCTCAAATAAGGGCTTGCATATAAAGAAAAAGTAAGTAAAGTACAATCGAAAAATAATTCGAAACAAATGCAAATAGTATTATGTGTATTATTGTTCTCATTGTAGAAAAATAAATAACCATACCAATAAACATTTAAATTTAACATTTTTATTTGCACTAACCAGTCAAATAAATACATTTGTGAATAAATATAATCAATCAATCATAATAAAAAGGAAGTAAATAAATAAATAGATACATATATGCTCATAATGGTGATTAAATGGCTTCTTATTTCCTAACAAAGCAGAGAAAACCAGGCTTTGAACAGCTTTGTGCAATATGCTAACACATATGGGCTCAATAGCACTGATGATCTTTGACACATAATAGTGATTACAATACGGAGTCCTCCTTTCATCATATTATCAGGCCGTTCAGGACGTCCCCCTCCCTCGGGCGCTTTCCCCATCCTCAGCGGGGGGCTTTTGTCTGATAACTTGTCACATTAAGGGCTAACTTTTGGGCGATCATTGGGCTTTTCTTCTCTCCGCCGTGCCGTTTATGGCCAGAGAGGCTAATAGCTGCCCCGCGGCACAGCCTGAGGGGGCAGTGTCACAAATAAACAGGCGCAGACACAGTCATTTACACAAATCGTCCCGCTGCCCCATTCACAGGCCTCCCCCGGTGACGATTCTCCCGACAACAATTATTTCAAATGTCAAAGATCCCGAGCTCGCGGGCATAGACAAATGAACATTAAAAATCTATTATCGAACACTTTAAGAAAACATATATATAGGCGCGTTTTGTTTTTCTTTACAAAGTGGTGAAAATAGCATGTGGGCTTATGAAAAGTTCATTTTTAAGGGTGATAGAGCAACGGTCCTGGCATAAAGAAACATATGAAAAAGAAGGAAAGAATGAAAAATAAATGAACACATAAACCCCAGTAAAACTTGAAGTTGTATTTGCTTTGTATTTGATTTGGTGGAAACATAATCTAATTTTACATTTTAGGGACTCATTAAGTAACGACTTGTGGAAGAAACTGAAGCAGGAGCAGATTAGCCCGTTGTGTTAATCCTACATTGATTGACACTGCTAACCCTACTAACCCTAATAACCCTAAACCTACTAACCCTAACCCTACCAACCCTACTAACCCTAACCCTACTAATCCTAACCCTACTAACCCTACTAATCCTAACCCTACTAACCCTACTAATCCTAACCCTACTAATCCTAACCCTACTAATCCTAACCCTACTAACCCTACTAATCCTAACCCTACTAACCCTACTAATCCTAACCCTACTAATCCTAACCCTACTAACCCTAACCCTACTAACCCTAACCCTACCAACCCTACTAACCCTAACCCTACTAACCCTAACCCTACTAACCCTACTAATCCTAACCCTACTAACCCTACTAATCCTAACCCTACTAACCCTAACCCTACTAACGATAACCCTACCAACCCTACTAACCCTAACCCTACTAATCCTAACCCTACTAACCCTACTAATCCTAACCCTACTAACCCTACTAATCCTAACCCTACCAACCCTACTAATCCTAACCCTACTAACCCTAACCCTATTAATCCTGGGTTATTGACTTAAAGACCTGCTTGTACTTTGTGCCTCTGTGTGATTGGTTCTGTACATTGTGCCTCCGTGTGATTGGTCCTGTACATTGTGCCTCCGTGTGATTGGTCCTGTACATTGTGCCTCCGTGTGATTGGTCCTGTACATTGTGCCTCCGTGTGATTGGTCCTGTACATTGTGCCTCCGTGTGATTGGTTCTGCACATTGTGCCTCCGTGTGATTGGTCCTGTACATTGTGCCTCCGTGTGATTGGTTCTGCACATTGTGCCTCCGTGTGATTGGTTCTGCACATTGTGCCTCCGTGTGATTGGTTCTGCACATTGTGCCTCCGTGTGATTGGTCCTGTACATTGTGCCTCCGTGTGATTGGTTCTGCACATTGTGCCTCCGTGTGATTGGTCCTGTACATTGTGCCTCCGTGTGATTGGTTCTGCACATTGTGCCTCCGTGTGATTGGTCCTGTACATTGTGCCTCCGTGTGATTGGTTCTGCACATTGTGCCTCCGTGTGATTGGTCCTGTAAATATCGCATTAGCTCGATGTGTCTCACCAGAGAGACAAAAACAGAATGAAGCTTTACAATTCAAACTGAACGTTCCAAATGCTTGTGAACCAGGGAACTACGGTTGAGGAGTTGTGGTTCTTATCTGGGAGAACACATGAACACACGTGTTAGGGTCAGGCTGTGGACAGCAGCGGTGGTAAATACGCTCCATCGTGGACGATCTGCTGTGTGAATGTTTGTGCTAAAGTGAAAGTAAAAACTATGGGAGCTTCAGTGTGCGAGATACGGAGATCAACACAGTTCCTCTCCAAGGCTCAACGTAAATCACTTATCTATGTTTGCCAAAAGTTTGGTTTTATTTATGATTGCCAATTTTATTAGCAATTACAACTAGAAGGTTTTAGTGCTGTCTTAGCCCCCGTTCACACACGTATGGTTCTGTAGACTGGGAGTAGTCAGATGATAATTAAGAGCTGAATATTAAGGGTTAATTAACATTCTTTAACACATTTCAAGCAGTAAATATCACATACAGCTCAAATAAAGAAGAAAAAACAATTAAAGTATAATTGATTACCAGTGGTGGAAAGTAACAAAGTAGACTTTTACATTTGCGAGCCGGTATCTGTACTTTCTTATCTACTTATACTGAAAATTAGAAAGTATTTTGGTTTAGGGGATTCTTTGTAGCACATTCACCGTGACATTCTACTTAAAAGTTTGGCTTTGAACAAACATTGACTAGACACATTGGCATTTTGAGTTGAGTTGATAACGTTGCCCAAAGTACGACACAATTTGTACTTAAGTATGTATTTCGTCCTGTATCTGTCCTTTAACTTTAACTGAGTACCATTTCCACCCCTGATTACCATGAATCAAATTTACCTGTAAGAACACTACAATAAAGTTACAGTCTTGCATCTTTTTGACCTCAACTTTCCAAACCGTTTTGGGATCTTGCCCGTATACGTTTTACACATGTACTTTTCTTCAATAACTCCAAATTGGTCGCGATGATTTGGCAGTGAATGGACCTCATCATAACCTTCGATTTGATATTACATAAATCAATTTCAAGCTTACAGAAATATAAAATGACTCCATAACTCGCACCGCTCCCTGTTGTTCTCCTTTTGTTTTATGTGTCCAGAGAGGTGGCCCCTGATTGGCTGTCACGCCGCGCCGTTCTACGTGACCTCCCCCGACCCCATACCGGGCTCACCGTGGACTCCCGGGGAACCTCCGACCGACCCCGCTGATGAGATGAAGATATTTCCGCTTGAGTCGACCTCAACCTCAATGTTTTTCTTTCTTTCTTCCTTTTTTTTTTCTTTTTTCTTCAACCGACACGGCCACGGCAGTTGATTTTACCGTCGTTAACTCTTTGATTCCTCGCCGTAAACAACACCTAGCAATAGCATTATCTTATCAGCTAGCTACTTCCTGTTTAGCCCTCGGTGTTAAGATATACGCCGCTAATATAAAGCTCGCAGTATCAATCTATTCCGTGCGGTCGCTCGCCGTGATGGGCGTAAAATCTATCCGGCGATAATGGCGTCCATCTCCTCTGTTATATTGCATGTATTTGTTACCTTTGCCCCAATAGCAATAAATCCAATCTCGTCCGGCATTATTTGGACCGCTGACCACCGCAGACTGGTCAAGGAGAGTAGCCACACACTCCATTTTCCATCAACGCTTGTCATGATTACCCAAAGATTAAACGCCAGGCCGTCCTTCCGTCTACGCGAGGTGTGCAGCGAGTCCTTTTTAAATATATGGTGTTTACAGGGGGTTTTAGTGCACGGGAGTTTTGATGTGATGGAAAAGGGTTTAGCGGCGGGACAAGATGGCGCTTGGGTTCGGTTGAGGTCAGAGATGTTGTCGATGTACGCACAGATATATATTATGAATAAGGAATGTAGTAGTATTGGAATTAGAAGGATTATTGGGTCAGTATTTAGCATGAATGTACAGTATGAACAGGCTGAAAAGGGGATTTGGAAAAAGAGGAGCAAAACAAGCAAAGGCGCTAAAAGTAGGAGTGTCGATAGCATCAGATACTAATCGATGCTAAAACAACAACTATGCTAATTCATCTAAATTAGCATAGTTGTTGTTTTAGTATCGATTAGTATTTGATTAGACTTTATGAGCATGCATTTGACCATTTGGTTTGAGCAAGTGTCAATACTAACCACATGGTAACGAAGGATAAGAGAGGAATTTATATTAGAACTTTATTTGTGTCACAGCAGGGGATTTAGACTCAGATGCAATAAAGAGAAAAAAGAAAGTGCTATTATTTTATGTTGAAAATGATGATTGTCTGTTGTTTTATGAAGAGCATTTTTCAATTATTGTGGTCAGTAAGTATCAAGTATCAGGCCTATTGAGTTTGGGATTTTAGTATTGTGACAATACCAGGCAAAAGGATCAAAGGGGAAAAGATACATCTGTTAATAATAAAACTAGTGAAATGCTGGAGATTTTCTGATTCAAGTTTGTCAAAGTGATTCTTTTCAAGTACATTTCTAGTGAGGAGACTTTTAACCCACTGCGCCACCGACGACCCAGTGTCTATTCTATAATGTGGAATGTAAAAAGACAAAACCAAACAATAATAAAATGAATAAATAATTGCTCAGAGTTCTACAAAAGTAACCAACAGGACGAGTCTCAGCTCAGGCTCTGAACCAGCCTTTTCTGGATTTAGGGAAAAAACTCAAAAACATATATAACTTAAAAATGTTTTTGTTTAGTTTGGACAATATAAGATGTATATTTACTTGCTTTATAATCTATAAGATGATTATGTTATAATTACTTAAAAGAAATGCCGTTATACCGCTCCAATACAAAGTAATACTATCAAAATTATTGCAAAATTGATCCGATACTAATGAGTTTTGACATAAAATACATTCAAACTCCACAATAATTGGATCTTAGTCCATAGTAGGAGCTATTACTATTTTTGCTCTACCAACTGATCCAAAATAAATATATGTATATACAAACTAGAAATATGAATAATGTGTTTCGAAATTGATTTTTTAAAAAGAAGAACATTTTTAGAATATCTAGAAAAATATTTTTAGAACATATTAGGTATCAATATTTTTGAATGCGAACCGTTACTTTTACATTTAGCCTTTAGACTCTTTAGCCCACTGGACTTAAAATGAGAACAAAAATCTAACCTTTCAAATAAAAAAAAAACTTGATGATTATTATAGATTTAGATAGAGTTAATTTTAATAGAGTACAGTCTGAAGTACTGAAATCAAGATGAATATTCCACCCTCAAGACCATTTCACTTGTTTCACACGTTTATTCCATTATTATTTCCCGGGGGGAACGAGACAAAAGAACATGTTTTTCACTCCTCAAAATCTGCATTCTCCATTTATTTTCCATATGCTAACTTTTACCTAATTTTTCATGGGGCCCTCGATATGACAGATCCCTTTGTTACTTAAGAGTGCGGCGTCTCCTCAGCACGGACCCTCCTCAGCACCTGATCACCGGTGTCCCCTGGGGAGCCCCGAGTGAGCAGATGGCAGATAAATAGCATGCGAGGAGGGAACAAAATTAAGGACTTTTACAGGTTTTTCATCAATTACCTGGACTAATGTATCAATACAGAACAAAACTGTTATTATTAATGCTCCTGACAGCGCCATCAATATATTATTAACTCCAACGCCAGGCATCCATCTTCATTGTCCAAGTTCTATCGCTTTGGGGGACGACGGTAAAAGTTCTGGAGCAGGCCCGGGGTGCGTTTGCATGTTTCGCAGGAGCATTTGTGTCCTGTAGGTGCCATAATAGAAGTCAATGAGCGAGTGATTGTCCTGTATTAGCATGTTCCGGTAGAAGGGCTTCAGAAGATGCCAGGATCTCGCTGATGGGATGGGCTCCGCTGGTCCCGGGCCTGGTTAGCGTCGTAAAGGATGGCACTATACGACATGCTTCAAGATAATAGTAGATTTCCCAGGCAGATTATAATGTGGTTTCCTACATTTGGCGCTTAAGTCATTTGACAGTACACTGGTCCTAATAGGTGAGAGAATGCAGGGTGCGGTGGTGATGATGCTTACGCCAGGCACATAAAAGTGTAAAGGCTTTCATTAGATATAGAGTTAATGCTCACGCCGTGGAAATTCCATTCATTGACTGTGGTCCGTGAGCTGTCGATATCTGCTGATTGAAGGGATTCCATTTATGGCGTGGCAAATGTGTTAAATATTAAGGACAGTTCATGCACAAGTAATCCGAAGTGCTTTACAAGAAGACAAATGTAAAGTGAAATGCTGTAAAAGACGAGAGTTCATGATGAAAGACGATAAAAACTTAAAGCCTTTTTTGTTTGTTTTTTTGTATATTTTGTGTTTTCCTCAAAGAGTTTAATGTAAAAGATTAGACCAATGCTGTGGTATTGTATTTCTCGTCAAGCTGGAAATAAGAGCTCTGATTGGTTAAACTTGAGTGGTCCACCTCAGTTTCACTTCACTGTCTGATAAAAGTTCTTCTTAAACTGCATGTGCCTAAAATTAATGCATGTGGATATTAATAATGTGCCAAAAGAGCTACGATTAAAAACCTTTCCCGTTTCGTGGTTCGACAATAAAGTACCACAGATCTAAAGTTCAACATTTGATCATTTAATATAAATGTAAAGAGCCAACGGTAATATTTTAGCACAGATTTAAAAGCACTTAAAGTTGGGGCGGATCTTAATCGCCGGGGAAGACGAGGAGCGTCGAAACCGAGGGCGGGGCCAGACACGTTTCCCACAAGACGAGATTTGGATCATTTTCAATAGATAAATTGTGAGGTTCAGTTCACAATTTTGACCTCTATATTTACTGTCTTTACAGCACTGCTTTCCTGCCTCATCCATAATAGAAACTAAATGCTGCCTCGCTGTGCTTGGTCCTGATTCTTGGGGCGAACAATGACCTTATCCACCTGAGAAAGAAGCTTAAACAAGCCTATGGAGTCTATACTGCAAAACTGGTGCCATGTGATCCATTTCTCTTGTATTTGTAAGAACTATTGCTGCTTTTCCAAGTCTTGTTTCGTATAAACTGTTTAACTCAAGCTATTTTCACATGGTAATATGCTGATAATAATGACATTTAAGTGGTTAGAGATACTTACATGAAACCGTCACAATATTTGACTTGGTTTGTTACGTGCAGCAAACGATGGCCTGGGAAACACGTCGACGGCTTGCCAAAAGGCCTCGACGACAGCCTGTGTTTAGCTTGTAAGTATTTCCTCCAACTCTGTAGACATTTGAGAATTGTACGTAAGTGGAATTCGTCTGAAATTCGTTTGCAACACAGTCATCACAGTTTTTAATATACGTTTCATTTAAAAGCATAAAAACACACCTGAGACCTTTAAGCAACAGTTTATACATATCAGTTATTGTCTTTTTCACACCCGAGACACTTGTTTACTACTGCTACAGTTGTCATTTTGAAATTATACGAGCGAAAGTGTTTGAAATCTTATGAAGAACTGACAAAAGATGACTTGAAACCAGATCACACTTTTATTTAGCTCCTGGGTTTAATTTCAAAGCTGAAATAACCAATAATAATAACTCTGTCTATTTGCAAATGGGACAGATTGAACTCCAGACCCCCCTCCTTCTAACGGGACGGGTATTTAATTTAAGGTTAAGTGCAGGGAGCGTGAACCGCGACCTCCCTGTGCAGGTGAGATATGAAAATGAATGAAATAATAAGCGAATCAAGTCGAGGCGAAGTTACCTTTTGAATTTCCTCCAAAAGTTCCGTTGCTTTGTCTCCGCGGTTACGAGCTCCTTTCTAATGAATATGTTAGGAGTTGTAGGACTTGTAATTAAACTGCTCTTGGTGTAAATGTAATATTCAACAGTTCGCCTGACAGTGATGTATTCGGCACGGATTATCCCCAGTGATTTTGACTTGCTAATTAATCAACATTATTTATGATGATAAAATAGAAGAGGGGGAGAGTGGCTGATGAACAGACTGCCTCGGCAATCAGCGCGCTCGCCGCCAAGTAAACTTCAGAGGGAATTATTCAGGGGCAACTTTTAAGACGTGACTTTACAGATCTATTGGGATGTATTCCAACGTCGTGCGGTTTCATGAGCTCACGACTCTCAGAACGCGCGGCCTGGTTTTCTCCCAGCAACCTTAAACATACTGTAGTATTCTCCATCAGTCACACAAAGGTGGCCGTTCTCCTAGCAACCTTAAACATACTGTAGTATTCTCCATCAGTCACACAAAGGTGGCCGTTCTCCTAGCAACCTTAAACATACTGTAGTATTCTCCATCAGTCACACAAAGGTGGCCGTTCTCCTAGCAACCTTAAACATAATGTAGTATTCTCCATCAGTCACACAAAGGGAGCCGTTCTCCTAGCAACCTTAAACATACTGTAGTATTCTCCATCAGTCACACAAAGGGAGCCGTTCTCCTAGCAACCTTAAACATACTGTAGTATTCTCCATCAGTCACACAAAGGTGGCCGTTCTCCTAGCAACCTTAAACATACTGTAGTATTCTCCATCAGTCACACAAAGGTGGCCGTTCTCCTAGCAACCTTAAACATACTGTAGTATTCTCCATCAGTCACACAAAGGTGGCCGTTCTCCTAGCAACCTTAAACATACTGTAGTATTCTCCTTCAGTCGCACAAAGGTGGCCGTTCTCCTAGCAACCTTAAACATACTGTAGTATTCTCCATCAGTCACACAAAGGTGGCCGTTCTCCTAGCAACCTCAAACATACTGTAGTATTCTCCATCAGTCACACAAAGGTGGCCGTTCTCCTAGCAACCTTAAACATACTGTAGTATTCTCCATCAGTCACACAAAGGTGGCCGTTCTCCTAGCAACCTTAAACATACTGTAGTATTCTCCATCAGTCACACAAAGGTGGCCGTTCTCCTAGCAACCTTAAACATACTGTAGTATTCTCCATCAGTCACACAAAGGTGGCCGTTCTCCTAGCAACCTTAAACATACTGTAGTATTCTCCATCAGTCACACAAAGGTGGCCGTTCTCCTAGCAACCTTAAACATACTGTAGTATTCTCCATCAGTCACACAAAGGTGGCCGTTCTCCTAGCAACCTTAAACATACTGTAGTATTCTCCATCAGTCACACAAAGGTGGCCGTTCTCCTAGCAACCTTAAACATACTGTAGTATTCTCCATCAGTCACACAAAGGTGGCCATTCTCCTAGCAACCTTAAACATACTGTAGTATTCTCCATCAGTCACACAAAGGTGGCCGTTCTCCTAGCAACCTTAAACATACTGTAGTATTCTCCTTCAGTCGCACAAAGGTGGCCGTTCTCCTAGCAACCTTAAACATACTGTAGTATTCTCCATCAGTCACACAAAGGTGGCCGTTCTCCTAGCAACCTTAAACATACTGTAGTATTCTCCATCAGTCACACAAAGGTGGCCGTTCTCCTAGCAACCTTAAACATACTGTAGTATTCTCCATCAGTCACACAAAGGTGGCCGTTCTCCTAGCAACCTTAAACATACTGTAGTATTCTCCATCAGTCACACAAAGGTGGCCGTTCTCCTAGCAACCTTAAACATACTGTAGTATTCTCCATCAGTCACACAAAGGTGGCCGTTCTCCTAGCAACCTTAAACATACTGTAGTATTCTCCATCAGTCACACAAAGGTGGCCATTCTCCTAGCAACCTTAAACATACTGTAGTATTCTCCATCAGTCACACAAAGGTGGCCTTCTCCTAGCAACCTTAAACATACTGTAGTATTCTCCTTCAGTCGTACAAAGGTGGCCGTTCTCCTAGCAACCTTAAACATACTGTAGTATTCTCCATCAGTCACACAAAGGTGGCCGTTCTCCTAGCAACCTTAAACATACTGTAGTATTCTCCATCAGTCACACAAAGGGAGCCGTTCTCCTAGCAACCTTAAACATACTGTAGTATTCTCCATCAGTCACACAAAGGTGGCCGTTCGACTAGCAACCTTAAACATACTGTAGTATTCTCCATCAGTCACACAAAGGGAGCCGTTCTCCTAGCAACCTTAAACATACTGTAGTATTCTCCATCAGTCACACAAAGGTGGCCGTTCTCCTAGCAACCTTAAACATACTGTAGTATTCTCCATCAAGCACACAAAGGGAGCCGTTCTCCTAGCAACCTTAAACATACTGTAGTATTCTCCATCAGTCACACAAAGGTGGCCGTTCTCCTAGCAACCTTAAACATACTGTAGTATTCTCCATCAAGCACACAAAGGGAGCCGTTCTCCTAGCAACCTTAAACATAATGTAGTATTCTCCATCAGTCACACAAAGGGAGCCGTTCTCCTAGCAACCTTAAACATACTGTAGTATTCTCCATCAGTCACACAAAGGGAGCCGTTCTCCTAGCAACCTTAAACATACTGTAGTATTCTCCATCAAGCACACAAAGGGGGGCATTCTCCTAGCAACCTTAAACATACTGTAGTATTCTCCATCAAGCACACAAAGGGAGCCGTTCTCCTAGCAACCTTAAACATACTGTAGTATTCTCCATCAGTCACACAAAGGTGGCTCAAGGTCAGAAGAATGGACCCCAGGAGGTTTATTTTGGCTTTGGCTTCAAGTCTTTGACCTCAATATTTGACGTTAGGTATTTGGCTTCAAGTATTCCATCTCAAGTCTTTGACCTCAAGTATTAGACCTCTTTTATTTGACCTCTTGTCCTTGACCTCAATATTTGGCCTCTGGTATTTGGCCTCAAGTATTTGGACTCAAGTCTTTGACCTCAATATTTGGCCTCAAGTCCGAGTCCAATCTCAAGATACAAAGTGGCAAGTCCAAGTCAAGTCCAAGTCCAATGCTTTGAGTTTCAAGTTCTTTCAAGTCTTTGCACAATTGTTTTGTAAATGGTTCTTTTAAAAACTCGTCCCAAGTCCCAGGGCTCCAAGTCCAAGTCAAGTCCTGAGTCATTGGCCTTGAAATCCAAGTCAAGGCTTAAGTGACTCAAGCCAAGTCTCTGCTTATTACAGCTGTTTTGTCAATTTCAGAGAAAAATGAAGACCGTTACCATAGCATTAATAAATTAAATCGGACAAGATCTCAGAAGTCCTAACTAACTTGTTAACTCAGAAGACACGATTTGGAAGGTTTCAGATATCAGACAAAAGTAAATGCTTCAGAGCTCGACGGCGATCATGCGACAAGTGGCTACAACTCATGGCTTCTTCCCGCTTTCAGATGTCATTTTATCTTATTTCCCCTTAATTTGTAAAGTTCCCCCTCCTTATCTTTCACAATGCCACTGAAACAAGGCTAATCTGCAGTTGGAGGTTGTTGGCGTAGAAATAGAGAAATATGCACACCCACTTCCCAAGGCTCCAGCCCTTTTTCTGATTCCACCACTCTCGCGTTTCATTAGCATTTTTCTGCAAGGTTAGTGGAGAGGGACTCGTATTACAGTCGTGAATACATTAAGAAAAGCATTAATCACGCTGGAGGAAACAGGGAGAATCAGCAGCCTCGGTCCTCAGCGCCGAGGCCTTGAGTCGGTCACTCACAGCGGGACAGTGGACAGAGCAGAAGACAACAGAGACATGGAGGAACTTTACATGAACTTCACGTATGATAACAAAGCAAGAAGATGTTTCCATTTCCATTGAGTTCCTCCCGTGGAATTATGAATCAATTGTCGTTTTTTTGTCATTATTTTCCGTCATAACATTTTGAATTCAGAAGGTGCACTATGTCACTCCTGGTGGAAGGTCCGCTGTCTTGAATGTCCCACAGTTTAGCACTAAACAAAGCTATTTCCATGGAGACAAGCAGGAGACGCCATCCATATTGTTGGCAGACGAGTCGATCGATGCTCATGGTGTATAAGTCACAGCAATTCAGCAAGTGTGGGAAGAAGAAGGACGGGCTAATGCTAACGGCTATATTTTTCCCTATAGCCGTTAGCATTAGCCCGTTAAAAGTTATGAATAAACAAAAGGCTGGTACTAACTCGTGGAGCACATTTTTGAGAGGTCAAAGCCTTGTTAAAAGTCATAGATGAGTGTCTAAACAAAGCTTTTGGTGTTTTTATTTCGATATTGTTTGTGACAAAAACTAGCATCTGCGCTAAAGGCTAACCGGCATTAGCTTGAGATTCCTGACGTTCCCGGGTGTGATTCTGTGTGTGTGAGTCTGAGATTAGGCTCAAAACAAATCATTCTAGTCGTGTGTTTGTGGTAAGAATCTAGTGACTCTAAACTGTGTTACTTTAAGTGGAACAGATGAATCGCATAAATGTCATTAAATAGACAATTCTGTCTGCCCTCTGCGCCGGGCGCGGGGGTCGGCTGTGGCTGCTGGAGGGTCTCATATTAGTATCAAACAGACAAAGAGGATGTACGTACTGCACAACATTCACATTGACAATTGAGAAAATGACTAAAACATTTACTTTATAACGGTTTTCCCGTTGGGAGTCGCGGGTAACTTTGGGCCTTATGATTTCTGATTATTCTATTGACGTGTTATAACAATAATAAAACAGAACAAGAATTAGAAATCAGACAATAAAAGACAATACAATATGAATATGAATATCAAATAATGTGTTTGTGTGTTTGAACAGCTCTTAATAATTATCACCATTCATTTGTCTGTGATAGGACGTTCCAATTGGTGGAGCTCGGGATAGCATCATCTAGCCAAGTTAGCCAACCAAGCAACTTACAGTTCAGATCTGAGGAGAGGCAAGCCCACTCACAGAACAAACACGTGCCTTTCAAAGCATTTGTAAGGTGGGAAAAACACCTCTAATTGAATAAATAAATGCAGTACTGTGGAATATTCTGCTATAACATCTCCATGACGACCTTAACTTACTTATACATGCGGGTGGTGTAGTGGTTCGGGGCGGTGCACATGTGTGGCGGTTGTGGGTTTGATTCCAGCCCCAGACTATTTGCCGACTGTCGTTAAACCCTCGTTCTAGAACTTTGTAAATGAGAAAAATACATTAAAATAGTGTTTACAATAAGGTCAGTGTGTCGAGAATCTGCCCACATACCATAAGATTGCCAGTTCAGACTTCATATGATCCCATGCTGCAGTTGGGTCCTTGGGCAGGACACTGCACATTGTTCTTTCAAATAAATAAACAGAAAAATAAGCCGTATTTCCAGTATTTGTGACATTTCTGACACTGACGCTTTTAACCACAGCGGAAGCAACATTTGTCAACGCTCAGAGAATCTCACAGAACCCACAAACATGCCCCACCTGCCTGCGTGTTTCTGGGGGAACATTAATCTGACGCACCACTGAAGCTGCGTCTAATATGAAAATGTGTGGCGCTGTTTTATGTCCCCGCTCTCCGCCGCTGCAGGACTGGGCTTCTATCACCCTAATGATAATAAATGGACGCTAATGGGATGACCAAACATAATAAATGAAAAGTTTTAAAGGTACAGGGACACATTAAATATTCACTGACATCCTCAAGAGCCAGGGCCGCGCTAAGCAAGAAAAATTGATCACGATTATGAGTAAAGTTTGCTAATATTATTGTGTTAAATGAGCAGCCAGGCACGCTCGGATCCGCGCTCGCTAATGGAGGATTGCATTACGTTTGGGTGAATTCCATGTTTTTTGATTCACTTGTTTTGCATATTATTAAGGGTTATGATGGATTTCTTTGAACCCCGACTGCTGAAGGTCGTTACTCGAAAGCAGAGGTCATGGTTCAAAGGTGAAAAGTCAGTAACATTTTGGCTGCAGGTAATGAATTAATTATGTATATTTGTAAGATTGAAAATAAAAAGCTTTGAAGAAGATGATTGAAAGGATCAGCTGTTTTAAAGGTCTGTTTTTTTATTTGTTATTTTCTGATTTTAAAATGTATTTGGTAAGATAATACTTTTTGTTAATATAAATGATAGTTTTACACAAATCAAGTAGCAGTTTGCGCAGAACAGTTTAAAAAATGATATGTTGAAAAAGATCCCAACAATTTACAGTGTGATGATTATTTATAAAATGGTCTAAGAAATGTTTAAACTGGGATAAAGTGTTGATATAGGCACTTTGACTCTGACACTTTGTATTTATTTATATGTTTTATGTTATGTAAAGCTTTTTGAATTACTTTGTGTTGTAAAAATAAACTTGCCTTGCACGATACGAACACATTTGCTAAATAATCCCTGAATTTGCATTTGTGTCAATGTCAATGAGCCGGAGTGAGAGAAGCAGCTTCTGAGCAGGCAAGTTCAATATTTATTTATATACTTTATCAATATTATTATTATTTGTTAATCGAGCAAGTGCATGTTAATGAACATGAAATACTTACACGAGATACATACGGTACATTATATACATACATGATATACAGTACATGCATGATATACACACACGATATACATGCATGATACACATACATGATATACATACATGATATACGGTACATACATGATATGCATATATGATATACATACATGATATACATATATGATATACATATATGATATACGGTACATATATGATATGCATATATGACATACATACATGGTATACATACATGATATGCATATATGATATACGGTACATATATGATATACATACATGATATACATATATGATATACGGTACATACATAATATGCATATGTGATATACATACATGATATACATACATGATACACATACATGATATACATACATGATACACATACATGAGATACATACATGATATACATATATGATATACGGTACATATATGATATACATACATGATATACATACATGATACACATACATGATATACATACATGATACACATACATGAGATACATACATGATATACATATATGATATACGGTACATATATGATATACATACATGATATACATACATGATACACATACATGATATACATACATGATACACATACATGAGATACATACATGATATACATATATGATATACGGTACATACATAATATTCATATATGATATACATACATGATATACATGCATGATACACATACATGTTATACATACATGATATACATACATGATACACATACATGATATACATACATGATACACATACATGAGATACATACATGATATACATATATGATATACGGTACATATATGATATACATACATGATATACATACATGATACACATACATGATATACATACATGATACACATACATGATATACATACATGATACACATACATGAGATACATACATGATATACATATATGATATACGGTACATACATAATATTCATATATGATATACATACATGATATACATGCATGATACACATACATGTTATACATACATGATATACATACATGATACACATACATGAGATACATACATGATATACATATATGATATACATATATGATATACGGTAGATACATGATACACATACATAATATTAATATATGATATACAGTACATACATGATACACATACATGTTATACATATGGTACATGATGTCAACATTGTTAATCTGCTAATTACTGCACTGGACGTTCTGTTTGTGAAATCAACAGTTGTAGAAGGTCCATCGAGGCAGCTGCAGGTGTGATTTTGGGCATTCCAATAATAAATGTAATTGAACTCACTGTCACGAACACTCATGCACCACTCACGTCAACACAGAGGCAAAGGTGAGTGAAGTGACTCGCCCGCTGCACTGCGTCCACTGCTGCCCCATTACTACAGGCTCTAACCAGGCCCAGCCCTGCTCAGCTGCCCAGACCCTGACCAGGACGTGGTTTCAGTCCAGCATTGAACAACACTGTTGTTGTGTCCATGAGCAAGACATTCCCCCATTTGTCCAACCCACCTTCAAAAGTGAACCTCTCCTAAGTTTATATTGATGTATTGTGCAGCTACAATGACTGGTGTTAGCATCAGAGTGTGTATACTTTCTATAACATCACTAATGCTGCAGTGACTCACAAGCAAGTTTGTCTGAGTCCTAAGCCTTAACAAATAAAAAGAAAATACATTTTAAAAAGAACAACAAAAATTGCTGGAAAATATAAGTCTTGATTACAATTTTAAAGATTAAAAGGACCAACCCAAAAAACTGTGTTTTACAGCAAAGTTACTAAACTGGGACTAGTAACTGCAGTGTAAGTACTTTTACATTGTAACACGTAAGTTACTAGATTTAGTCTTTGGAACTGGCAACCCAAGTGAGGCTCATTCTGCTTTCTGATTGGAGAATCTTCTTGAGACCAAAACACCAAATTACAACAAAACCAAACTGGTCATGATCACGTGGAGCCTGGCACGTGCGCTGCAAGGTGAACCCAACACCTGACACACGCCTCCTTTAACTTTACAATCCTTTTCTCCAATCGCAGCATCACGTGGGCGTGTCCAAACCAGTGACAAGCATCTCCAGCCGCCCCATCGCTCGCTGCAGTTCTGGACTCTTTGCGGCATCGGCCTCCTCTCCATCCGTCTTAATGATCGTGCTCTCTCAGCTGATTTTTTCTCTTTCACAATAATCAATATCCAAGTCGCCAATGGCAGCAGCAGCACTGGCCATAGCCGCTACGCCACGCAGCAACACACTGGGGGGGCCAGCGAGATGGAGAGGAGAAGGCATTTGTTTACGTGGCCTTGTCAGAGTAACCGCGTTTTCCGACTTTGGCCCTGAGCACCTAAACGCACCCCTCCATCACTGCTGAAAAATCCGCGCCGGGGCCACACTTGGCTGCTATTGTAACTTAGATACAGTCTCAATTTGTATGTCTCTGGCTTTGACAAGGGGCGAAAATAAATGGATTGATGTAGCGTCCCACTCTGGCAGTTAGAGCACATCTGTTCTCCTGCGGGATTCATACAAAATGTCAGGCTTTGACAAATAAACAGGTAGACGACAACAACTTTGGGGATTATATTTTGATCGTGCTTCCAAGCGCCGGTCGGCCGTGTCATGAAGACGCATTCGCTACAGTTTGCGGACAACGTGGAAGAATGAATGCGCGTCAATCACAGCAGCAGACGTTAAACAAAAGCGGTAATGGACGGAGAAAAGGCCCTTTCTACGGGAAACGCCACCAATTTCTCATTTGCAAACGAAGAAAATGAAAGGTTAATGATTAGACCGGTCGAAAATGGAGGGAGGCCCCGAGTATTTAATTTACATTTGACAAAATAGACTCGACCAGATGCAGTGTTGTAATTGTAGGTTGATGTTATAAAGACAATGGTCGTGTAGGACATTGACTCAGACAAAAGTGTAGTTCACATCCCAGAATAGGTCTAATATAGACTTAGTTTTCAATTAGATGGACATTTTCTAAGTCATGCTTTGGACATTTTGGTTCACATTTGACAAATTGTGGTATAAATATTGCTTCTGGTGTGTGTCAACTTACTTTCTTACTTTACGCTATTGCAAAAAAACGTAAACCTATTGCTATTATCGGTGCCACTATACAAACTCTTGTCAACAATGTACATTTCTGTGCTTAAAGATCTATATATTGATATTCAGTTTGGTTACTTGGACGTTTGTAACTTCTTAACCATCACAGATCATTCTCAGTTGGGGGGAATAAACAGGAGCAAAGACACAGCCTTTGTTCTGAGCGTGTGCTAATGAGGCTTTAGTTATTCATGATGTTTAAAACAACTCAACAAACTGCTGTGGTTCATGAGGATTCTGCTCAATTATTGGCAAACGAATGTAATAATCAGCATTAACGTGTTTTGGATGTTGGTGAAGCACATTCTGAATGAGCCGTGGGACTGTTCAGCTCTGTCATGACTTTGAATACTTCCAGCTCCAATGGAAATCCGGGCATTTAGGTGATGATTTGGGATTTGAACAACGCTGTTAAACTGCACAAAACGTCTGGATTTATTTATTATTTGTCAATTTATCCTGAGGTCTTGAACAAATTGTTGCATTTATGGTTTTACTGTCAGTTGTATAAAGCATAAAAGTGACATGCAAAAGGAAGATACTAATTTAATCAATTATCAATGTAACAAGCTAGCTAAAAATGTCGTGTTTTTAAAGAAGGCTAAAAACCCAATACATTAAACAAAGCAATGCTGTTAAAACCCTCAGACTGATTTTTTATGAAAGCATACAAATCAGAACTTTCAAGGGGAAAAATATCAAAATTATATAGATTATTGATTATCTGTGCAGTCATTCTACTAAATCTATTAAAAATGAGAGAGAGTAAATTGTTTTTCAGATGATGAACATATATATATATATATATATATATTTCCCAATGGAAGACAATAAAAACATGTTTGGAGGGATTTCTGTTTCTTAAAGAGATCATGCTGTAGTATAACACGTGTCAAAGTGCTCACTGTGCACTTACTGGGCCTCAAAACTCCTGCCATAGATGCAATAGATGGATACATCTTTGGACATGATGAAGACAAGGCACAAACTGAGCCCACGATCAAGGGCTGGACACAAATAATAACTGACATTCGTAAAATGGAAAAATGTACTTTTATAATGAATTTGGAACTGGACAAATTCGAGAGATTCTGGACAAACTGGGACTGGATCTGCCGGACTTCATATTTGGGACAATGACAGGATGTTTTTGTGACATTTGTGTTTGTGTGTTCTCCCTGCGTCATGTTAGGAATAAAATAAAATAAACTAGTCTTATTGTTTGTGCTAATAAAAGCTGTGCAAGTCTTTGTGACTTATCATTGGTGACATCATCATACCCAGTGTCCGAGATATAAATATGAACATAAAAACGAAATAAGGGAATGTCTCAAATGGCTCATCTTTAAAACTCAACAAACTGTGGCTAAAATCAAACCAGTCGTGTGATCACAAGCCAGAAACGTACTTTTCATTTAATCTTTCTTTAAGTTGTGCTAATTTGTGTGTGCTTCAGGTGCTTAAGGCTACGTGTTTGGATGTGAACAAGCTTTGTAGCAATAGTCCTGCATATTCATTCATTTTTGTTCAACATTTGCTCAATACAAATGTTTATTAATGTGTGTTGCCCCAATTAAAATACATAAGGATAAAAGATAAAAGCGCATGAATTCAAACTATAGTTGGAACCTGATTTCTCATCTCAGAAAGGATAAATATCAGAAATCCCTTTTAAGTTCACTTAAAGGTTTGTCCTACAATTGACTTAAAGGCGCTGTACCTGAAATATTCTTAAAATGTAAAAAAAACAGAAGTAATATTTACAGCGGTCTCACTTACTAATACATTCAAAGCATCAGAATTATTCCCCGTGATAAGTTTATAAGCGCTTTTCACAAGTTTCTGAGCCCAGAGAGAGTCATGCCAGTAAAGCTATCAAACATTAGCATGCTAACACACATTAGCATGCTAACGGCACACTCAAGAGAATAAAACACTTAAATAAAAGTGCTGTGGTCTCAATTTCACCTAGAAAATGTAGATGTTTTTACAATACATCTGTTCTGGGGCAAAACAGATTTGTCTTTATTGTTAAATAATCATGATCTTGTGTTATAATTGTTCAAAATATTCACATCGAAAAGCGTCCAAACCTTTTTATTTCTCCCTTTCATCAGTATAACTATCATATTTACACCAGATATTCAAATCCTCTCAATCAATTCCCAACGCGAAGAAGGCCAACGCCGAGCGGCCTCCGTCGCCCGGGAGACGAGCCAATACAGTATATGTTCTCCTCCCCGTAACTCCTCCCACCTCCCACTGCGCTCCACCACTACTACATCATCCTAACAACATCATTCTTTTCACGGGAGCCCTGTCGATATGGGGGGCCCCCGTCGTCGTGATTGGCGTGGAGATCCGCTCAGGTTAATTGGAAGCCTGAACTGTGCAGCGGCACGGGAAGCTGTGCCGACATGGGCCCCCTTGTAATAACATGCGGGGGGCCGAGTGTCCGAGTATCGATTACACACACACACACACGGGGGAGATGAAATATCACGGGACAGGTTATGGATGTGGCAATCAGAATGAGACGGGGACACTGGCGGCTAAAAGTGGAAAATGCTTGACAATTTCATAATCTACATCGATGTGTCGCCCAAACTAAAGGCAAAGTTGAAAATCGATGGCGAGATTGTGGAATGTATGTGTTTGATGAGCGGGAGAGGCAGGCGGAGTCGAGTGTGGAGGGGCGGAGTCCAGTGTGGAGGGGCGGAGTCGAGTGTGGAGGGGCGGAGTCGACTGTGGAGGGGCGGAGTCCAGTGTGGAGGGGCGGAGTCCAGTGAGGAGGGGCGGAGTCGTTTCAAGGCTTCAGAGCTGTTTCAATCTGCTAAAGTATGCACAAATATTTGTTGAAATATATGGTTGAGTATATATTAATTAAGCCTTAATAAAGCATGAGCAAAGATAAATAGTTTACTGATTTGATAGTTCGTGGACTGATTCAGGCTTTGTACTTTCTTACGTCATCAAGGATTAAGAGTTAAGGTATTTATTATGAAGTTAAAAAGCAAATAAAATCTTTGTTCGGGCTTTTTGAGGGTATTAAGTCTAGTTATTATAAAATGTCACTGATTCTACAAAAAGGAAAAAAGGAAAAGGCAATTTTTAATCCTTGTCCAAGGCTGAATGTATTTGTTAAACGGTGAAGATGTTTTATGCTGTGAGATAAATTTAACATATTCAACGTTTTTAAATATAGGCCACGAGTCACTGTGATAGTGACGGCGTGTAATATTTCACTCAAATCACACTTGCTTTGTCTGTGTCATCAGTAACAAATTACACATCTGCCTTATCAATATCAAAAGAAAATTGCCAAAAAATGGCCAAAAATCTACACTTTCTCATCCCTGAGAGGAAGTACAGTGTATGACTCAATTGGTCAGCTCTATGTTCCCCTTGTGTGGATATTAAAGGATTATCTTATCTTATGTTCTCACAATTTACTGACATTTATATTTTTGTTATATTAGACCAGTGTTTCACAAACTGTGGTACGTGTTTCTTTTATGAATTCAAGTTTTTGTCCTCTTTCGGGTCACTCTTGATTTAGAACGACTTTATTTCATGGTTTAGTCTCATTTTGGACTTGATTTGGCTCAAATTCAGACCTGATAAAGTACGAGTTTGGATCTGGTGATACTCGGGAAGCGAAATATCATCTTAGGCGGTACTTGGTGTGAAGAGTTTGAGAATC
Source organism: Eucyclogobius newberryi (assembly GCF_026437365.1). Lineage (NCBI taxonomy): Eukaryota > Metazoa > Chordata > Actinopteri > Gobiiformes > Gobiidae > Eucyclogobius > Eucyclogobius newberryi. The sequence continues at coordinate 5,821,048 of NW_027316500.1, read as the reverse complement.
ACGGTGTTAGACTCTTGTTGTGTGGATTGAGGTTATGTGTCTTATTTATAAAGCATTTATACAAAAAATACATAAAAGACTTTCCATAATAATGTAAATGAGCATTCTGGTTGAGAAAGGCTGAACATGGTGCGTGTCAGAGCTGAGGCAGGAGGATCTGTGAGTATGAGGTTTAGAGACTTTAAATTTAAAAAATCCCTGTTAAGACCCCAGGTTACTTTCCATGGTTACGTTTAGAGTCATTTTGGACGGCAATGGTTAAGTTAAGGGCTTTTGTTGTAGGATTAAGTTTAAAGATCCTGTACATGATATTTTTGCATGTAATAAAGTTAAATCTGTTTTTCCCCAGTACAGATATATTGTAAAAGCATCTATTTGGGTCAAAATGAGTCCACAGTGCTTCCTGCATCTAATTATTGATCCTTTTATTCTCATAGAAGCAGGAAGTGCGCCGTTAGCATGCTAATGTTTGTTAGCTTCACTGTCCCTGAGCTCAGAGAGTTGTGAAAAAGCTTTTAAACTCATCACGGTGAATATTTCAGATCCTAGGAACGCATTAGGTAAGTCAACAATACATACGGACGGCTGGAAACAGTTTCAAATGAATGAGTTTGGTTTTTCATGTTGATCTACAGGTAAAAGTCAGGTACATCGCATTTAAAGTAAAGATTTGGTCCCGGTTTTGAGATTATGGTTAGGTTATGGTCTAACCAAATGGACTTTTTTCAAAACTTTCTAAGAAACATGGGCACATAGAGCTGTGGGAACATAGACACGCTCCTACTCAAGCAACACCAACTTTCGACCAATCTCCAGACGTTGAGCGTGATTTTAAACCGAACTTTGCGATTGGAATTCTCTACACCGTACACGCTTTTAGTTTGATACGGGAAACAGACGTAAAAGCAGCAAAATACACCTCAACTCGGGAGCATCTTCTCCATCCAAACTGTGAAACATTCTCTTGCTCTTGGAAGCGACAGGTGCATTCTCCCTCAAATCTGAGCCGCACCATCTCCTCCACCAGTCTTGCTTTCATGCTGTCCCGCTGTCTTTGATCAGAGGCGCATGTCGTGCATTAGACGGGCGACACCGGGGGCTCGTATGGCAGGTAACCCAACCCCACCCTTCAGTCCTACAGCCAGGCAGGGCCACCCCGTCGTGTGCTGCATGGGACCAGAGGCAGGCTGACTGACAGTGCTAATATCAGGAACAAAAGTGCACCACAGGCCTTTATGTGTGGGACAGATTGGTTGATAGTGTGCGGTCAGTCTGCTGCATGTGGCCTTTGAAAGTATCAGGATGTGGCTGTGTTCATTTTAGACTCAACAGTTTACTGACCCCAAAAATGTACTGCTTTGAATTATTTGTATTTCAGCTCACAAACGCAATTTAAGATGTTCAATAATTAATTAACTACTACAGCAACAAATTGTCCAGCTATTCATTTAATATTTATGCAGCGGTGCTCAGAGAAGAACAGGTTACTTTACTTTTGCACTGGAGATTTGAATAACAATCATATCTGACTTTTTGGAACGTTTTGTATTAAGTTTCTTGTAGGAAGGGCCCCTGGGCAAAATGTCTCTCTTACAATAAACTACAATGGAGTGATCACTAATCTTTATATCATCAGGCTTAACATCATTATAGGATGTTTGACAGGAACATTTTGGAGCTTTTGTGCCTCTTAAAAGTTGCACAATACTATGTTTCCATTATAACTTCAAAAAACACACCAAAAACAAAAGAGTAATGATACTTTTAGAATTTCTTTGGAGTTTCTCATAAGGTTCAATTTAAAGAGCCTGTACCTGATTTTTGTTTACATGTTATAAAGTATTATCTGTTTACTCCTGTATATATTGTAAAAGCATCTATATGTGTGATAATTCAGTCATTGAATAATTAAAGAGAGTTATAGTCTTTTAAGAAGTGCGCCGTTAGCATGCTAACGTTTGTTAGCTTTACCGTAATAGAAAAACTTGCTTTGTTCAGAGAATTGACAAAAACGCTTTGAAACTCATTGCGATAAATATTTAGGATGCTATGAAGGTGCAATGAAGGTAAGTGAGCAACACATCTGCTGCAAACGCTTTAAAATGAGTACATTCTTCAATTCATGTAGTGCACAGATCCATTGACATCGTAAACTCTATTGTAAACTAATAAGCAGAATCTCTTAAGCCTTGTTCAAACCGCTGAGTCAAATTTGCGCCCGACGCGGGAGTTGGACGCCTGTACGTCCAGCACACATGTGCAGTGGAGGAGTTGTTGTGTTTCCCTCTGTAGCTGTGCGATGGCAGAACAAGTGGAGAAAGTGGCTTTGGTGCATTCACTTTACAAAGTCCAAAAACAGAGGCGATGGGCTCCGGGGCCCGTCTGGGACCCACAGGTACTTCAGAGGTGAGCAGAGTTTACTCAACATCAGTAAGAGCAGCAGAAAAGTTGAGATTTGTTCAACTTTTCTGAGTCTGACGCAAAAACGCAGGACGGCCAAGACGCACGTTTACATAGACTTTGAATATAAACTGGACGCTTTGGACGCCCCGGTCTGAACATCCCTAATGGTCCCACCTCTCTTTCTAAAGCCCTATGGAGCTCATTAGTCCCGCCCACTTTGAAGCCCACTGCGGTACATCTTTCTTGTCTTTTTTGGGATTAATGAACAGGAAATGAACTTCCAGAACATTGTGGTGCGGGGGTCACTGTTGAGCTCCACCTTTGCGGGTGATGCACTGTCAAAGCCACCAAGGTACAAAACAGATGGATCCCCATAACTCAGGAGATTTTTGCGTATTCATTTAGAAATTAATTACAAACACAAAGTGACATTTTACAAGAAATGTTTAGCATAGCATGAATTATTGCCGCTGTAAATTGGATGCAAGCGACGGAGTGCGGAGCCTTGACTTGAGCTCTTTGTGATTAATAAAAGCAGCTTTCACTTCACTTTTAAAGGCACTCATGATGAACGATTAGGGGGGATCACGCCCACTTCTCCTGCAAGCTGAAGGACGGCTGCTTAGAGGCATGTACACGGAACAAGATACATGATTAAGAAGATGTAACGGAGACTTCATCATAGCGGATTTGGGCTCTGCTTTTGACCCATTTGTCACCGGTAAACTGTTCAGTAATGACCAGGAAGCACCCGGGGCCCTGTCTCCAGAGCTTGGCCTGTGTTTTGATCAAGAGAACTACGACTTACCTATGATTAATGCCAAACCACTTGACTTCGTTGAATTGATCTACCTGGGAATTTTTATCCATAAAGATGAAGATAATCCAGACAATGGCAATAAACCTTTTCTGATCCGACACTAAGAATGATAGCTCTGTGTTTTTGATGCAGATCTATATAAGTCTGGTCACTGTTTTCATCTCTGCAGGTTCAGTTGGCCATGATTGACAGGTGGATTAGCCAATCAGGGACATGCATGGTCCGTCCGTATTAAAATAAACATGGCTGCTTGTGAGGAAAAGAAACAAGAGGCTGAAAAACATTTATGCAAAATCCATAAGCAAAGCACAAAACTGTTAATCTGAGGTGAGAAGTGTTTGCCTTCGTTCTAAATGATAAATGACCAACAACTTCCTCTGTTGTCACTGAATCAAACTAATCTGATTGCACGGTTCTGTTTGAGTTTAACTCGAGGCGCGACGGAGGGAGTGTTTGACCAGGCTCACTCTATTCTGGATCCCAGGCAATAATTCCACTGAAAAAGACATCGAGTCCAAGTAAAGTCAAACCAATGCAGTATTAAGACAGAGATAGGATGATTATACGTAATAGCATGAGTGGTCAATGGGGATATGAACAAGATTATGACTTTTCACAACTGAAAAGATCTGCTTTATGTTCCGAACCACCAAAATCTTCAATTCAAGAAGCCAGAGTGTGGTGCCCTCAGTGGCTGGGACATGTCCTGAGAATGGACCATGACCTAGTGTCCCTGAGCACTTAGTAGCACTCAGATGAACCCAAAGAGGAACCAAGGCCGACTAAAAACAACATGGCGACGTACAACAATCGCCGAGGACCTGGGGCGAGGCTCAGCGTGCAGCCCGGGACAGGACCACACGAGGGCAGCTCGCCATCGCCTTATGTCTCAACAGGGACAAAGAGCATTGAGTAAATAAGTTAACAACACAGCATAGAAGTATAAAGCCTGTCATGATAATTATAATGTTGACTTCTTTTCCTACACTGTTTTTTTGGCTTAATATTTATCATCTGTACAGTTTATTTGAACTAGTGAGTTACTTTTGTCTACTTCTAAGGATCTATTTGTGAGTGTTTTATTGTTCATCCTATTTCATCATCAGAATCATATTTCAATTATTTTTCTTTCCAATACCATTCACATTTTTTTTACTATCCTGCTAAAATGCTCTTTTATTATTATGTTTGTTTATCATTTTTCTGTAGGCACAAGATTAACGTGAAGGGCCTAAGTTATTATTGTGAACTCATTACGATCTGCATATTATTCATTCTTTCTACAGTGCATTTTCATCATACAAACGATGTCAAAGTGCGACACCAAGTTTTTGTTTTTGACATGAACTATGTGGAAAAAGAATAATCCAAGATGTTCATCATGAGCATGGCAATGTCAACAGAACTGACTTTCCAGAACAAGTGTGTCACCAACTTTAGTTTTATGCTGATGACACATTGTCGGCGTGTTGTGGCAGATAAAATGGCCGCATTAGCGAGTGCGCGGCGCAGGCGATGGCTTGGACACCCTCACTCTGTCGCCGTGCTATGACAGGCGGTCCGGCTCCGTCTCCCGTGGTGCTGAAGATCTGGACTCTACATGACTGAGTGAGAAGCAGCACCGCGCCGCACAGCCTGTCCCTCCTGTCCCTCCAGCCCCGTCCATGAGCAGCACCAGGCCCAGGACGTGGCACTCCAAACGGGCTGTTGTCCAGATTGTGCCACTGGGCCGGTACCGTAGGTGGCCAAGCACGTCAGCTCAATTCCAGCACACTGCTTTGGTTTGCATGTTTTTGTTGTCTGTCATCAGTTAGTGACTTCATCACACGCAGAGAACTTTGTGATATACATTCAAGCAGTTAAAAACCTCCATTTAGTTTATTTGAGTGGGACATGGACTGTAACACGACTGTAAACACACTTGTAGCTGAAGACTCATTTACATCTGTTGTTTTTTTTATTTTCTTAAATTGCAGTGCATCGTGAAATGGGGATGAGATTAGAGAATGACATGCTGCAAATTGCTAAGCATTTTTATATTATTAATCTCTATTATGATTTTAGCTATGTTATGCAAATAAAGACAATAAAAGGGCACTAACTTTTCTTGTGGAGTGTCCTTCACCAGCTACAATTATGCTTATGCATTGAGACCAGCATGAGACACCATTATGTTACAGGTCCGATTTGTGGAAAGCAGCATATTGTTTGTAAGATAATAACTTTGTAACTTTGATATTTTGATCCACATACTTCCAATTCTGTGCTCAAATATGTATTTATTTCTATAACATCAACCTGCTCAGGGAAGTGTAAACCATAACCTGGCACCAGCATCTCTTCTTTGACTTGATTCATGTGTTGCCATGTGCTGTCTCTGTACAAATAAATTAATACCATGCCATATGTTTAATGCCATAATGTGTTTAATGCCATATGTTTAATGCCATAATGTGTTTAATGCCATATGTTTAATGCCATAATGTGGAACATCCCAAGCAAAGCATCAGCATCTCTGTGGAGACAAGTCAAGTTTATTTGTACAGCACAATTCATTCATAAATAATCCAAAGCCCTTTGTGAACAAGCTGGTGGTGGACCCCCATCAGAAAAGTTACATAATGCACCTTTAACATACATTTTAAAAGTGAAATACTTAAAACTTAATACTTAAACATTAGACATCGTCAGGCTTCAGCTGGAGCCTGTCCTGGATGAGACCTGGTTAACTAGTCAAACCATTAGTATTTGTAGACACCTTGGAACAGGGAACTTTATAGAACCATCTTCTACCTGGTTCCAAGTAGGTTCTAATCCAACAACAGACTCATGGACACTGATCCCACACCAAGCTTGTTTAAGAAGATGTTTAGTCCAAGCTTAGTCCTGTTTAAACCTAAAATATAGTTTGATTAGTTCTTAAAACCTTGACTCATTATACATTGTCTTCCATCATAGTAATTGTATCTCAACATTGTCCATTTTGTTCTTGTTTGATAAAGACATCTCGAGACACATTTATTCTGGTGGTTTAAAAAGTTTGATGATTTATTTACTTTTCAAATCATCTTCTTTTGGCAAATCCCTTACTGTAAAAACTCCTTTTGACAACTCCATTGACAACCAGCGCAGACACCCATCGCGCGGTTCTCAACTCGCCCAGGGTCCAGATTGCGTTACTGGGCCGGTACCGGACTGAAGGTGGCCGACGCAGCCTCAATCCATCTCCCGCCGGAGCCCAGTGACGGGAGCAGCTCTTGCCCACTCCGCAGCTCCGAGCACACTCAAGAAGATGGATTGGTTGGCCAACTCACCAAAGGAGCCAAAGCATGCCGTTAAGAGCCTGTGCATCACTTGGCTGCTCATATGCAAAGTTTGATGAAAGAGGTTTTTCTGGGAGCGATGAATTAGGGCTCCGCTGTGAAATTAGATTTGTGGAGAAACGCGTGTGAGCTTTAGCGGTAGCATTGTTTCCACGCACTCCCCATGGTAATTATAGGTGAAGGGGAATGATGGCGGTAATGATGGAAATGAATGGCAGGGCTAAGCGTGGGGGATTGGAAAATTTGAAAATTTGAGGTACGGTTAAGAAAAAGTGCGCAATCTGTTCAGAGTGAGACTGAAACTAGCGGAAAATAGTCCATGCAATTAGAATTTCAGTCAAAAAAAACCATCAAGCTGTTGTCAGTTTATATAAGTCCACCTATGTATAACCCAGAACTTTGGAGGAAAAAAGGTGGTGACATTTAAAGGGCCTGTAGCTGACATTTTTCTTCACTCTTGGATCAAACTTGGGTACAGGGCCTTTATGTCTTCTGGACAATAGCACAAGAAAATGCGTTATTCAGACTGTACCTATTTTTTTCTATGTACTTTGGTTTTGCTCCAGAACAAATATGCGGTAGAAGCGGCTCTGAGGGTCAAAATCAGACCGCTGAGTGCTTCAAAACCAGCTTGCCATTAGCATGCTAGTTGTTGTTAGCTTTACCGTGAAGACCAAACTCGCTCTGGTCTTTGTGAAAAGTGTTGTATAAAATCATTGCAGTGAAACATTTGGACAGTCAGAATATGTTAGAAAGTGAAGAATACGTTTGGACCTCTGCAAACTGTTTAGAGCGCAATTCTGCTTCAAAATATTAACTCAAGTCATGCTGTGTCAAAAGTATATTATCATAGACTTTATGCCCTTGACAGTGTTGAGATGTAACTAAATGCATGCACCAAACATACTTTAAAACTTTTAATACATGGTGTTGTTTGATCACATAATTTAGACTTCCCCATCTCTAATTAATAAAACACAAATGCATAACAAACGGTGTAACAAACACAAAGTTGTTTAAATCTTAAGTTGCATTTTTACACTATAACATATATCAGTATATAGTAAAAGCATTCTAAATATTCACACTACACTAGTCTGATTGGACCATGTAACATACTTTCCAACACTGACATTGTATATGTCCCCCTATTATATTTGTATTACTGCGGCAAATGTTAGGGTTTTGTGTATTTTCTCACTATTTTGCTTGTATATTTTCCCCTATTTTGCTTGTATATTTTCCCCTATTTTACTTTTATCACTGCAGCAAATGTTAGGGCATTGTGTATATTCCCCCATTTTACTTGTATATTTTCACCTATTTTACTTTTATTACTGCAGCAAATGTTAGAGCATTGTGTATATTCCCCTATTGTATTTGTATATTTTCACCTATTTTACTTTTATTACTGCGGCAAATGTTAGAGCATTGTGTATTCCCCCCTATTTTACTTGTATATGATCCCCTATTTTACTTTTATTACTGCGGCAAATGTTTGGGCATTGTGTATATTCCCCCATTTTACGTGTATATTTCCCCCCATTTTACGTGTATATTTCCCCCCATTTTACGTGTATATTTTCCCCTATTTTACTTATATTACTGCAGCAAATGTTGGCGCATGAGTGGTAAAAGTTGTCTCCATCCAGAGCCTGTTGAAGTTCTGACTTGCTTGATGGGGACTAGACTAAAGGTTAACGTAATTAGTTTGTCATTTGACTCCTACATCAGTCGTCTCCAAACAGTGCTTAGGATCGTGGGAGGAGAAGGATGACTACGTAGAAATGATTCACCATGCTTAAAACCAAAATCCACAATTGTCCATCTTTGTTAGCCGAGCAGTGAAGAATGTATGGCTGGAGTCTATCAGACATGCAACAAACAAATGGGCAGAAATCTCCTTAGCGGGGGAATAAATCTTGTGGAAAAATAGCCTCATCTTCCGGAAAACGCTCCAAATTGGTGGGCACTTTAAGCCCGACACACCCAGATCCCGCCTCCTCCTCTCTCTGACCCGAACCTTAAACGGCGGCATGAACACTGACAAATTTGACAAAGGGAATTTGCTCAAAAAACACAGCCTCTATTTGGTCAGCCAAGCGGCAAATATGTCGGATGATATGGTTTATTAGGCAATCCATTTCTCCACAATAGTGAGGCCATCTGCAAAGGTTAGCGTGCATAAGGTTGGTATGGCAAATTCTATCTAATCTGCCTTCGGAAAAAGGGGGGCCCGGCGCGAAAAACTCTCTGGCACATTTTTCATGTACGTACGATTTGGAATGCAAATAGAATAGCTGATGAAAGAGGTGACCTTCTAAGTGCGGAGCAGCGGGGGCTTGGTGGAATATGCAGAGGCGGAATAGAATAGAAAAGAATGAGTTACTGCCACTGCCACCTCAGCTGCATTGTAATATACGAGTGCGGCGCCAATACAAGTGAACCCGGCCTCAAGAACATCTAGGTTAATCTGCGCGGATGGCACATCATGTACTCAATGTGAAAAAAGAGCTGGCGTGCAGAATTATATGCCTTTATGCACCGGGAAGGCCTCCAATGTCAAACAGAATGCAGCGCAAACAAAGGGTTTCTCCACCAGGGCCGAGGATTACTGTTGTTATATGGAAATCTGACACTCATAATCTGACTTTCGGCTCGTAATCTCTGAAGATGCATGTTTGGTTTGGTTGATCAAAAGCCCTCCGTGAAGACCCCCGACTTACTGTTGCGTTCATATGGAATTGCCATGTAAAATAAAGGCCTAAAACGTTTTGACTCCGGCACCAACTTGTGTTTGAGTGTTATTGGTGAGTTTTTCATCATTCAACCAGAATTCAGTCAGAGAACTTAAAATAGAGGATTTTTTGGGGCCAAATCTGAGTCTCATTTCCTCGTGGCGTGGACAGACCAGTAGTTTCACTGGCTGCGCATGCGTGGTTGTTACGCCGGTGTGTGTTTAGCGAGTTCCTTCAGTGTACGGTACAAAATGACGACAGAGGAAGTGTTCGAGCTCAGAAGAGACGTAAATCAGAGGAAATGAGAGATGCGATGTGATCTGTGGTTCTCTATTATTCCTTTAAGAATATAGTTAATGTATCTTAGTTATTCATGTGGAATTGATACATTTTGAAGCTGTTGAAGCTTTAAATCAATGTAGTGTTGTAGCATTGGAAGCTAACTTGGAAAAAAGCTTAGCAGCGTTTCTTCTGGCCCTGATCGCCCAAGACCGTTTTGCCAAGACCGTTTTGGAATTATTCTTATAATGGTGGACTGACTAGAACTAGATTAAACAAGAAACTACAACAGCTTTTTCTGCATTTATTTCATTTCTCTGCACTTCTATAAAGCTTATTACCGTCTCTTTGTGAAATGTATTGAGTTTGTTGCTAATGTGCACTTGGCTAGCTTTGTTTTGCTAAGCACGTTGGTCCAACATACACGAAATACTGCCGTTTATCACAAGATCAAGGCAGCGTTTGGTGAGAAATGATTAGTTTCTATCTTCTTTGTGCTGCCTTGCTGTCGTCCTCTAGCAAAACATGACACACGTTTCAGTTTTACAAATGGAAAAGGCTTACGATACTGTGTAAAGTATAATATTCAACTTTCAATTTTAAAATTAAGGGATGACAACAATCATACTCCCGCACATCTTGCCTCCTGTTCAAGCGCTGAAACTGCGAATCGTCACAAGAAATGACATTGAAAATCTAGCGGCTGTCCACAAAAAAGGCTATTTTCTATATTTGTGTGATTGAAGCAATAGAATGAATCCAAATCTCGTTGACTGATCGGCTGCATATGCCTTCCGTTGTAAAAAACTTGTATCCCATCGCTTCAAATGTCAACAACACAGGCCTGAAACAAGATATTTTTAGACACAGCTGGGCAATATGTCAATAGGGAGCCTGTTGTCACGCGCCGAGCGAAAACTTGAACACATAGACAAATGAGTGAGGTGCCGCATGCTCATCGGGCCGTGCATGTTTCATCTGTAGCCAGCTTTGGCAGAGTAGTCATCTTCATTCCCTTTGTCCTTAGCGCACGGGGTAATCCGTCAGACCGCAGACATGTTGGAGAGGTCCGGCTGGTCTACTCAGTCTCGCATTTGAATTGAGAACCCCAGTTTCAGTCCCAGTTAGACCGCCGCCCGCAATTGAGAGTGAGTGAGCTGTCCTTGATACATATTACTGTCCCGCTATGATGGAGCTTGTGCCGTACCGCCAGAGAATGGGGAGAAAATTGAGCACTTGACTTTGCGAAAGGGGGTTGAAATCCCACTACCGCGCATGCATTTTGCCTCCGCGGGTTTTAGCAATGGGACACGCTTCAAGTGCGTTCTTTATGTCGTGCTCAACCACACGCACAGGGGTGATTAAGGTGGTATTTGGAAGTTAGCGCGAATCCACTTTTGTTGTTTCACTTGGTAAGAGATTACTCATTGAGACCAACTTTATTCAAATTGAAGGAGAGGTGTGGGCGAGTGATTGAGAAGGTGCTCGGTAGCCCGCGGGTATTCGATACGTTTTACCGCGGTGTAAAAGGGGTTCTGAATGTGTAAATACTCTTGAATAAACATGTAAATTACAATACAGTACGTGCATATCATCAAAGTTCAGTGATTTTAATGGTTAGGACTGGAAAGGCCTTTTGTGTTAGTGACTGAATGAAGCAGCAGCGGTTATACTGGTGCCAGACGGACATCCAAATCTAAAGCAGGAGGTTGTAAAAGTGTCTGATTTATAAACTTGACACAACAATTGTGGGTTATGCATTTCCTCATAAACCAGAACCAGAATCACATTTGTAACTTTGAAATTTAAAGAAGCAAAGCAAAAGAGATAAACTAAAATCATAGACCCAGAAGGACAGTGACCTTGAAGATGACATTTCAGATATCAAATATAATAGGGAAATATGTATAATAATCTGTGCTCTTCATTCACCCTTGAAAAAGAGGTTTCGATCTCAATGTTGTTGTTTTTTACCTGGTTGAATAAAGGCTATTCAATAAATACATTCTGTGCCTCCACATAAAGACAGGAAGGACAAAAAAACATCTTTCTTGTCTTTAAAATAGTCTTAAGTTTGTTCCACTCCATTTTGAGCATCGATGTTGTTTCATTTAGTCAATGTATAGATTATATTCCTTTCTGTGCCACATTCTGTATGTTTTGCTCATGGTTTAACTCCAGTGTCTTGGATTAAAACATAAGAATAAACTCACATTTTGATTTGATATGGACATAGCAATTAGTGTTATAGTACAATGTGTCCATATCATTTATAATGGTTTAGTCCAGAAAGAAATGTTAAAAGTTCTGCAGAAGTCTAATGTCATAAGAAACAGAATCAAAGCACGTGTCAAACATTATGTGAGCGGCTCTTTAACCACTGTTTCAGATCGTGTAAACTGTAAAATGTTTAAACACACTCAGGTCTGTGCAGAGGCAGAATGGTTATTTTTAAGCAATACAAACTTTTATTATAATATTGTGGAGCGTTCCAGCCAACACAAGCACTAAAGGGCAAATGACAAGTTGACATATTGTACTAAAACAGTTAAGATAAGATTTTGCTCAGAATTTGACAGATTTCATCCCAGTTTGGCTCTTTTTTTAGGTTCAAATTTGACTTCCTGGTTGTAATTCATTACATCACACTAGGAAATTCCATAAATGTTTCCTAGCAACCATGTTTTACACTACCAACTCCTCTAATGTCACGGCAATCATCATTTGACAAATACAAATATGTGAGAGCAGCTTTATTTTGTTGAATCTAAGGTTTTTGTGTACATGGGGCCAAACGTTTGTGTGACGTCATCATGTTTTAGAATTCTGCTGTATTTTCAACATATTTTTCAACCGTTCATCTCAAACTGACACTTGATCGGTGTAAAACTATCATTTATATTATTAGTATTATTTTTCCAGGCAATAAAGTCAAAATTAGAAAACCATAAAAACCACACACACTTATTTATGTGCGTTTTTAAAGGAGAAAACACCTGCAAACCTGCATTATAATGGGATAAAATGCCAAAAGTCTTCAAAAATGACCGCAAACAGTTGGACAGTTGGACGGCTCAAGCTCGCCCACCTGCAAATCCCACCATTTCACACAACGTGACCCTCCTGTGTGCCAGTGAACAGAGCCTCTTATTACTGATGACTAAATCAATAGAGATTTGACACAGAGCAGTGGAACATGGCTTCCTTCTGAGATCAGTTCCTCCCCTCCTGGTCCAGCCCACCTGTGTTACATCTGCGGTTTATTCATCACCACAGCGGGCTCTGTCAGACACTGGAGATGGGCCTTTAGCCACGCTCTGATGGAGGGGCCCGATTATGATGCATGTCGATCACCGCCGCAAATATTGACATGGAGAGTGTGCGAGCGAACAACCCCTCGGCTCATAGCTCCGTGCTTCCATACGGCCTGCTTTACCTGCCGTGACAACACATCCGCTCGCAACATAAAACTCACGGCATGGAGCGGCAAACAGGCGTGCAGACAGACAGGTGAAGGCTCCTCCTCTTCTGTCCCTGTGTGGAGCGGCGGCGGGACACGACAGGAAGCGTCGGAGGTATTCCAGGTTTTGTGGTCAACTTTGAACACATAGAGAACATGGACAGGACTTTTGGACGGTCTGTGACATGTGGAAGAGCCTAACACTCACTGGGAGGGAATGGCCTGCGTATAACACTCAAAATCAACTTAAAATCTGGCTCAAATCCATCTGAATGAATGTTGTTTTCACTAGGGAAGTTATTGTGATATATTTATGTCTTGTTACTGATAGTTCTAATTTTATAATGAATGTTTGTGTTTCCTGAATATCTGTCTTCACTTTCCCAGGGATTATAGTAGAACATTAATTAACATAGAACATTAATTCTGAAACTAAAACTGACCCATAAATAGAAGTGAAAAGTCTGATTTGAAGGATGAATGTGTTTTTTAGGACAAAGAATGCAACAATACTGACACTGGCATCGAGGCCCGTCCAAGACAAATCAAATATATCAATAAAACTATAAATGAATGTAATATGACCATTTACTGGCCTATACTGACCAAAAATGTAATGTTTGATCTTCTGTTTAAAGCGCTTCTGTATTTACTTGAAAGATAATGAACTGTTACATTTGGTTGACTACGTAACAACAAGTTTCATTGTGTTTTTAGGAAATATTTGCTATTTTCGGTGTCTGCACCTGTTTTATTTGATATTGTTATTGGTCAATATTGATATCGCAACTGAGAAAGCTGGATCGGTGCATCAGTTACAAGTCTTCAAAGGTTCACAACGAGGTTTCCGTGGAGTTTAAGAGGCGAAGATGTTGACACGTCCATCACAAAGATATCCAGCCAAACTATAACTAGATGGACTTAGTTTGAAAGCTTTATAATAACTAGATAACTCGGGGCTCAGATTGGAGAATGTGAAACCTGCTTGACGTAACTGTGTAAAGTTATTCATTTATTCAAACATTTTCAAAACAACACAATGAGAACACAGAGCGAGCCACAGAAAAACATACACAGGATAAGATGTAGAAGTGGTAGAATCATAAGCTCTGGAAAGTCTGGAGAAATGAATGAAATGTCTCTGAGGAACACGAAGCTGCTGCTGAATCACGTGCTTCCAGCTGATTGGTCCAAAAATAACAACATTGCATAATTAAGGCCAGATTCATGTGCATATAACTGATGTAAATAAGAGTGTTTACTTACCATTAGTATTAGTATTATTTAGTCTTATGCTAGTTATTTTTACTTTACTTTATTTTATTATTATTCACTTTATTTTATTATTATTATTATTGTTAGTATTTTTTTTTAATTTTATTTGTATTTTTTTTTTTTTTTTTTTTATATTTTTATTTTAGTTATTATTTTTTCCCTCCATTCCCTATTAAAATATGAGAGGAGTTTTGTTAATAATAGTTTTTTGTATTGTTTATAAGAGTTCTTCTATTAAGAGTGTTTTTTTGATACTTCCTATAATCTGTCCTTTCCCCCTTTATTTACTGCATTGCAACACCGACATTTCCCCATGTGTGGACATTAAAGGAATATCTTATGTTATCTTATCTTATCTTAAAAGGTGATGCCTCGAGGAGCGCTGGAAAAAGACCCGAAAACTACCCATTTTTAACAGCTTAATGTATAGTTTTAAGACAACCCATAGTGTTATCTGAAGCATGGAGCGGCTCATTCAGAACTTCAACTTGCACATTCTGCAAAAAAACGAAAATCACAAATTTAAAAAAAATAATCTTATGTTTTATCTCAGTTTGGTCGGTCACATATAAGCAGTCATAAACATGAAGTGAATTATACTGTCAGTCCAGTCCTTAGTGATGGCCTTTCCCCTGCAGCCAGAAGAATGTTCCAGAGGTATCCATCTACTGTGTCCATGGCTGACGTTTTAAGGCCCAAAAACCTCACGGTTGATCTGAAATCGTCAAAGAAAGTCTCTTTATTAATCTCAGCAACATGACAGTCCCAAACAACGTGGTAACCGTGAGCAGTTTGCATGTAATGAATCCCCCCACACACATACACAACACCCTAAACCTTATGTGAATAAATACTAAAGCGTCATTGGCCTTGCACTGCACTTACACACTTTGACCTTGAAGGTAAAATGCAAATGCAGTTCTTTAATGGGGTCAATAAAATATACTCTAACCATATGATAAATATGGCAGATAATTAATGGGGCGAGTGATTTGTGTCAAGCTGTCGTTCTTTTTCCTTCAAAGTAAAAACATCTCTGTAGTTTTTGAAGCTAAAACTCAGCCTGGAATGAAAGAGACACTTTGCACCTGCAGCCGTTGGTCTCAGTGCCTGATCCTTGCACACCTTTATCACATTTCTATTGTTCCTAATCCAATTGAAGCTTAAAACATAACATACCTCACAGTTGTACATTTAAGAGGCCCACGGGAAGTTGTCCAGAACAAACCATCCCGATCAATTGTTTCTTATTAGCCCAGCGGAGTGAGACCCAGCCCGCACTTCCGCCGCTCGGCCGAGGTGTACGTGTGTGTCCGTGTGTGTGTGTGTGTGTTTGTCTGCGCGCTGATTGGATAACGCTGTTTATTTACTTAAGGCTGGAAGAGGAGGCCATTTCCCCTGCTGCCACGCTGTTCTAATAGTGCGTCTTAACCACCTCACTGGCTCCTGTCCGCACCTCTGCACCCCGCGTGTCCCTAGGAAACAATCATGATGAAACAGTGTTTGCTTTCACAGACCAAAGTGTTCTGTCAGAGGACGCAGCCAGAAGAGAATGGGGGGGAGGTGCTAATGACAGGTGTGTCTGTAAATTCCTCATCCTACACAGACTGCGAGGGGAACTGCCAGGTAGCCCGCTCAGCCGTGACTTTACAACTAATCCTGTTTGTAAGTTATTATTTATCTTGGGCAAACTTTGTCAAACTCGGGCTTTGATTTCTCCCCTTGAGTTCCCTCTCGTGGCCCGCTCCCGCACATGCTCCCCACATAATTTATGACTGCCTCTGGTCCTGATGACAGATTATTAAAAGTAGAATTAGTTTTTTGCTGGGGATTTTTCCTTTGGGAATTGGGAAGGCAGGGCTCTGAGAGGAAGGTCCCTGACGAGGTCTCCATTACTAATAGAAGCAGGTTTTTTTCCTTCCCCGTGTGATGGCGAGGCAAGAAGACTAATGATTTGAATTTACTGTGGCAGTTGTCACGTGGTGTGGAAGCCGGCGTGGAGGAGAGGTTAACTTCTTCCCTGTGGAGAGGTTTATTGGATTGTTTAGCAGCAGAAGGATAATGTTTTTGTCATAGACTGTGCTGCTGGGCTGGAGGAGGCAGTGCTACTGTAGAGTGAGGACAGGCACATGTTCACTATCTTTTATGTGAAAAAGAGGCAGATAAGAGCCCAGCTTTTTCTTATGACGTGACTGCGCTCGATAAAAGGTGAGGACAGAGCTGCAGATATTTGCTGCTAACGACTGATACAAACAACTTGTGTTGGAGTGAAGTTGGTGCCAGCTCCCTCCTCCTTATCAGCAGTAGCTCACTGCAGCTCAGCCTGTTTGCTGACACACAAAGAGCTGGAGCTTTCACCTGATGGCCGTTTGGAGCCTGTTCCCCAGCGTGTGTCTGCAGCCTGGGAAGCAGAGGGGAGTCTCAGCACAGCTGAGAGGCTCGGCTTAATCTTATGCATCATTAAGCACTCAGCGGCACGCCGCAGCTCCTCATATACATCATCCACGCTTAATAAACATAATGATGACATAAGATGTAATTCCAGATGAATTTTCATTTTATAGGGAAATGGAGAATTCCTGTAGAAAGGAGGGGAGAAAGAAAAGAGCTACGAAAGAGGAGAGAAAAAGTAAATTATCGGGGAAGTACAGAATAAATGATGTTTTTGCTCTCCAAGATGGATTGTGGGGTTACGAGGGCAGTAGAAGTGGGAGAGTAGTGTTGAGGGAGGGCCTGGAAGGTGAGGGGCACGGGGCCACAGTAGTGGTGGCCCCTGAGTGGAGGGGGGCACGGGGGACAGAGGCTTTGAGGGAGAGAGAGAAAAATGTTGGTCATTCCAAGTGTTTTAATCGCAGCGCTTGATGGACAGGCTGAGAGGACCTAAGGTGCGGCCATCCATCATAGAGCGGCCCGAATGGAGGAGCGAGGGCTGGAGTTTCAGAAGGGGCTCGCAGGCTTTGGGGGAAATGGGATTCTGATGAAAGTGTGAGAGAAAGACGGCACTACACAGAAAAGGCCAATGAGGGCAAGAGGCCAGATTAGCAGCTCACTCCTACATCATACCGGGAATGAGATTGTAGTGTTCATCCTAATAACCCCAGCGCCATGCTTCACCTCAGCTGCCGCTTCAAATGGGACCTTGACATAACAGGGACAAAGTCAAATTTCTGGTGATCCACTCGAGAATACATATCAAGCAGGTCTGTGCCATTCCCCAGTTTTGTCCGCCTACACATGTTGTTTATGGATGGCAGTTGTGTTGAAAATGACATACTCACTACAGGAGCACGCAGGCGGGTCCGGCCCAGTGCACTCTCTCTGAACCCGGGCCTCAGACGAGTGCTCCGGCTGACGTGAGGGTCCAGACAGGCATCAGAGAGCACCAGCAGCAGCAGCAGCAGCAGCAGCAGCCAGCCTGAAAGAGTCGACACGAGGGAGGCAAGGACGATACTCGCTAACATACGCAGCAACTCATCATGTCACGTAAATTCCACCCCAAACGAGCCACGTGATCCTCTTTCTGGCAGGGCTGAGATAAAAACTTCAAAACTACAAATCAAGCTACGAGAATACAGCAATTTGTCTAAAAGGAAAGCAGTAGATGTCACTGATAATTTTAGAATGGCTTGAGCATAAATTGTAGACTAGCATGGACGCAAACATAAAGATAATGCAGTGCAATATTCTTATTTGAGGTTTGAATAGGCCTAAACTACTAATATGGCAGTATCTACAGTTAAGTAATGGTGTATAAATAATTATCAGTCACAGTAAAAAGATATTGAAAAATACAACTAATATTATTGGTCTCAGTGAAGTTCTCAGATAAATGAAATGGTTTTCCATAAACTCGATGTTGTTCTATTTTTACATTTTGAGAGCCGACAATAGGCAATGGAGCCTGGAACATTCTGGCTGTTCTGATTGGCTGTTCAGTGCAAGAACCCTTTGTAAAATGACATGTTGGAAGCTTTTAATTTGTTGTTTTTGAGCTGCGACCTGACAAATCATTGCAATATGGAGAGAATCAAATCCTCTGTGTGCAGCAACCAGCTTGACATTATAATCCGCAAACTTTTCTGAGGTTTTAATATAATTGTGTTAGTCCTATCAACCCTGCCCTTGTCAAATGAGACATTTTTAAAGCAAAATACAGTGAATAAAACATTTCCTAAATCGCTAAAATGAAGTACTCCATGAGTTCCTACAGTGAAGCGAGAGCCGTCTCATCATGGCCTAGTAGTAACTAATAGTAAATTCACTATTTAAATTTGAATTAGCCTCACTTCCGCGTTTCTCTTACCATTTGGAGACGGAGAAACTATTTAGCTTCTGCCAGTGCATCCAGCTCGGTCTGGTGGGACAAGCAGCATCCCGTGTTCTCTTCCAGCTGGACCTCATCCCAGACTGCCATGCCTGGTTAATGTGGCCATTCTGTGCTGCCAAAATTAGAATTCATGGTTTACATTAAACAAACAAACAAGAAAACACGAAAAACAATGGCGCCGGGTTGACCTTGCCCTAACTAAATTTGCCCGAACCAATTCTCCAAAATGTACGCTAACTGTTTATGGACTTTAAACATCATGTCCACTTATTCTCCGACATAAATCTCATGTCGATGTGCGTATGTTCAGTCGTGTTTACTTGTTACACAGCAGATCACATAAAGCGACTCTTTTCTGAGGCGTCTTGTGCGATCCTATTGGGGACGATAGCGAGCCTCCCCGTCTCTCTACTCTGGTGGCCTGCATTGCACAAAGGCATTTCTGGATTCCAGCCTCAGCATGTTCGGGGCCGCTGGAGCATGCCCAGCAGTGTGCCAAGGTTAGATGGGTGCCGAGGGTGCTGCTAAACAGAAGCCCATAGCCCAACTCTGTCCATTAATGCCCAACACAAACTGCGGCGACATAAAACAAAGCGGTGGAAAAGCCAGTGCGGACTCCAGGAAGTGTTGTGAACATGTCAGTAATGTTTATAGCGCCGAATTACCTTTGCAGAATGGGGGGAAAACAGCGGATGTGACGGTGATAAAGTCGGTCGTGTCCAGATTGAGGTGTTTACAGCCTGACGTGACCTCATCGACTGTGGTCACTGCGCCATTATTTTGTCTAAAAGGATGTAGTGATTAAAGGTGCACGATTTAACATTTCTGGTGGAGGGTGGCGCAGGCGTTAGAAGACATACCCGTCTTTCAGTACCGCCGGAGTCATTAGGAGCTTTGGGTTACCGGAGCAACTCTTCTTCAGATGTGGAGCCAGGTTCTTGGTCAGGAGTATATGTGTATTTCACCCTGAAGAGACTCAGACACAGAAAGCAGGAAAGATGTTTTAGCGAACTTTATTGCAAAGTTTATTTGGCGCTCAGACCCTGGTGGAAGGCGCAGCGATCATGGGCACTCCATGATCTGATTGAATTAGATGCCTTCCCTCCGGAGCCTGGAGGTGGTAGATGTGGAGAGAAGGTAAAGGATGATTAGGATGCAGAGGAGGAGCAGGGGAGGTGGTGGGTCGCAGTACAATCTGAAGCTGCCGAGCCATCTGCCTGAGGGCTTAAATGCGACCGCCTGAGCGCTGATTGAGAGCGAGGAGGAGTCACTTGAGAGCGTTGATTAGGGATGAGGAGCAGTTGCGAGGGCCATGATGCAGACGTCCCCTGTCCTACGCCCACCTTCTTGGCCAGGAAAAACTACAAAACCTCTATGGGAAAAAGTAGAAACCTGGAAGAGTCCATGGTGAAGGAAGGATCTGACTCTCACAGACGGACAGGCCACGCCCGCTTGAGTGCGACGATGGAGCTGGGGAGAGGGGTCCTTCCACGGTGGCCGACGCAGATTTAAGTTAGGTCTTCCAGGTGAACTTACGCAGGCTTCATTTGTGGGACCTTGATTGACAGGCAGGCGGTATAACCAATCAGAGAAATGCATGGGTGTGTCAAAACAAATGAAGGAGCTTACAAATGAAAAAGAAAGACAAAAAATTTTACTGGATCCCAGAAGTTCCTGTGTCTAACTGCTATTAGAAACCTGAAGAGACCTGAAGAGACCTGAAGAGACCCGAAGAGACCCGAGGAGACCCAAGGAGACCCGAGGAGACCCGAAGAGACCTGAGAAGACCTGAAAAGAGCTGAGAAGACCTGAAGAGACCTGAAGAGACCTGAGGAGACCTGAAGAGACCCGAGGAGACCTGAAGAGACCCGAGGAGACCCGATGAGACCTGAGGAGACCTGAAGAGACCCGAGGAGACCCGAAGAGACCCGAGGAGACCTGAGGAGACCCGAGGAGACCTGAGGAGACCTGAGGAGACCCGAAGAGACCTGAGAAGACCTGAAAAGAGCTGAGAAGACCTG
Organism: Eucyclogobius newberryi; assembly: GCF_026437365.1. Taxonomy (NCBI): domain Eukaryota; kingdom Metazoa; phylum Chordata; class Actinopteri; order Gobiiformes; family Gobiidae; genus Eucyclogobius; species Eucyclogobius newberryi. The sequence goes on along the minus strand of NW_027316500.1, from coordinate 5,800,402 downwards.
AAGAGACCTGAAGAGACCTGAGGAGACCTGAAGAGACCCGAGGAGACCTGAAGAGACCCGAGGAGACCTGAGGAGACCCGAGGAGACCTGAGGAGACCCGAAGAGACCTGAAGAGACCTGAAGAGACCTGAGGAGACCTGAAGAGACCTGAGGAGACCTGAGGAGACCTGAAGAGACCTGAGGAGACCTGAGGAGACCTGAGGAGACCTGAGGAGACCTGAAGAGACCTGAGGAGACCTGAAGAGACCTGAGGAGACCTGAGGAGACCTGAAGAGACCTGAGGAGACCTGAGGAGACCTGAGGAGACCTGAGGAGACCTGAAGAGACCTGAAGAGACCTGAAGAAAAAGACACAAACTCCGTACAGAAAGTCTGGAAATTGAAACTAGAATCTCTTGCATGATACAAAAGTGCCACAGCTATTTTGGTGATAGTTTGTTACTGGCCAATGTCCAACGCTCTGGATTGACCTTGAACATTCGAAGGCCAAGAATCTAAATGAATCAAAATGAGTTAAACTCAGCAATCTGTAATCACACAAACTGGTTTTGTTAAATGCATATCACTGTCATATTGGGTGTTTTGTTTTTATTCCGGAGCTGTAGCCATAATAAGTGAGAGACAGAGTACAACATGTATGTATAACAGTGTAAGACTACAGATGAGGCAGAGCTGACAGAGTCAGAGTAAGACTACAGACGAGGCAGAGCTGACAGAGTCAGAGTAAGACTACAGATGAGGCAGAGCTGACAGAGTCAGAGTAAGACTACAGACGAGGCAGAGCTGGGCAGCAGCAGCTGGTGCTCTCATGTTGCAGACTCTGGTGCTGCTGTTGTCTTACTGAGTATAACTCACAGATAACGTCTCCATCCATGTTGGTGCTGTCCAGAGCACACTCCCTGTGTGTGTCTGCGCAGGCCGCTCCTGGCACCAGGCGCAGATTACATCTTGTTTCCCAAACTACTAAAAGTGTCAGGCGCTGTCTGCTGTGCTTTTATATAGTGTTATTAATGGCAGCCCGCACCGCCGCTCGGCCGCTGTGTCTGCGTGCTCGTGTGCTTGTGTCTAATTAAACCATCGCTGTGCACAGAAGCAGAGAATGGCTTTGCAAGATAGGAAATAATAATTGCAAATATTATCATTATTATTTTCACGGCCTATAGAGAACTGACATGTGGTTAGGGACCATATTTGAACTTTGAATTGAGAACGCACTGATAAAGCATAAGGACCAACACAAACAATGACATAACTCGTGAGCAGAGGCTGAGAGCGTCCTGAAGTGTGCTGAGTGTGGAGAGTCACAGTGTTGAAGTGCTCAGGGCTCAGTTCAGCTCAGGTCGACACTTATATCACTCTTAACTACCAGACAATGGACTGAGATCATTATTCCCAAACATTAAGAGTATCTACAGTCCTGGTGTATGCTGGGACGTCTTGTGTGAGTACTCATCAAATACTGCCGGCTCATTCACTACGAGCAACATCTGTCAGCTTCTTAGAACCAACAAAATCACTTTGTACCGACTTAAAATATTAAACATGCCAAATTGTCTCTTAAACTGGTTAAACAGTTCCAGAATAAAAATAGAACAAACAAACCATCAGGTTGTCTTTAGTTCGTTCATGCATGTTTGAGTAATCTGTATATTCCACATGTCTTCTTCTGAAAACCACTTTGTGATGTCATGAAGGGCGCCCTAGTTCTCTTGGAAGGGTTTCTCCCCGTTTGTAAAGTCCACACACCTTCAACAAACTCTTTCTGGTTCTTTAGCACTGCAGTTCCTCTCACCACATTTTCTAATAGCTTTTTGATGCATTGCAGCATAAATACTTTTGCTTGTTTTCCTACATATATGTGACAATCACTCTGTTTAAACGCTCAGAACAACCAAACTCACTTTATCATACATAACCTCACTTTATCATACATAACCTCACTTTATCATACATATAACCTCACTTTATCATACATATAAACTCACTTTATCATACATAGAAACTCACTTTATCATACATATAAACTCACTTTATCATACATAACCTCACTTTATCATACATATAAACTCACTTTATCATACATATAAACTCACTTTATCAGACATATATAACCTCACTTTATCATACATATAACCTCACTTTATCATACATAGAAACTCACTTTATCATACATATAACCTCACTTTATCATACATAACCTCACTTTATCATACATATAAACTCACTTTATCATACATAACCTCACTTTATCATACATATAAACTCACTTTATCAGACATATATAACCTCACTTTATCATACATATAACCTCACTTTATCATACATAGAAACTCACTTTATCATACATATAACCTCACTTTATCATATATAACCTCACTTTATCATACATAGAAACTCACTTTATCATACATATAACCTCACTTTATCATACATAACCTCACTTTATCATACATATAAACTCACTTTATCATACATAACCTCACTTTATCATACATATAAACTCACTTTATCATACATATAAACTCACTTTATCAGACATATATAACCTCACTTTATCATACATATAACCTCACTTTATCATACATATAAACTCATTTTATCATACATATAAACTCACTTTATCATACATATAAACTCACTTTATCATACACATAAACTCACTTTATCATACACATAACCTCACTTTATCATACATAACTTCACTTTATCATACACATAACCTCACTTTATCATACATAACTTCACTTTATCATACATATAACCTCACTTTATCATACATATAAACTCATCCATCCATCCATCCATCTTCTGCCGCTTTATCCGGGGCCGGGTCGCGGGGGCAGCAGTCTGAGCAGGGACTCCCAGACTTCCCTCTCCCCAGACACTGCCTCTAATTCCTCCCGAGGCGTTCCCAGGCCAGCCAAGAGACATAGTCTCTCCAGCGTGTCCTGGGTCTTCCCCGGGGCCTCTTCCCGGTGAGACATGCCTGAAACACCTTCCGAGGGAGGCGCCCAGGAGGCATCCGGAACAGATGCCCGAGCCACCTCAGCTGGCTCCTCTCGACGTGGAGGAGCAACGCCTCTACTCCGAGCTCCCCCCGTGTGGCCGAGCTCCTCACCCTATCTCTAAGGGAGCGCCCAGCCACACGGCGGAGGAAACTCATTTCGACCGCTTGTATCCGCGATCTTGTTCTTTCGGTCACTACCCAAAGCTCATGACCATAGGTGAGGGCAGGAACGTAGACCGACCGGTAAATAGAGAGCTTTGCCTTTCGGCTCAGCTCCCTCTTTACCACAACGGTCCGATGCAGCGACTGCATCACTGCAGCCGCTGCACCGATCCGCCTGTCGATCTCACGCTCCATCCTTCCCTCACTCGTGAACAAGACCCCGAGATACTTGAACTCCTCCACTTGGGGCAAGGACACCCCACCCACCTGGAGAGGGCAAGCCACCTTTTTCCGGTCGAGAACCATGGCCTCGGATTTGGAGGTGCTGATTCTCATCCCAGCCGCTTCACACTCAGCTGCAAACCGTCCCAGTGCATGTTGCAGGTCTGGGTTTGATGGAGCCATCAGGACAACATCATCTGCAAACAGCAGAGATGAGATCCTGTGGTCCCCAAACCGGACACCCTCCGACCCCCGACTGCGCCTAGAAATTCTGTCCATAAAAATTATGAACAGAACCGGTGACAAAGGGAAGCCCTGGCGGAGTCCAACATGCACTGGGAACAGGTCTGACTTACTGCCTGCAATGCGAACACAGCTCCTGCTCCGGTCATACAGGGACCGGACAGCCCTGAGCAAAGGGCCCCGGACCCCGTACTCCCGGAGCACCCCCCAAAGGACACCCCGAGGGACACGGTCGAAAGCCTTCTCCAGATCCACAAAGCACATGTGGACTGGTTGGGCAAACTCCCATGAACCCTCGAGCACCCGATGGAGGATATAGAGCTGGTCCAGTGTTCCACGACCGGGACGAAAACCACTCTGCTCCTCCTGAATCCGAGGTTTGACTATCGGTCGGATTCTCCTCTCCAGTACCTTGGAATAGACCTTACCTGGGAGGCTGAGGAGTGTGATCCCTCTGTAGTTGGAACACACCCTCCGGTCCCCCTTCTTGAACAGAGGGACCACCACCCCGGTCTGCCAGTCCAGAGGCACAGTCCCCGAACGCCACGCGATGTTGCAGAGACGTGTCAACCAAGACAGTCCTACAACATCCAGACACTTTAGGTACTCAGGGCGGATCTCATCCACCCCCGGACCCCTGCCACCGAGGAGTTTGCGAACAACCTCAGTGACTTCAGCTTGGGTGATGGATGAGCCAGCCTCCGAGTCCCCGGTCTCTACTTCCTCTTCGGAAGACGTGACTGAGGGATTAAGGAGATCCTCAAAGTATTCCTTCCACCCTCCGACGACATCCCCAGTCGAGGTCAGCAGTTCTCCACCCGCACCGTAAACGGTGTTGGTGAGACAACAAGCAGCCCCCTGGCTGCTTCCCCCTCCTGAGGCGCCGGAACGGTTTGCCTCCCTGAACTCCTCCCAGGCCCGGGTTTTTGCCTCTGCGACAGCACGAGCCGCGGCTCGCTTGGCCTGCCGATACCCGTCGATGACCTCCGGAGACCTACAAGCCAGAGTGGCCTGATAGGCCTCCTTCTTCAGTCTGACGGCATCCCTTACTTCCGGTGTCCACCACCGGGTTCGGGGGTTGCCGCCACGACAGGCACCGGAGACCTTGCGACCACAGCTCCGAGCAGCCGCATCAACAATGGAGGCGGAGAACATGGTCCACTCGGACTCAATGTCCCCAACCTCCCCCGGGACATGGGAGAAGCTCTCCCGGAGGTACGAGTTGAATACCCTACTGACAGAGGGCTCCACTAGACGTTCCCAACAGACCCTCACAATGCGCTTGGGTCTGCCAAGTCTGTCCGGCTTCCTCCTCCGCCAGCGGATCCAACTCACCACCAGGTGGTGATCGGTTGACAACTCTGCCCCTCTCTTCACCCGAGTGTCCAAGACACGCGGCCGGAGGTCAGATGACACGACAACAAAGTCGATCATTGACCTCCGGCCTAGGGTGTCCTGGTGCCTGCTGCACCGGCCCCTTATGGATCCTCCTGCGGGTGGTGGGCCCACGGGAGGGCGGCCCCACGTCGCTCTTTCGGGCTGTGCCCGGCCGGGCCCCGTGGGGTAAGACCCGGCCACCAGGCGCTCGCCATGGAGCACCCATCCCAGGCCTGGCTCCAGGATGGGGCCCCGGTGACGCCGATCCGGGCGACGTAAACTGCCTTGTTCGTGTTGTCATCATAGGGGGCTTCTGAACCGATCTTTGTCTGACCCGTCACCTAGGACCTGTTTGCCTTGGGAGACCCTACCAGGGGCATGAAGCCCCCGACAACATAGCTCCCGGGATCATTCGGGCACTCAAACCCCTCCACCACGTTAAGGTGTCGTTTCAAGGAGAGGACATATAAACTCACTTTATCATAAATATAACTCAGTTTATCATACATATAACCTCACTTTATCATACATATAACTCACTTTATCATACATATAACTCACTTTATCATACATATAACTCACTTTATCATACATATAACTCACTTTATCATACATATAACTCACTTTATCATACATATAACCTCACTTTATCATACGTATAACTCACTTTATCATACAACCCACTTTATTATACATATAACTCACTTTATCATACATATAACTCACTTTATCATACATATAACTCACTTTATCATACATATAACCTCACTTTATCATACAACCCACTTTATCATACATATAACTCACTTTATTATAAATATAACTCACTTTATCATACATATAACTCACTTTATCATACATATAACCTCACTTTATCATACAACCCACTTTATCATACATATAACTCACTTTATTATAAATATAACTCACTTTATCATACATATAACCTCACTTTATCATACGTATAAACTCACTTTATCATACATAACTTGACTTTATCATACATATAACTCACTTTATAATACATATTACTCACTTTTGGCAAACATAGATCAGCCACATCTCTTTAAACTCTGGTAGATTTTACTTTCACTTTAACAAAGCAGACCAAAACAAACCACACATGCTAATCCGCGACGAGGAGCCGTCTATTGTCATCGCTGGACACTCGTCTCATATGTCCCTGTCCGTTTCTCACCTGGTGCAGTGTAACACCTTCGGTCTGCTCCGGGTGTGATCGGACTGTTCCATGTGCAGCAGGAACACGACTGCACACGGACGTCTCCAGATGAAGGATTTCAACTGCACTAGTCATCCTGCTCTCCCTGTAAACGCAGTGCATGACAAATCCATACGTACAGAACAACATCAGACCTTCAGGCGACGCTATGACACATCAGATTTGCAAACGATCGGCATTTCCATTCACGAATCCAGGCCTCGCCCGGCGCGTCCAAACCCATTTATCGACTGGCCGCGTGGATATATGTATACGTTTCTATTTGGATTTATTCTTGACCACGGTCCTGCCTTGTGTATCCTCTCTCTTTGACAGCAGCCCTGGCTCGGCTGTGCTCTCCCCGCACTCACCAACCCCCCCTGTCTTAACCTGAAGAATTATGTGCGCAGATAATTAGCTCTTATAGGTACACTCTCCATTTCTCCACTCCACTGGGCACATCATCTTCCTCGCCTCTTTATTGTTTGGTTTGCTTTGTCAGATCGATGTCTTGCTACCGCGTAACCAGCACTCATATCTCGGGCTGCATAAATCACAACAAGGTTTCTGTCGCTCGGGAAGAGAGTGCCGTGCCGTGCCGTTATTCTGTTCTCTCTTTTTTTTTTTTTTTGCCGTCCTCGCGCACACTCCCACGCACGCACATAAACAAGTGGGTGCACCAACAAACTCCATTCACCTCGACTGTGTCCTTCCCTTCTCCCCGGTACCGCTGAGTGACCAGTCAAGAGGAACCCATCAGATTATCCTCCGCCGCCGGCCAGGGGTGCGGACGGACGGGGACGGTGCCAAACAATGGAGACTGTGCAGGGCTGCGCGGGGCAAACAATAGATGGTTTATTGTGGCGATCAACAGGAATGAGGCGCTTGTTTATCACGCGCCGGACAGTAAAATATAAGACAATAGACCTGTCCTTAAATAGAGAATATGCAAATGATGGAGCTGATCGTGGTTTGTTTGCGATTAGGTCAACAAACAGGTCACTATATTTTATATTCTACAGATGGAGCTAAGGGTTATTCTAGTAGTTGACTGGTCAGTGATAATTTTTTGTGATTAATTGACGTTTAATTATTATTATTATGTGAATATGGATAGAAAATATTGATTAATTAAATGCATTATTGATTAAAATCTGAAATAGTTTATTCTTTTTGGACATTTTGATTGAATAATCCAGCAGACAAAGGGTTTAGTCTTTGTTTTAGAGTCTAGATTACAAATGAAAATATGATAATGGATATATTTTATCGTTAACTAGCCATGATTAGTCAATTAATCGTTCTACTGTATTCTGTCCGTCACCGCTTTGAAAAACAGAACATGGCGAGGAGCGCTTTATATTGAATTACTGATAATTGTGATTATCGTTTTGAGGATTTGAAAAACACTGAAAACTTCATCAAAATGTTTCAAAAATATGGAACAATATGAATGTTACGTTGTATTAAATGATATTACTGCACTAATTTTAGCGTCTATTCACATTTGGCTGATTCTTGATTGTTGTTATCAGGATTCTCAAAAAGAATAAGAATTTTAGATATACATTTTGGTCATACCAGATAAAAAAGTTCCACTCTGTTTTAGGTGAATAGTAGTAATAGTAGTAGTAATAAAAGCCACAAAACTCCCACCTGGCGCAGTTGAAACCCTTCCAATGTGGCAGCATCAAGAAATTCAAACTATTATGTGGAAGATGTGCTAGAAAAAGGAGCTATTATAGACACATTACCAAACGCGAGGTAAGCAAATCTGAAGTCAAACACCATAAGGGCCTTAATGTTGGCTAATGAGAAAAAGAGACACCAAATATGTATGGTTTACAAATTGTATAATGTGCAAAATGAAACCGTAGCAACGCACGAGACACAGCGTCTGTGATAAAGACTATAAGTGGTGTTGTTATGCTGTATGTAAGTGCAATTAAATATATGTTTCAGCACCAAAAGCACGTTTTAGATTCACTATCTTCGAACAAAATAAAATAAAAATCGAATAGCAATTTTTCAGTTATTGCAATTCGATGTTTTAAAAAAAAATACAGCATTCTGAAAAGAGCGAAATATGAACAAATAAACTTATACAAGATACTGAGGTGTTGCAGAGCATGATTGTGGAGCTCTAAACTACAGCTACAAGATTGTCCTATAAAAAGACAGAAGATATAGTGTTCTTTACAGAGGACATTGAATAATCTAAATAACTGCAGCCTTTGCCATTCGCTAATTGCGCTAACTCAAACTGCCATTTCCATTTGATTGCAATATATCGTCCAAACGCATTGAAAAGCTGCGAGAAAGCATCCAATCCCCGTATTTATACTTCCCTCCACTCCCACCGCGTGTCATGGCTTGTGCTCGCCGTGCCCTCCCTCGTAATGAATGCCGAAAATGCAAATGGCTCTCCCGATGTAAAAGTTGACATTGTCTCCTGCGATAAATTTTCCGCTGAGGTAGGGCAAGACAATTTAGTGGCGAATTACAAGCAGCCTCTTTGTCACTTCTCAATCCCATTTACATCCGTAATTAGCTCCGGCTCGCATTAGGGACACACCGACCGGCAAAAGCCAAGGCGACGTACATGCATCTCCGGCCGACAGGAGGACACCGGAATGGGGGGAGAGCTTTTTTTTTTAACTCCACGCCGCCATCTCTTCTCCACACAAAGGTGCATAAGCCTTGATTATGGCGTAGGAAATGAGCCAGAAACTCCATCCCATGTGTTAGGACCTCGGGGTTGATCAGCATCCCCGGGCCTGTGTCGTCGCTAATGTCATCCTTAACAGCATACTAAACACCGCCGCTTTGTCCACATTAGCCATGCCTGCTGAAATACTCATTTGTCGGTAGCTAGTCATGGCGACGACTCCGCGTCTCGTCTTGAATGACAGTACTAAACATGAGATGAAAACAGTGAGGTGTTGTGTTCGAAGACGTGACAGGGCGGTGGTGGTGTTGTTGTTGTTGTTGTCGGCGAGAGAAACTTGTGAGCAAAGTGTAGCTGATTAGCCACTGTTAGCTTAAGTTTTACATTCTTAAACAGAGAAATGCTAGCATAAATTGATTAGCTATTATAATTTAACCTGAGAAAATGGGTTTGTCAGATTATGTCAGTTTTGTTTAACCTTTATTTATCCAGAATCGATGTGGTCAAGAGGCAGCAGCACAAAGAACAGGATAATGGAGCGAAATCATATACATTAAACACATGACGGAGAGAAACTGCACGACTTACAGTGTGAAGGTGACGAAAGAGATCGAAGTACGGAGCGACCCAGAGAAGAGCCAACACTTTTAGCACCATGTAGAAGATTTTACGCCTTTAAATGGCTCGTGAACAAAGCCATCACTTGCTAACTCCACCCAATCACAGATATAAAACATTAAAAATAAAACTTCAATTAAAGTCCGTTCAAAGAATATTTCATGACTAATTTTCTAATTCTTACCTTCTGTGTTCTGTATTTAATTCTGGCTCTAAGGGACATCTAACTCTTGAAGAAAGTGCAAGTCACATGACAAGATGTTTTTGGATTTGAAAAAGTAATTCTTATTGGTAGTTATGTGGAAAACAAGCGATGTAAATAATACTATGGCAAATAACCCAATATTGATTCGATACTAATGACTTAAAGCGCATTGAAATAAAGAATAAAGAATTTGACCTTGACGAAGAGGCTTGAAATTGTTTGAAAATTGTAATGACATGCAACTAAAATATACACCAAGTATTTCATTATTTTGATGGTGACAGTTTAAAACAGGACATTTTAAAGAAAAGTATAGATATGTTTTCAGTAAATCTTCATATATTTTGGTGCCATTACTACTTGAATTAGTAATATTATCCTTTTTATACTTCTGAGGCAGTGATTGTCAGAATTATTGATCAAGACAAAGCTTTTGCCTTTTGCTGCTTTTATGTAGATTTAATTAAAGAAGCTCCCAGTGACCTCAAAAATACACACTTCAATTCTCAACACAGACATCATTTTTAGATCAGTTTTAATCGTCTTTGTTCAACACGAAAACAACTAAAGGCCTCACACCCCAAGTAACTTAAATTAAAAATGCTGCAGCTCTCCAGTGGCTCCTGCTCACAGTATCTCCACACTTAGCATCACGGCGATGACATTAGCCGCGGCTGCTAACACCCTCATTTGCTCCTCTACCCTCCTCTCCACTGAATGACAGGCCTAAACATGGCACTTCTATTAGACGCCAATAGAGCAATGTTCAGCCAGTCGTGTCCCCTTTCGGAGTGCACGGCTTGTCGGCGAGAGACCCCACAAAGAAGCACGCCGGGTCATATATTACGGTTTACAATATGCGCTTGGTCGCCGTGACAGCGCCGGAACCACTTGGAAGAGTCGGTGATTGGCACACGCTAGCAGCTTCTAATGATGTTGGGCGAGACGCGTGGTGTGAATATTCAGGAGCGAAAAGGGTGGCGCCGTCTTGATTTTTTTTGGCGCCGCTATCTTTTAATGTATACATGCGAACAGTGGGGACTAATAGAGCATGTGGCAGCTTTACAATGCAAGGGATCTGTGGGTGGCCAATTCATTCTGCCAGCTGACTCGGCAGCCTAAATATGCGCTGCCAAACACAGTGTGGGCTGGGTAAATGAATTTGCACGACTTAGGCTTACATTTGATTTAGATGTTGATTTATTGTCAAACGACGCCGCCTATGGTTAATGCATTTGTGTGGATTGACGATATGCGTCGAAAGGCTTTGTGCTTTTAATGATCGTGTTTACCGTTTTGGCAGATGCAATCCGTGGGTTTCAGGAAATGTTAATAATTCAAAACGAAATATTGTGTCATTTGATTGGGCAAAAGTCCTCAAAATGTCCACTGGAAACAGAACCAATGCTTAGAATGAATGTGTTATGAAAGTCCCAATACAACAATGTAATTCTCTGCTTCACATAAAGAGTTTTAACATTTATTTCTTGAGGAATTTTGACATAGCTAGATCATTTACGATATAGTATATATGAGGAGACACAGCAATAGAACAGAGACATAAGGCAGACTTGCTTTTGTCTGCTGTACAGTTATAATCTATGACACTCGTGCATCATTATCTTATATTTTAGACATTTTAAATCACAATAATGATCTAAAACAACTTAAGAAGAGAAACATGTCCGCTGACTCCCCCCCCCCCATAGAAAATAACCTCAGGACTCAACTTAAAAATAGACAAATAAAAAAAAAACAATGGACAAAATGGGACAATTATTCAGAACTTAATATTCTCTAATTGCTCTTTTTTTAATGCCACTCACGTATTTTCTACTATTACTACAACTACAACTACTACTACTACTACTACTACTACTACTACAACTACAACTACAACTACAACTACTACTACTACTACTACTACTACTACCACTACCACTACTACTACTACTACTACTACCACTACCACTACTACTACTACAACTACTACGGTTTTACTTGCCGTATGTTCTACCTGGTCCAGCTCGTTCTTTATTTTTCCCCTTTCTGTTGTTGTGTTGTTGTTTTTTTAAATCTTTGTTCTAATTAAAAAAAAATAAAAGATCCTATGTATATCACCGTTAATGAAAACCAATCAGAGAACAAAGTCAATTCAGTGCAAAAAACATAAGTAAGTGAGAAGGGAAAAGAAGTAAATGAGTAAACGAGAAGTGAAAACAATCATAGCATAGTTAGCTAATGTAAGTAGCTCAATCAAGAAGCTCATATTTCACTGTCATGTATTGAATATGTTACGTTTCACTATTTTTGGACATTTTTCGTTTTTTTGCTTTATGTAAGGGGGCGCGGCTTTATGTAGGACGGTCATACTACAGTAGCAAAACGTTAGCTTTCCCGCCGCGTCCCCATTAGCGGCCATACATAACACAAAAGCTTTGGTTTCTAGGTCTTCCAGAGTTTTCAGAGGTCATTAAGTTTGTCTGGAATGTCCGGTTTCCCTTTGTGCACATGAAAAGCGTTTGTTTACTATTTGCTGCACAGCCAACCAATGGCACGACTGACCACCTTTTGACCTCGCCCAATCACAGCGCTTGATTTTTTTTTACTTAAACACTGCAATGAATGTGTCTTTCTCTCTTAATAGGGACGCATTCTGGGACATTCTGTTTATGTCTTTTTGTCTTGGCCTAATTGATTTTAATGACCGTTGTATTCGGACGTTTCCGTTAGCCAGCCCGCCTCTTTGACCCCATACGTTTGCCATTTTGTTTGTTGTCGCGGAAGTCTGGAGGTTTTAAATGCGGGCCGCGGCGTACATATGACTTTCACACTAGGAAAACACTGTCATTACCCACATCAATCATGTACAGTGCTCGCCGACATGTTGCTTTAATGTACCATTTTAAATGCAAAGTCTAGGGGGGACACGAGGCTGCCGGCCTTCTGCTGCAGTAGGTAGGTATACGCTAGCTTCAACCGCTTGTGAAATGTGTACGGAGAGGGGAAGAGAACAGGATGCATTGTCTTGTCTTTGGCTTGTCATTAGGAGGATGATGTGAAAGCAGTATGGGGTCCGGGGGAAGTATTTATGAGGCTGTAGGAAACTCGTTGGACTGCGGTGATCGCCGGGAGATAATGGGAGCGAATGGGACGCAGCGAGGTGTCCCCACTGCACCAGGCAGACGACAGAACAGCCAGGATAAATCAATGTTGGTCATTTTCGCTTCCGTCTCCGCTAACACAGCACCATGGCTCCCCCAACACAGCCATTTACAGGTTATTACAAGATGCATTAGCCCAAAAGCCAGTCCGAACGCGCCGCCATCCCCCCCTCCCCCGACATCACGTACAGAACTGTCTGCTCGCGTTGGAATTTAAAAAGTGAAATGTGACTTTCTCATTTCGTTTGTAGTTTTGTTGGTAGTGAATCAGTTGGAATTGGGCAGGAGTTTTTGCCTCGGTCCAAAGTATCCAGAGTATTACATATACACGAGTGATGGTGGACACACTGTGCCACTGCTTCTCTCAACAGTTAAAGTGGAATATTTAACTTTAAACTTATTTCTCTATCATAATCCTGCAAGTTCACTGTATCTGTGTTTTGGAGCATTTATTGTTTTGTTTGGTGGTATTCAGAACAGCACATTATAGTATTTGATGCACGTTTTGCGAGTCAAACTACACTGTATTATCAAGTACAAGTACCACAGCTCTTGTGGTGAGTGCATTTGTGATAATTCTTTCGCAAATTAAAGATAAATAGCTGTTTTTAATCCTATGTCACTTTTTTTTACTCTTTACTTTAATTAATGCAACACAATATGAAAGAATTTTAAGTATGGACTAAGTGATTGGACCAAGTAACAGAAAACGTTCTAAAATGTTAATGCAGGTATTCAGTATTCTGTAACTAAATACTGTGCATTTTCAAAGTATTCTCCTTATCACTGCCTTATATTGTATGTGTTAATAAGCCTATAGTGTACATAATGCATTTTTTATTATTATTAATACATAAAAACACTCTTAATTTCTCATATTTGTAAATTTTATTTAATAGAAAATATGATGGAAATTCCATCCATCCATCCATTTTCTACAGCTTGTTCCCTTTCGGGGTCGTGGGTGACTGGAGCCTATGGAGTGACTTTGGGCCTTAGGCGGGATGCACCCTGGACAGTGGCCAACTCGTCGCAGGGCCGATTATGGAAATTCAATATTTCAAAATATCAAGCACTTTTCTGCATGAAGCGTGTCCATCCTGTGTGTGAGGCCGTTCTGTCCACATCGAAAGGCGTGTTCGGTGTCCGAGCTAGTTTGTCTAATTGGCCTTTGCTGAATGTGCCTCGCTTCTGGCCCATAGTGGCAGAGAAAGATCCAAAGAAAAGCCAAATCTGCTGCTCTCCCTTCATATAATCCAAAATGCGCACCAGCAAAATCCCAAACAAATTGCCTGTAAATCCAGTGCAGAAATGACAAACGGTTTGATGGGACATGACAGCACAGTAGCGCTAATTTGATTGAATTCTGACACTGCCGCTTGAACGACTCTTCTGGTGACATTGGGAGGCATGCAAACAAGACTTCACCTCATTAAACAGGAACAAACTGAGTGGAAATTGCACTTAGTTATGGAAATGGATTTTAAGCATGCAAACCATTACTTGGGCTGACTTTATGCCAGAATATGACAAACAACGGCGTCAGGGTCAGGCTGAACGCGGCGCCATTAAAAGGGAGTGCGGCTGGAGGTACAATCTAACCTCTGATGATCAAAAGAGACAACTCATTATAGAAGTATATTGACCTTAAAGACGGCTTAATTTAATAAAAGGCCGGCTGCAGAGGTAGGAGTGCGTTTATGGCCGCTCAAGTACAATGCAGAGTGCGTATTACAAGCACAGTTAAAGCAGATAAATGAAGTACTGATAAATGAACTGGGTTTATTAGAGAAGTCCGCATTCTTTTTTAAATTAGACGCCGTAGTATGTTGGGATTTGTCCCTGCAACCTATTTCAGAGCGACTAGTTTTGACATTTTGAGGTACGTAAAATTGTGATTCAAAATAATGTGTGTTTCAATTAACGACTGTGTCTTTATCTTGGTCGTTTTATGTGTGTGAAAGTGGAAAAAAAGGGCCTATATTTGAGGGAAATGTTGCACGTGAAGCCACATATCCACAGGGTGTTGGAATGGTAAGTGTTTCTCCCGTTCTTCAGTGCTGCTGGTGTAACCTGTCAGGAGCAGGGGCCGATTGGAGAGGACCGCCTGGGGACACGTCTCCAGGTCTTGAGCGAGGTTTGGCCAACAGTAGTGCATGAGACGAGGTGTAACCAAACCCGCCCCGTCATACTGCACACTGAGGTTTGTGTGTGGATGGAACCAATAAGGAGGTAATAAGAATCAAATAGGCAATAAATAATTAAACATGAACACAATAGATGCTTCTGCTTTTATTTTGAAAGCATCATTTTGTTTGGTGTAAGAGATGTAATCCATAATTTACAAGTAGATTTCAGTTTGAATTGTTATGTTCAATAATACCAATAACTTTAATTTGTGCCATAATGGGTCCATTTGTGCCATAAATAAAGTCCAGTGTTGCAATTCAAACAGTAGGATAAATGAAATATGCCATTAAAAAGTCAATATAATGAACTATTAAAACGTTTAACAGTTTAACTAGATTGTATGAAATGAGACTGTGACTCTGAGTAAAGATACAAACAGGCTTGTGGTGCTGATACCTCGCAGTACACACTCCATCAGAGTACTCACCATCAGAGTACTCACCATCAGAGTACTCACCATCAGAGTACTCACCATCAGAGTACTCACCATCAGAGTACTCACCATCAGAGTACTCATTTGCCGTCAGTAGATGTGACATTAATGTGGTACACGGTGCAGTGAAATGTCCTCAATCTTGCCTCTGTTCCCAAGGTTTCTTAAAGGTGACTTTGAACAGGATGTGTGTTTATTTCTTGTCTACAAACTAATCTGTTTGCATTACAGCTTGTATTCCAATGGTCCCATTATGTATTAGAAAAGCAATTAACAGTTCATTAAACTACGAAGGTGTTAATACAAGTCATAAGACTAAGCCATCTGTCGGATTCCCTCCCAAGCCCGACTTTGAAACCATCCACTAAACAACGCTTCTAACCAATTAAGGTTAGCCTAGGTAATTGAAATCTGAAAATAGGACATCTTCTGGTGGTGGTCTAATAATAGGGATTCATATGGCGAGGGTTTGGAGAGTGATAATGAGAGAGATCGCCTCCTTAATTTGTCTTATAAATATTAGGGAGGCAGGCAGATTGAGGCCTGAGGATATAACATATGTCTGCTTCCACCGCCATACTTCCACACGCAGCGAGGAGGATGGAAAATACAGTGATGGAAACACTCAAACATGTGTGGGACCAGATAAGGCAATTCCACAGAACAGCAGTTACTTTGAGTGAGATCCAAACCACTAAATGTACAGTTCTGTTTGTGCAGAGGGAGGCGGACGACTATAGATTCCACCCGCAGCAGGTTCTGACAGATCTGCAGTGAAATATTTACATGAGGAGAAAAAAAAGTAGTTCACACCGCGGATAATTTGTCCAAAATAGTGTAAGACATGACGTTATTCCCTCAGCACCATGTCATAAGTTATGTGTGATGATTTTAAAATAGCGTTCCAGGGGTAATAAACATGTGCAGTAAATGTTCAGATAAATATAGGTGAGAAGATATATGTTAGCTTTAGCATAATGTTAGTCTATGATTGCATAAAGGTTTAAAGATACTTGTCATTTCAGTTGTTAGTGTCAAAAGATTTCTGTAAATAAAACCATGATGTCAAAAAAAATTATATTTATTATTTCTTTAATATTATTTATTTTCTATTTTATTATTTATTTTATTATTTGTTTTGTTATTTATTTCTTTATTATTTATTTCCCCATGTGTGGACAATAAAGGATTATCTTGAAAGCTTTAACTGCATTAGCATAAACTAAAAGCGTCCATTGAAATGTCTGCCTCACGTTTCAGATATTTGTGAGATGCTATTGTCTTTCACGACTGCATAAATGTTAAAAAGTCTGTAATATGTGCGCTCCAGGTGACAAACAGTTGTTAAACTTTCACCTGGAAGCGGAAAGTCCAGTGAAAACAAGCGCATCAGGTGACCGTGGTCTGCTAAACGTTAGCATCTTGTTACAACGTCAAAAGATACTTGTGTTTCGAGTTACGTTGGCCGGTATTAGGTGTAAGTGGCTGTGTTCCGACACCAAATAATTGGGTGTGGGTTTTATTAGGCCCGAGCGCCACAAGCTGGCGAGAGGCCTATTAATCTCGTAAGGCCGTGCAAAGCACGGCTGCGAAAGTGCGCACATAGTGCGCACGAAATCGAGCGCGAAGCGCTCGCCCACTTCCAAACACTCACTAACGCACTCCTTCACTCACGCACGCCCCGTGCATACTAATTAGTTTTAGGAAAATGGAACATTACCGTTGTAAACGGGCGAAGCCCGTGCAAAAGTGCGCACTAAACGAGCACTTTACACTGTCATCCCCTTATAAAGCACTCATTTGCTCTAAGTAGCTCACGAATACGTTCCCCATCTCTTGCATGTTCCGTGCATATAAGCATGTAATGCAAAAATTGAACATTATTACTGTATAGAGGGCCAAAAACACAAAGTGGGCGGAGCCCACTCAAAATTAACGAAAGTACCCGTCAGTGACCAGGGACCCACACCATGAGGTAGGAAAGCGCGAGCGCTTTCCGAAAATGTATAGTTTATGATATTTGAAAAATGGGAAACATTGTTTTCGCATCGGAATATTCTTCTTTCTTCTTGCTTCTTTCTTTCTTCTCGGGACCAACCCCCCTATTTTTCACCCAGTGAACATTGACGAAAAGTCACAAAAATTTGCACACCTCTAAAAATCGTGCCTCTCTAGATTCTGGCTATTTCCCTTTTCTAAAATAAAATAAATTGGCGCGTCAGCGCCCCCAAATGTACCAAAAATGCATTGAGATAGGAAATGACCCAAAAAAAATCTGATCCTAGAATCATGAAATTTGGGGCAGAGGTAGATGGTGACAAGAGAAGTAAAAAATATTATTACGGCAACGCCGTCCACCCAACCAAATGTCGGCCATATTGGTTCAAAAATGGCTAAGCATGACTCGGGAGTTTTTCCAAACGTCGTACTTTTACGAACTCCTCCCAGGGCGTTGGCTCTAAAAAGCTGAAATTTGGTGAAAATGGTACTGAGGAGTGGGACATCAAAAGTTATCCAAATTACATTGATACCTCTCACGGTCTCTGTGACTTTAGCTAGAATTTCAGAAATCTCCCAAATTTAACATTTCTGCCGTTTGCGCAGATAAAGTCCGAATTGCGTCAAATTATAATCAGTTGTTAAACTCTTTGCCCTAAACTTACTTGAAGTGAAATTAATTAATTTGGCGCCACAGCGCCCCCTACAGATTTTATATGGAGGTTAAATGTTTAGTTTTGCGAAATTATCTGAAATTTGACACAAAACTCAATTTTGGCATACCCATCAAAAAAGTAAATGAGACCCATGTCATAATTGTTACGGCTTTGCTGTAGCGATGACCGAAACCTCCCATGTTATTCCAATGGGGAAATCACCAGAACATGTTTACACTTTATACTTTCACGAACTCCTCCCCCTCAGGGCGTTAGCTCTATTAACCTGAAATTTCGTGAGACTCATCTTCAGGGGTGGACCATCAAAAGTTATCCACATTTTTATTCAAAGAGTCACGGTGTCTGTGCGGCAAAGCCGCACATTTTGCCAAGAATTCAAAATAAAATTGCTTTTTGATGGTAAAACAAAGGGGAGAAGATGTGACAGCGTCACAGATTCAGCAGTAGATGTAATAAAATGACAATTGGGGCGCGTTAGCGCCCCCTCCTCTTGCAGCGTGGCGGCGGTGTGGCGGCGGCGTGGCGAGGGCCGATCATTGCCGCTTGCGGCTATATTTTTTAGGTTATTTTCATTCTTGACTACATTAATATTGATAATTCACAATGCCTCAGAGAATGCTTGGATTAGCTGGTTTCGGCGCCTGTCTTAAAATCGATCACCTCCTAAATCAAATTACTTAACGTGCATAAAGGAAGCACATTTTGCAGCAGTAAAAGCTAAATAAAGTACATTTCATGACCTTTAAATACATCTCTAGAATATTAAGCAGTTTAACAAAATGTGATATGAAATTATAAATATTATTCCTCACATAAAAAACCTACCTTGAACTGGCGTGTGCTGTAAAATGCTAGCACACACGCGGCGTCCATGCTAACATCCCCGTGCTTCGCTTAATATTACATCCAAAAGCCAGATGCGGCGTGAACAATGACGAGCCCACCTACTCATTTGCCGTTTGTTGACTAGATAAATCTTTTGTCTCATCGGCGAAACACGACAAATGAACAGGGCCAACATGATTCAATTCATCATGTTTCTTGAGGATTTAGCGAGATTTGCTCTCATTAGCGGCTCATCTGTCAGGGAGACACTCTGATCCTGGAGAGAGAGGGAGAAGGAGAAAGAGGGGAGAAAAACTGCCTCTCCTCACTTAATTGGGAGCCACATACGCAGTGAAAGAGACACAGCAGCTATGTCAACCTTTTACATCCCGAATTTATCTTCCAAAATCAATCCGTCAACATCCTAATTGGTGCTCAGTTTATGATTGCCGCGCTGGCTCACTCTCAGAGGATCCGCGGCTAAATGGAGTCATAAGCTGCACAGATAAAATGTTGAAATATGTGATGCTAGGCAATCATCTGTTTATATAAATCTGAATCTGAAATATGCAGATTAGATGAATGTGTCTGCTTATGAGCGAGATTGAAATCCTCTGGCAGATTCAGAATGATCCTTTAGGCTTCGAATGCACCAATTTGATTAGCTGTTAACTAGACGCTGGTATGGCAGAGCGCCCACAACACTGCTTAAGCGCGCTACATTTGTTTAGCACGCTTAAATATTTGCTAAATGTCTGTGCGGTGAGTCGTGCAAAAATGTGCCGTAGAAATTGTGCCATACACGATATTTTTATATGTTAAAACACTTTAAAGCAAATGTCCGATTAGGTTATGAAACTGGGATTGAATAATGGTCTCAAAGTCATGACAAAATCATCAGTGTGTTGATGATTTTGTTCTTCCTGGTGTTATCTCTAGCATACTTCAACCAAAAATGTCCACGGAAACTTTGTATAAAAAGACCAATACCACTTTATAAATAATATACCTTAATAAGCCTTAATAAAGCATAAACTAAGACTTAATTCTTAAAGGACAAAGAGGTTATTAAGGATTATTCAGGCACAGTCACTACTTAATCAAGGAGTAAGGGTTAGAGCATTAATTAAGTTACTTAGAATGAAACTGCCTTCTATTCTAGTTCATTGATTGTCTCTGTCCATGTTCAAAAAGACTTTATAGTTTTATAGTTAAAGTTATATCGTATTATAAAAATATCTCATGCCTAATGTCACGATAGGTCCACATCTTTGTTTCTAAAAGGCGTTTTATTATCAGTATTAAACTGGCACCACAATGTTATCTACAGTTAACATTAAGTTCTTCACATTGACACACTGAGCTTTAGCATATTTCTAATCAAACTTTAGCCTCACAGTTCAGTGCAACGGCAGCCAATAGTGTCAGCTAAAACTACCACTTTTACTGCTACGTTTTTTGAACTAAGTAATTCATATATTCTCACAAGCGCCGTCGCCTTCTGTGTGATCCTGGCTCCAGTTTTCTTTGCAAATGTTCCCTCCACGTATCCGTAAGGTTTGTTTTCCATTTGAACACTGAGTCATGATGAAGCCGGCGACGTAGCTACACATAGCTTGATGTTTGGCTGACCATGTGACTCCAGTGACACCCAGAACAGAAGAATGATTAAACATCTTCATTCATCCCACAACAACTATTGTGTAGACTCTGTAAGTGTTTATTTAAGGTAATAAAGTTAGATTGCGCGTCTTGATATTAGCTTGCTTTGGTACAAACGTTAGCATCAGAAAACTGCATTGCAATCATATATGTTTGCACCCTTTAATAAATCACCGCATTATAGCCTACCCACATTGGTTTACGATCACGGCGCTGGCTCACTTTCAAAGCGTCTCAGAATAACGTAAACTGACTCATAAACTCCACAGATAAAACGATGAAATACTCAAATCCTCCCTCAATATCAGAGCCATCCTTAAGGCTTCAAATGATTTTATTAGCAGTTAATTAGATGCCGGTGAGCCTAATACTCCTCAAAAAAAGATCCATCAGCATGGCGGCCGCATCAAGCTAACGTAAAACCATTTACAACAGGTAGCGCGGAGGAGCCGAATGACTATTGACATATAATTCAAGGTGCTGGCAACAGAATGGCTCTCATTAGTCTTGTGTGAGGCGGTAATGGCAGATCACCTCTTAGGGCCACAGAATTGACAGGCTGTGCTCCCCCTCAGCAGATATCTAAGAGCTTTTTATTGGCTTCCCCTCCAAACACCCTCCGCCTAATGCTGCCCGATGGCCTGGTTAACCTTGATGATGCCTTTTGAAACTGGAGAGGTATCACACAAAGTTCACTCAATCATTAGCGGTGCAGCCCGACTCAATTCTACATGCTCCGGGGGTTTATTTTGTCTCTCTTCCCAAAGATGTATTGATATTTTATTTAGGCAAATGTGTAGCTCGGAGGAGTGAGGTAAGTGCATGTGCGTTTTGAAAGTGAGCTTCAGCTTAGCAAGGCATTTTTGCATGTTAGCAAAGAGATTTTGTGTATTTACCTTTGCGTGTACATTGTAGCCGGCTGTAATATTTGATCTGGGATTTTTTATGGGATTTCAGAAATAACAGAATCATGTAGCGTAGCCCTAGCGTAGCCAAACTACAACTTAATTTTCTTCAAATCAAAAGGATACCAAATCCCCTCTTGGTTTTAACTTAAACGCTTTTGAAATCCACATGTTTTTAATGTATATCTTCACCAGACTCATGATCATCTCACTAAAAACATTTACCGTATTTTCTGGACTATAAGTTGCACTGGAGTATAAGTCGCACCAGCCAAAAACATGCATAATAGAGAAGAAAAAAACATATATAAGTTGCACTGGAGTATAAGTATATAAGTATAAATATAAGTATAAGTCGCACCCTGGCCAAAACGATGAAAAACTTGCGACTTATAGTCCGGAAAATACGGTATCTGTTAGCATCATAAAATTAGCACGCACGTGTAGAATGATCTAGATGTTTTCCTTGTGTTTACCGGTACATTTGGCTGTGACGGGGGGAAAAACTGCTGAGTTAAACCTCTTAATAATCTGTGAATCACAAATAAAAGCTACAATAGCAAAAATATCAAATGAAAAACAAATTGCGACCTGAACAGCACACTCTCTTCATCATAAACAATGTCTCATCTCGTCCCGTTCTCATGGACAGAATCTTGTATCTCGTCTCGTGGGATTTGTGTCTCGCTCCATTCCTGATACATTTATACTGCAATTTCCCACTGTTGCCAGCCAAAACATCAGACACCTCCAAGCTCTCACCACGAGCGATCAAGAAACATATTTCCCACAATCATCCACGAGATTCAAACGCACCAATATCCTTTTCAAACCAAATAAAGTCTTCTTTTTAAACTTCCTCTTTGACTCGTTCGCTCGCTTAAACACTTGCGCCGTGAGTGTACGGGCTAATCTTCTGAGGGGAACTTTTCTTTCTCCCACTTAATGAACAGGTGTCTACATAACACAGCCCACCCCACAGATGGCGGCGTAATTAGCAGTCATTATGGTGGTCCTGGAGAGGGCCCGGGATGTGTGCGGCCTAACCTCTTCACCCCCTGACAGGGCCTGTGGGGGGCGCTGACACGTGTTGTGCTCCCTGAGAAGCCAGAGGTGGGGCGGCCCTTTCACGAGGTGTCATCCTGATGTGCTGCACCTCCACAGACGTGTGTACAAGGAGCGCCGTGTCAAGGGCCTCGCTCTGGTCACAGCGCGGGGCCCACAATGAGGACACACAATGGGGAGGAGGAGGTGGGGGAAGTGAAGTTCGTAATAATGAACATTTAAAAATAGTTTGAGTTCATTTAAAGGTCTCGTAATATGCTAATCAGACGCTACAAGAACTCACATTACACCGTTGCCCTAGCTGATGTCATGAGGTGGCGCTATACAAAGGACTGAAATGTCGTCCTTGCATGTTTTGAGCTAAAAAATGTGCTATTACTATTATTTTAGATTGATTAGGCAACACTTTTTGATAACTACACTGTTAATTAAGATAAGATAAGATATTCCTTTATTGTCCACACATGGGGAAATTTCATTGTTGCAACGCAGCAGATACAGAGGAAAAGGACAGATAATTTATAACTTATATATAACTCTTAATAGAAGAACTCTTATAAACAAAACCTCTCATTTCCTAATAAGGAATGGAGGGGAAAAATAAATAAAGATAAAAATAAAATAAACAGCTAGCGTAAGACAAGATAATACTAATAATAATGGTAAAATAAACACTCTATTAATAATTTTAATAAAACATGACAACGACCTAATTCACTTTATTTATCTGTTTTAAATTTAGATTTAGACGCAGGACCTTTACACATATTACTAAGCATCCTCTTAACCCAAACAGCTGTACAAATCCCCCATAAATCTCTTGGGCCCCCGCTCTCACTCCGTAGGCCTTGTAGACACATGCTTGTGCGACCCCAGACACGGCTGACCTTTGGAACAACACCGCTTCCTCTCTGCCCATTGAAGGTGCAGCAGATTTGGAGCCGGGGTCATTCTCTGTTCATGTCGGCGTTCATGGCCCACTAACCCTCTGCAGTGTAAGGGGTGGTGCGGCGTGGTGTGGGGGCCCTTTTGTAGACGAGGAGTAGTGCGTGTGTGTGCGTGTGTGTGTGCGTGTGCGTGTGCTTGTGCGCGTGTGTGTGTGTGCGTGTGTGTGTGCGTGCGTGTGTGTGTGTGTTTGTGTGTGTGTGTGTGTGTGCGTGCGTGTGTTTGTGTGTGTGTGTGTGTGTGCGTGCGTGCGTGTGTGTGTGTGTGTGTGTGTGTGTGCGTGCGTGCGTGTGTGTGTGTGTGTGTGTGCGTGTGTGTGTGTGTGTGGAAAGGCTGGTAATTTCCCCTCACTTAGAAATGAGTTCCGTCTAATCTGGTTGCACCATGTCAAATAACAACGTGACATGCTGTTTTATACTGTAGCATTTGGTTAAAGGGGCAGACGAGCGACTCCACAGCCCGACGCAGGAGGCTGTGCACGGAAAGGTCCTCCAGTTGTTTAAAATGCAATACAGCGCAAATGTATTTGAAGATTTTACGAAAAAATTTAGCAAGTTTTCCCTTGTTTTGGGCGATCATTTTACTGATGTGCGTCGAGGTAATTCTTCTTCTTTGTACTGTAAACAAAAGCCAACGCTTGAATATATTGAATTATGACACCTTTGAATCATTAAATGAACATTTAAACTGTGCGAAAAATGTTTCTTGTGCGTAAATTGTCCTGGCGTTTTGGATGACAAATGCCTTTTCACAACTCAGCGCTACTTCCCATCAATTTTCAGCGATTGGTTTTCAACTTTCCTTCACAAAAGGCCATGGGATTGATGGATAACTATGATCAATATTTATGTCGAGTAAAAAAAAAAGAATAAGTAGAAAAACATAAACACTTGTCATGTGTCTTGTGGCTTTGACATGGATAGTCATCGTTCACATTTTAGCACATTAAACATATTTAGAGTGATTTGAGATGGTTTATACCTGATGTCTTTCCAAAAAATAACATTCACTTCCGGTTTCATTGCAAAATATCGTCAACCATCAAATGTGTTACTAATGTGTTGGATTGAGATTTTTTTTTTAAAGCAGAAGTGTCACAGTATAAAAAAAGCGTCTGATTTGGTCATTTACATACATTTTCATTGAACATTTATTATTTTTTACTTTTAATTCTCTCATCATCACGTCTGTATCCATTACTCTTTAGTCAACTCGATGACACTCCCTCGCCACCAAAATGTGTTCTCTTTTCCTTCCTAAACCTACATGTTGATAAATCCCCTCACATCCTCACACCGCCGACATGCTCCGAGCCTAGTTGAGATTCCGTCCTTGTTTGCAGTAATCATTTGTCCAGTTAAAGTCATAATCAGGCATCAGAGGAATGCCAGGGTTCAGCTCCATTGCTGCCTTCTCATCAGTGAGTCATTATGACAATAGCTGCTCTTAAGTGTCTGCACTGACGGCTGACCAGCTCTGGAGCACACACTAAAACCACTCGCCACTCGGCACAAAATGGCCCCCTGGCTCATTGCCTTTGGCCATAAAATGAAGAAACTCACAACAAGGAGAACACTGACACCTGCAAAGTTGTTGGCAATATTTATGGCAATTTTACCGCTGTATGTTTGTCGGTGCTTATCGGAAGACACAGGTTTTTGTGACTTGAAAATGACTCTGAAAAGTGTATTCCACTCAAAGCAGGGCCGCAACAAACGAATATTTTAGTGGTCAACGGGTCAGCGATGCAAATTTTGTTTGTCGACTAGTCAAAAGATTACTTATATGTACATTGAGGCTTTTGAAATACATTATTAAACAAATAAAAGTGTTAATCTGGTGACTGAAGGCTTCTATATTTACAAATAAAGTGTATTAATGAGGAAAATGGAGAGATGGGTGCCTGGCCTCTGCAAATTTCACAATAAAGTGTCAAATATTGTCCAAACATAGCAGGCCAGAAGTAAAGTAACTACTGTAGTATCTTAAATACCACCCATAATTGTTCATTTAAACACGTCTATGGAACTGAATGTTTTTTCTAGCAATAACATGGGTCTCTCTGAGCAGTTATTTCCATTCTAACTTATCAAAGTGTTTAAATATGTCTGTTTTGTTAAAGTAATCCCCTGGCCTTTGACAGAAAGAGCACACAAACGCACAGTCAGAGTTCCCACATATAGATATTCATGTGTCCGCTCTAAGCTGCTTTCTCAAGTGCTTCCCTTTCACTTTCTGATAGGATTTAGAACCATGTAAGTGATTCTCCCTTTGTCCCCTCCACTAGACCCCGGACCCTAAGTTCCAGCGCCTCATAGGGAGCGAGCTTATTGGCCCACTGAGCCCCGGGGGGGACAATGGGACTGTGTGAGGAGACAAAATGGCTACCGTGTTTCATCTGTTGTTATGGTAAAAGGTGGTGACTTGAAATGACCGCTTCTATGCATATGTGGATGGTGTTTGGCCTGTCTCTGGAGGAGGCCTGTGCTTGATCCTTCTGTTCTCCATATGGCATCCTCGTGGGGGGAGTGGTGGACAATGGCCCCACCCCGGGAGAAGGGCCGTGGCTGTCGCAGCAGGATGGGGGCTTTCACTTGTATCATTAAAGGCCCCATATGTGTCCGGATCTCCAGAGGGTGCGCGCCGGTGCACGTGTCTGTTTGTGTCGGCGCAGGAGGGACATTTTTGGCAATACAGTAAATGTGAAGCACCAAAATGTGATTGAATATGGACATACTGTACATCTGAAGCCGGTAGTCTGATTTCTGTCAAATTTTTCACACAGGAAAATAATGCAAAAAAAAAAGGGGCAAACTAATGTGGCAAATAAAAAAGAGAAAGAGAAAATATTAAAGATTAAAGAGTTATTTTAAACGTAATTGTACTAAATTTAACTGCCATAAAGTGTTTTGGATTTCCAGATTGCTCTTAGGCATGTAAAAGCACACCAATAATCAGATCTAACTATTGGGTTATCTGATTAGTCTAGTTATCAGATGTTTTTCTGGGCTGGTAAATGTTGGCACTTTTCAATATCATGTTTCAATGTATGTGGGAATTTATGAAAAAAACGTCAAGAATACCACATTTTTTTTAAAGGAGAAGCTCAAAATCAACACGCAATATGCCATAAATAAGACCCAAGACCCATGACCATTTTGAGGCAAGATTTAAACAAAAGCTTTCATGAATTGCCATTATTCTTCTGTAATATTGTTGGTCTCCTTTTCTTTGTGGAGAAGGAGGACGCTCTGAGACACTTATCCATTTCCTTATATCCTTTGGTCGTCGGTTCATCTGCTTCTCTAGTATTGTATGACTGTTTTATTGTTCGATTTTCTATATTTCTGTTAAATCAATACGTTTGTAAAGCAAGGAAACTGCTGTTGGGGTTTTGGGCTTTACAAAAACAAATTGATTTAATTTTACAGTATGAATCAACTAAAATTAAATCAAGACTATGGCGATTGCAAGTTACTTAGTGTGTTGTTATTTTTTTGTAAAAAATACTGGCCGTTGCATTGGTTGTCTTTATTATCTCAACATTATATTGTTATACAGGTATGGGTTATGTGGGTGAAGTGTAAAGCGGCTTAATATACGCTTTAGAAAGTCAATGGAAAAGGGGACGAAATACCACATAAAAGGCTCTTTTAAAGGAGACATATTATGTTTTTTTCTAGAACTTAATATTAAACTACGACATATTTGAAACACCATTTTAATATGTTTTGTCATTATAAAATTCAGCGTTGGCCTAAAACGGCTTAGCAAAAGAAATGAGCCCATGGACTTCCTGTTCAAAACTGCAGAACTGATAAGCCCCGCCTCTTCATAGTGACATTTCACCATCACAAGCAACGGATTTTGATGCATGTGTTTTTATTCTTGAAGAATGGCATGTCTGAACCCAATACGTATGACTCAGAGTCTCAAAAAAAACAAAAAAATAGTCTCAACTAAGTACAGGGATGTGGGCGGGGATAGGGGGAAGGCAAGAACTGGAATTTTCTGAGCCCGAGCCTCAAGTACAGGACAAAACAGGATGACTAAAACATGCAGGAATCAATCAAAATACAAGAGTAATGAACATGATGTAACGTGCTTAAAACCTCATAAAAGTCGATTTGAAGTCGAACGTCCTCTTTAACTTCCATCAGGTGAATTATACAAAAAAAAACAAATTTTGTCTTCCTCTTTGGAACGTCTGCATAATCCACTAAACAAGAGATTAGCTCTTAACCCAGTTCGAGTGTTGTTATGTGCGGCTTTGCTTTACTCTGATGCACTTTGAAATAACATCTCATCATTACCTCGCCTTTGTTTTCCATGTCTTTTCGTCTTGTACAAACCAGAGTACCACAAACTAAACCCGGGCCCCCAGCGACCCCACCAGAACAATGACTAATTCCGAATGAATTTGAAGAACCCCATTACTATATGTAGATGCATAGGCCTCGCTAAATATGCCGATTGTGCATTTCTTCCAGCAGACAATGAGTTCCGTGTTGTTATTATTTTAATGAACATTGAAGTCCCCATAGACAGATAATATGATTAGGCCCCCGCCGCAGTGCTCGCTCGCCGGGTTGGGTTGAAGTTATGGCGTCCTCCCTGTCACCGGGGCTCTGTTTGCATGGCTGTCACATCGGGCCGGCCCTAATGGAGAAATTAATTACCACCGGTGTCATCTCTGGCGACACAGGAGTCAATTTGATCATGTTAACCAAATGAAAGGAGCACTTGATATAGCCGTCCCCGGTAATCACGCCTTGATGGAGGGGATTGGAACACGTTTAGCCCGTTTAACAGTGTTCATTAGATAGCAGTGCCGTTGTGTGGTGTCAACTGTTAATTGATTAAAGGGGGTCACATTGTTACTCTTTAACCTTGATAAAAGTACTTTATTGTATTAAGATATGGGTGGTGAGGTAATAGCACGCTGATAAAATGGATCAATCTTCATGTGTTCTGTTCCGAGGCCTCATCCAGGTTCATATCCGTAATTATAATAAATGTGTTTTCAGCAAGGTTTGTCACAAAATGAGAGTTGAACAAAAATAGTTCAGTAAATTCTTAAATAGTTATTCAATGCTCAATTTTGGGATGTTAAAGGTGCTGTGTCTGGTTTTTAATTTGATGAAATATCTGATAAACAATTCATTTTGCAGCACCTGACTTACCTGTCCCAGCATCTTAAATACTCACCACAATGAGTTTAAAAGCACTTTTCACAAACCGCTGAGCCTAGTTTTGTCGTCCAGGGTAAAGCTAACAAACATTAGCATGCTAACGGCGCATTTCCTGCTTCTTGTAGAATAAAACGCTCGATAAATAGATGCAGTGGTAGCCTTCCAAATAAAGAGTGTATTAGAGAATATTAGTTTTCGGGTGGCGGGTCTGCTACATGACTACTACTACGCTTGTAGTAGTAGTCTTAGTAGTAGTTATAGTAGTAGTAGTAGTAGTAGTAGTACTAGTAGTACTAGTCTTAGTCGTAGTTATAGTAGTAGTAGTCTTAGTAGTAGTTGTAGGAGTAGTAGTCTTAGTAGTAGTTGTAGGAGTAGTAGTAGTCTTAGTAGTAGTCTTAGTATTAGTTGTAGGAATGGTAGTAGTCTTAGTAGTAGTTGTAGTAGTAGTAGTAGTCTTAGTAGTAGTTGTAGTAGTAGTAGTCTTAGTAGTGGTTGTAGGAGTAGTAGTCTTAGTAGTAGTTGTAGGAGTAGTAGTAGTCTTAGTAGTAGTTGTAGTAGTAGTAGTCTTAGTAGTAGTTGTAGGAGTAGTAGTCTTAGTAGTAGTTGTAGGAGTAGTAGTAGTAGTCTTAGTAGTAGTTGTAGGAGTAGTAGTCTTAGTAGTAGTTGTAGGAGTCGTAGTAGTAGTCTTAGTAGTAGTTGTAGGAGTGGTAGTAGTCTTAGTAGTAGTTGTAGTAGTAGTAGTAGTAGTCTTAGTAGTAGTTGTAGTAGTAGTAGTCTTGGTAGTAGTTGTAGGAGTAGTAGTCTTAGTAGTAGTTGTAGGAGTAGTAGTCTTAGTAGTAGTTGTAGGAGTAGTAATAGTCTTAGTAGTAGTTGTAGTAGTAGTAGTCTTAGTAGTAGTCTTAGTAGTAGTTGTAGGAGTGGTAGTAGTCTTAGTAGTAGTTGTAGGAGTGGTAGTAGTCTTAGTAGTAATTGTAGTAGTAGTAGTCTTAGTAGTAGTTGTAGTAGTAGTAGTCTTAGTAGTAGTTGTAGTAGTAGTAGTCTTAGTAGTAGTTGTAGTAGTAGTAGTCTTAGTAGTAGTTGTAGTAGTAGTAGTCTTGGTAGTAGTTGTAGGAGTAGTAGTCTTAGTAGTAGTTGTAGGAGTAGTAGTCTTAGTAGTAGTTGTAGGAGTAGTAGTCTTAGTAGTAGTTGTAGGAGTAGTAGTAGTCTTAGTAGTAGTTGTAGTAGTAGTAGTCTTAGTAGTAGTTGTAGGAGTAGTAGTCTTAGTAGTAGTTGTAGGAGTAGTAGTAGTAGTCTTAGTAGTAGTTGTAGGAGTAGTAGTAGTAGTCTTAGTAGTAGTTGTAGGAGTAGTAGTAGTAGTCTTAGTAGTAGTTGTAGGAGTAGTAGTCTTAGTAGTAGTTGTAGTAGTAGTAGTCTTAGTAGTAGTTATAGTAATAGTAGTGGTCGGTGTATTACAATAAATAGATTTTTACTGTGAGCGGGGTCACCTCTCCATGGATCTGACCTGTCTCTTGGCCTGGTGTCACTTTCTTGTCTCCCTGCAGATAGATACAATTAAACCATAGAATGTTCCAGACATTTCCATGAAGACAAGCAGGTGGCGGACCCTCCAGCAGAAAACTGAGTCAAATCTTTTAAACATACAAAGATAAGATAAGATAGATACAAATATACATATTTCAAAAGGTCATAGTAATGATTTATATGTATAATAACAATATATTCATCTTGTGATAATGCAATATCACATATAATGACGCTGTACAGTGTCATGCAGTATTCCTTCATCCGTACATGTTGACACTGATGGGCTGATCGACCCCTCCAACCAAAGACCAAAGACCCAACACACTCAACAGCACATTCATACACGAGCAAATATAGTTACACTATAACTCTATAACTATAACCCTGTAACTAGAACTCTTTATTATTTTGCTGCATGTTACTTATGACTAAAGCTTGTCATAGCCTCTTTGGTGGCACAAATGAGTCGTCTAAAATGTATTCTAGTCTTCGTTAACCAGTTGAAATCATCTGCTCGTGTTGGGCCCAAACACCTGCTCGCTGCCTGGTTCAGCCTGGAGCTTAATGTATGTGTTAACCTGCTGCTGACGGGGCTTTCAGGAGGGAATCCCCGGCCCGCCACACACTGCCCCGTCAATGGGCCTCTTTGTTCCCCTGAATCATTCATTCCTCTGCCGACAAAGTTCATCTGCACCTTGGCCTGCGCGCCCAGACCGCAGCGCTCATGTAGCCCCAGCAGCCCCAGCAGCTCCAGCAGCCCCAGCAGTTCCAGCAGCTCCAGCAGCTCCAGCAGCCCCAGCAGCCCCAGCAGCTCCAGCAGCCCCAGCAGCTCCAGCAGCCCCAGCAGCTCCAGCAGCCCCAGCAGCCCCAGCAGCCCCAGCAGCCCCAGCAGCTCCAGCAGCCCCAGCAGTTCCAGCAGCTCCAGCAGCCCCAGCAGCCCCAGCAGCTCCAGCAGCTCCAGCAGCCCCAGCAG
Source organism: Eucyclogobius newberryi (assembly GCF_026437365.1). Classification (NCBI taxonomy): domain Eukaryota; kingdom Metazoa; phylum Chordata; class Actinopteri; order Gobiiformes; family Gobiidae; genus Eucyclogobius; species Eucyclogobius newberryi. The sequence continues at coordinate 5,769,129 of NW_027316500.1, read as the reverse complement.
CTCCAGCAGCTCCAGCAGCCCCAGCAGCTCCAGCAGCTCCAGCAGCTCCAGCAGCTCCAGCAGCCCCAGCAGCTCCAGCAGCTCCAGCAGCCCCAGCAGCTCCAGCAGCTCCAGCAGCTCCAGCAGCTCCAGCAGCCCCAGCAGTTCCAGCAGCTCCAGCAGCTCCAGCAGCTCCAGCAGCTCCAGCAGCTCCAGCAGCCCCAGCAGCTCCAGCAGCTCCAGCAGCTCCAGCAGCTCCAGCAGCTCCAGCAGCTCCAGCAGCCCCAGCAGCCCCAGCATTTCCAGCAGCTCCAGCAGCTCCAGCAGCCCCAGCATTTCCAGCAGCTCCAGCAGCTCCAGCAGCTCCAGCAGCCCCAGCAGCTCCAGCAGCTCCAGCAGCCCCAGCAGCCCCAGCAGCTCCAGCAGCCCCAGCAGCTCCAGCAGCTCCAGCAGCCCCAGCAGCTCCAGCAGCTCCAGCAGCCCCAGCAGCCCCAGCAGCTCCAGCATTTCCAGCAGCTCCAGCAGCTCCAGCAGCCCCAGCATTTCCAGCAGCCCCAGCAGTTCCAGCAGCTCCAGCAGTTCCAGCAGCTCCAGCTGTTTCCAGCAGCTCCAGCAGCCCCAGCAGCCCCAGCAGCCCCAGCAGCCCCAGCAGCTCCAGCAGCCCCAGCAGATCCAGCAGCTCCAGCAGCCCCAGCAGATCCAGCAGCTCCAGCAGCTCCAGCAGCTCCAGCAGCTCCAGCAGCCCCAGCAGCCCCAGCAGCCCCAGCAGTTCCAGCAGCTCCAGCAGCTCCAGCAGCTCCAGCAGCTCCAGCAGCTCCAGCAGCTCCAGCAGCTCCAGCAGCTCCAGCAGCTCCAGCAGCTCCAGCAGCCCCAGCAGATCCAGCAGCCCCAGCACCTCCAGCAGCTCCAGCAGCTCCAGCAGCTCCAGCAGCCCCAGCAGATCCAGCAGCCCCAGCAGCTCCAGCAGATCCAGCAGATCCAGCAGATCCAGCAGATCCAGCAGCTCCAGCAGCTCCAGCAGCTCCAGCAGCTCCAGCAGCCCCAGCAGCTCCAGCAGCTCCAGCAGCTCCAGCAGCTCCAGCAGCCCCAGCAGATCCAGCAGCCCCAGCAGCTCCAGCAGCTCCAGCAGCTCCAGCAGCTCCAGCAGCCCAGGTCGAACTAATCACTCATAACTGGCTGAGTGGACGCCCGGCGCACACGGCTAAACAAGAAGGCCCCTGCCGGCCATGAGCACGCTAATTGGCCTCGGGGTCAGAAAGCAGATAGGGATTTGTGAGAAAGTACACGAAAGAATAATGATGTTTGCTTCCACTGAGGAGATGGCATTTATGGATGCTTTTGTTGGATGTACACGATAAGGATTTAATTGTCTAATTAAAACACAGTCTTTGGTATTAGTATTAACCTCAAAGGAATAAACAGCAGTTATTTTGTTATCGTGCAGACGCTAACAGTGTATTCTCTCCTGTCCTGAGGTATATTTAATGTCATTTTAAAATTTCTATGGCAAAAGAGAATTAAAAATGTACTTTGATCATGTTCTGACTCACTGTGTTCTTTGAGTGTCCGACAGTGTCATAAATAATCAAATAGATGATTGATCGATCCAGAGGTAACTATGTGACTGTAAATGGTGGTATTGGAATCAGCATTTGTTTTATGTTCGTATCATTTGGTGTCAACAAGATAAATACACCTCAAAAAACAAACCTAGTCTCTGGATAAAAGGGTTAAAAAGGTCTGGATCTACTGTACCCTCGTACTTGTTTTATCAATAGTTGTTTTTGCATAAACTCCTGTTCACTTCGGGTCTTGTGAGTGCAGTCTGGGTCAGACATTTAGATGCTTAAACGTTTTGAGAGTGTTTTCTGGTTTAATGCCTCTGCGCCCTTTAGTCGACAACAAGCTTAATGAATGATTATCTTTAAAGTCAAAGTGCTTCGTACAATCAGACACAGTTTTAGATTTAGCCTTACAGATCAAACACATACATCAGTCATTTACATTTTGGTTTGGACTGAAGCAACAAGGTCATCGCCACGAGAATGTTAACGAGAAACATTGGAAAAGATTGACTTTCAAATCCTGTGCGACGCCACGCCCACACGCTGTATTGTTAAGGCCTAACAAAGCTGTTCCTCGGCGGCAGATAAAAGACCTGTGTGTCCCGGCGAGGTCACACACTCCATAAATATGTTGGCTCTTCTTATTACGCGCCGTGTCCATGACAGAGGACAAACAGCTGGGGAGAGAAATGCTACATGGCAGCGGTGGACAAGGGCCATTTTCAGGCTGGCTGCCCAGACACCAGCCCCACAGCGTCCTGCCCCACAGCGTCCTGCCCCACAGCGTCCTGCCCCACAGCGTCCGGCCCCACAGCGTCCTGCCCCACAGCGTCCGGCCCCACAGCGTCCTGCCCCACAGCGTCCGGCCCCACAGCGTCCTGCCCCACAGCGTCCTGCCCCACAGCGTCCTGCCCCACAGCGTCCTGCCCCACAGCGTCCGGCCCCACAGCGTCCTGCCCCCGGTGCTGTTTACTTGACCCACAGGAGAGAAAGTTGACACAGCCAGCCTCAGGCCCGCTCCATCCATTCAGCTTTTTTTTTCTTTTCCTGCTGCTGTTTCTCTGATGACAAAGATTAAGCCCTGGAACGATATGCCGATGGTGAAGACGGGTCATCAGTTAGCCTGGACACTCTTCATTAGCTTCCACCTGTTTGTCTGCAGCGGCTCGCTCCGCCGCCTGAGCAGGAGCACAGGGGCAGGAGGAGTCTGCATGCTGCCTCTTGGATATGGAGCAATACTGTCAAGATATGTCATGTAAATAATCTGCACTTACAGATGTTTTAACCTGACCAGTCGGGAAAATAAGATGTCGGCTAAATTCTTCATGGATTCTTCATGAATTACTTGCCAAAACTGTTTTTGGTTAACTTAAATATGATTTCAAAGAACCTGCGATATTACTGACAACACAGTCTATAAACGTTTGGTTCGGATCTAAAACATGTGTATTGTGTGACTGAAAACTATATTTCGCACACAAACAATAACACTTTCACCCTTGCTATTGCCATAGCATTTGTGTTGCATCTCATCAATCTCTAGTATATATATATATATATATATATATATATATATATATATATATATATATATATATAACGAGCACACTTCAAAAAGGACTAACAAAAATCCTCATTATTATTCATTTAAATTGAGATTTCTGAAGCAATGAGCTTCTGTTGAACATCTAGTACACAACATACACATACTCTATTACATATTATTCATGAGGAGAGCAGATAAATGATGAAATAAGCACGGCAACACATCTTACCAGCTGGACACCTTCCAGGTCAGCTCCGTGGAGGACTTCAGTAAACATTATATATAAGTCCTTCTCCACTTGGAGGACAGGGGTGATAGAAGGGCCCCATCATTGTGCTCATCCAGAAGCCTCTCCCGCTCTAACCTCAGTCTCTTCCACCCTCAGCATATTTTCTATAGTTTGCCAGCTTTGTCAGCCCTGCTGCTGTGAACACCAGTTCCATTTGTGCTAAACCCGACTGTTCCTCCTGACCATCGAGAAGACAGTCTCCTGACCTGTGGCTTATGGCGTCTCTTTTCAATACAGAGCAATAAATCACAGGGGATTTCTGCAGAATCAATGAGCAAAGCATTAAACTCAGTTAATCTGAGGTGAGAGAGATTTGATTTTGTTCTAAATGATGGATGACGATGAGCTCAATGTTTCACATGTCACAGAATTAAACAAATCTGATTGCACAGTACTGTTGACATTGTCTTACTGACTAGAATACAGTACTTAAAATACAGTACATGAGGAGTTGAACATGGATAAAACTACAATCATGAGTAAACTATGATGAGAAAACACCATTGCATTTGCTTTAGGGACTGGTTTAACTGTATATTGTTGTATATGTATGGCTCACTGTGAGTTTTTGGTGTTTTTATTGTTTTATTCTGTGTTTTGTGAAGCACTTTGTGACTTCTGTCTGAGAAAGGTGCAATACAAATAAAATGTACTTAATACTTACTTACTTACTTACTTACTCACTTACATTGTCACAGGGTTAAAAGCTCATTAAAGTTTATTTGACATACTATTTCCCTTTAATCCTCTCTATGTTCCACTGTGGCCCCGGAGGCAAGGGGGGCCTCGCCTGGTGCTCCCACTGCCCAAGGAGAGGGCCCTCACTCATGGACTTGCACTTTCATTCATTCTTTGTTGAATGTTGAGGCCGATTGTCATCAAAAATACAACATTTAGTAGTTTCACACCAGCAGATCAAGGTCGTTCAGTCAGTTTCCCCCATTGTCCCTGATCCACCTTCACCTCCTAAACCTCCTGTCTGCACCGGAGAGCCAAAGAGGAAGAAGATATGAAGTTAGTCTGGGGCTCTAAACGGAGAGAAAACCCAAATGCCTTGTGGGTAATAAGTGTCACATATCAGTGATCAATTTGTAGTGAGAATAAGCAAATCCACCACATCCAGTGGCACACGCCATCGACCTGCACATCACGTGACCACACCACTGTAGCCATTTGTAAACTAGCATTAGCTTAGCCTGCTGCTAACGACCGGAAACAAACAGGCACCGCTCAGACTGGAGTGATTTGTAAGTCCACTGGTCCCTTCTGGTCCTGCACCTCCTGGTCCTGCACCTGTTGGTCCTGCACCTGCTGGTCTTGCACCTCCTGGTCCTGCACCTCCTGGTCTTGCACCTCCTGGTCCTGCACCTCCTGGTCTTGCACCTCCTGGTCCTGCACCTGCTGGTCTTGCACCTCCTGGTCCTGCACCTCCTGGTCTTGCACCTCCTGGTCCTGCACCTGCTGGTCTTGCACCTCCTGGTCCTGCACCTCCTGGTCCTGCACCTCCTGGTCCTGCACCTCCTGGTCCTGCACCTCCTGGTCCTGCACCTGCTGGTCTTGCACCTCCTGGTCCTGCACCTCCTGGTCTTGCACCTCCTGGTCCTGCACCTCCTGGTCCTGCACCTTCTGGTCCGTTTGATTTTCGTTTTGAAATAGGAAATCCAAACTCGGAAAATGATCCATTTCACATTCTTTTAATCACTAAAGTAAATAGAAACTAACCCGTTTTTCATTTTTAAACAAACGTTAGAAAACAAGTCATGATCTCATTCGACACTGAGCCTCCAAATGTACTTAACATGACACCAGCTGACTTGAACTGAACTTTATTTTTGGGCCCCTCTTTTAGGCCACTGTGGGCCCATGTGTCATATTTGTGACTTTATAGTGCATATTTTTCAAAGCCAAACAAAGGAATATAACGCTTGTTTTCATGTATTCAAAGTCTTTCATCATTTTCACAATAGAAATTCCTCATTTCAGTTGCAGATTTCTGTTTTGATTTGATGAATACAATTATCAATGTAATTTGTATTTTTATATTGTATTTCTGTAAGAACTGAGCCAGTGCACAAAATGAAACGATAACGCTTTGATTAATATTTGGGGTTTTGACATGTGAATATGAATTTTGCGAATCACATTCAAATTCAGCTTTGAGGATTTGATGAGATTCCCGATGTGTGGATCCGTCTGAATGGAAGGACCTGTTTGACTCTGATAAAATGGATTGGTTTCTGGAGCTGAACTGGCAGAGTGTGAGGTGCATTAAGAAAATTGTATTCGCAGAGACGCCGTGGGATTTGTGCAGAAGTCTTTTAATATAAGGCTATTGGACTTTAACAGCTGCAATCACACCACTGTGTTTTACAGCTCTGTTAATTAATGCTGAAGCCAATGTCATCATGTTTGGCCAGTCCATTAACTCAGCACTATTCATCTCCCAAAGTCTGAGAGCAGAAACTTAAGAGGATCTGCATGAGAGAAACTTATATTCTCCGTTTCTGTGGCTTTAAAATGGAGCTCCAGCCTCGTGAGGTTTGAGAGCCAGAGTGTCGGAGGGAAAGGCCTGCTGCCATCTGTGGTCGGGACCAGACGGTGCCAGAGCCCGTGTCCACGTGGAGTTTATCTGCTCAGGCCAAAGCTCTGCACGGGAAAAACCTGCCATCGTTCCCATTTACCAGGACGCACTTGGAATGGGATTGTTTCAGTTTTTGGGTGATTTATATTTGAATTAATCAATTTTCTTTCGTGTAAAGTGTTTGTTTTAGAGGGTTTTGGACACCAATTTAAACAAAACAAGAACATATCATCTTAATAATTGACAATACTAGAATGTTTTTGTTTGTCCAAGTCAAACAGTTTGTCCGTCTCCAGCTCTTTTCCCATTCTAAAGTTTTATTTCACATTAAAGGTCCTTATGATGCTAGATTCACTTTCAACATGTGCATGTCTGAGTGTCGCTGTGATTCATGTGTGAGTAATCGTGCATATTTAGGCTCTCTCACTTCCACCTTGTGACATCATTACTACATCTGCTCATATCTTCACCAGACTTTCCTCTATTGAATTACACACATTCAGTTTTATATTTGTATTAGCATTACTTTTAGTAGTTTAAATTATTCAAAAGATTCATTCTTCTGATTTGTAGAATACATTTTAAACAGACTGAATAAAGTGTATGATTATTGATAATCACAAAGCTTATTATTTTTTTGTCATTTAGATATTGATGGACACATATTTTGAATTATATGTATTGCTATTGGACTTTTAACATTCTCTTGATAACCTTTTCTTTTGCAACTCATGTTTTAGAACTTTATATAATGTACATTGAAAACTACATCATTTTTCGAATAGTAAGGCGTTCCCTCATCAGGATTGGTGTTAGCATTTCATCTACTGGCAGCCGAGGGAATTACCCTGGGGAAATAAATGAACCTAGCTTTCCCCGACATGTTAACGCAGGCACATGAACGTGATGTGACGTCTGGGGATGATTTATGGACTTAAAACAGTAAAGGATCCTCTAGAGTTCTACTTATGACATCACAAATCTGGGGGATTTAAAACGGTGTGTTTTCTGAGGGTCAGAGCAAGAGGAACATGTAAAAGAGTCAGGACTGATGAAACAAGCGGGAATGACACTAAATACCATTCCAGATATATTTTTGATGTTGTTAGAACATATTTTGTTGTAAAGGTTTTATGTCTGTAAAGTCCAGATAATGATTGAAAATATATTTAAAAACTTAACCACGATAATTCATATTCGCCCTAATATTTGGCGTTGTGTACATGACAGTGGTGCAAGAAACACATGTCCACAAAGCCTTTTTATAGACTTTTAGCGACTTTTATAGAACTCATTACTACCCAGCTTACATCTACATTACAAGTCAATATATATATGATTAAATAATGTGTACAAATCATATTCAACAAGAAAATGCCAATTGTGAGACAAATAAGGGGCGTTATCTCCTTGGACCATATGAAGAAGCAAACGTGACCCCGTGTTTCCCTCCAGAGCGTTGGGGGATTACACTGGCTCCTGTCCCTTGTGGCCTTATGCAGAGTGCCACATTGTGTACTCGGGGTCTGCAGCTACTCATACTTTTTTTTTTTTTTTTTTGCGGAGCGACCCATCGGAGCATCTCCGGTGGATTTGTGCTGCCGCTCTGCTCTTCACATCATTAATACTGCATGCTGTTTACCGACTTTGAAATTCTCACCAGCGTTAACTGACTGTGGAGGAGAGAAGTGATTGAAAAACGCAGCCGCACTCTTCACCAGGCAAATAAAACCCGTCAAATAAGAGTCGCAACAACAGAATTATCCCACTAAATATGCCTTTTTTTCCCTCATTATTTTTTCCTCGTATTAATAAAATATGACGGATTTGTGTTCATTTTACGTTACAAATTGACACTTTTGCATCTCCGTTACTCGGCTCGCTCTGTGAAAAGATGAATTAAAGGTAACTGGATTCCCCGGGGAGGAGGAGGAATCACCGAGGTGTATTTAAGACGCAATGCTTGTAATTTATGAGCTTGCGATTTTTTCTGTCTTTTTTTGTCTCTTTTTTGGGGGTAATTAAATACAAGCTGAATATTTAACACCATTGTTGGGTAAAGCAGGAGAGGCTGCCACGCTGTCCGGACTATCAAGTGACTATTGTCTCTCCAAAATGAGATATTAACTGAATTGAAAACCATCCCCTGTCGCATTTGATAATTTATTTGCATAATTAGGTCTTAATTTTAATTCACTATGCAAATATATGCCCCCTTTTAAATTGCGTTTCAATGCAAACTGGATCCACTGTCAGGCCTATAATGCGAATGGATTTAATTTTATTATCTGCCAGGCATGAGGGATAGTTGCAGGGCGAAATATGGAAAAGGGACGTTTCTGATGATTTAGACTGTGTTCTGTTTAATTACACGGCTTTAATTACACAAATGTGGAGTTTTGGAGCAACAGACTCACACTCTGCGTTTCAGGAGGGCTGAAGACGAACTGATAAGAATGTCGGTTTGGCAAAATGTTACCTTGAAAATGCTGTTTCTGACTGTGAAATGCAACAATCGAAACAGATGGAATTCCTGTTTGCACTTTGAGGAGGCAGAGAATGCTTTTGCCGCTGTCGTGCCGCGTCCAAATCAGCCGAATCGCAACTGAATTGAAATTGCAGGTTGAACGGACGCAATTAGCGAATCGCGGGTGCTGCAATTTTGTCTTTTTCTATAATAACAGTGTCAATTCTCCTGGGCATGTTTTACTGTTCACTCTGAGCTTTTCACACATTAAACTACAGATGGCAAAACTAATGGAATAGCTGAGTGATTTTCAAAATAAAGTGTCAACTTTGAACAGAATCTTATAATTAAAACATAACGAATCGAAATGCTTGTTAGAAGAATCCAAATTAGATATATTTTCCACATTGTTCAGCTTTAATCTGGTGGATTTTATGATGTATTTTCCGAGGTAAAAATGAAAAGATGTTGCTGATCTTTAACTGACTGATAAATTAAATCATGTGTAATGTAGTGGATATTACAATGTTCCAAAAATAGTTTTAAACCTCTGTCATTCTCACTTTTTTTGTATTTTCTGTCTCTTTTGAGGTCAAACGCAATTGAAATCAATGAGCAACTTGCAAAAAAATGACCATCACACTGAGCGATGAGAACTCTGCGCATCTTGTCCTTTTCTCACACTTAAACCGTTGTATCCACATTCTCCTTCACACAAAGTAGAACTGATCCTGTTTTTGCTCGGTCTTGACAGTGACTTATACAGTATCCATTTCTGTTTGCTCGCTGTCCTTTTCTGGGAGGTTTCTCTCTCGTTTCAACGGGAGGATGCCCGCGTTGACCATCCATTATTCCATGAATCAAACCGGAGCCCGAACCGGTGGCGATAATGGTGCAGCCCGGAGCCCGCTCGCTCCTGCTCCAGCCCGACGGGGCCTTTGTGGACACAGGGAACCCACACTGAGAAATTGACCCGCTTGATCCTTTTTTCTTGGAGAAGGAGGCGGCGCCGCGGCTTTCATCTTTCCCCCGAGAGGCTCGATCTTTGGGTCGCACTTAACAAAACCAAATACTGTCCGGGACTTGTGCGGCCGCGGCGGGAGGGAGGGGGGTAACCTGAGACAGACGGGCCTTTGGGACGTGGGGGAAGTAGCCAAAAGGGACAAATTAGCTTGAGACAATAGGGGACCTCTTCTACCAGGGGTATAATTAAACGTTTCTTCATCAAAGCCGGGACAGTTCGCAAGCTGCTCATCTTTGTCATTCTATCATGTTTGCCCCAGAGATATGAGCGCTTTTCTCTTGCCGGGTTTGACCACCTCGCGTCACTGTCAATGCATCACTTTTTGCCATTGATTGAGATTCTGTTTGATTACTCAGTCGGGGGTGTTAATTATAAAGGGGCTAATTGAGCTGGCTGGGAAACAAAGGTTGTATTGGAGAATAAGGCAACAAGCGGAAACAAAGAGCTTTGTCTTGGAGGCTCATTCAACAGCTGATGTGTGATGGGATGTCAGGCAGGACAGGAGCGATGCAAGTTTACACTTCAGAATGTGCTGGAATGATAAAGGATCAGGAAGGAGGACGTTCAAACTGAGAAACGTTGATGGGACCTCGAGCAAGAACTTGAAATGATCTTATTGTCGGGTTTAAATCAATTCAATTTCAATTCATTTTTGTAACGCCCAAAATCCCAAGAGCATCTGTCTGGGAGGGCGACAGTGAAGTATCACGACCTGCCGGCGGTTGTCTGCATGTGGCATGTTTCTGAAGCACGTTCATCAATACCATGTTCTTATAGTTTCACAAATGTTTTGTTGTTATAAACTGAAGCATAAAGATGTTTCAGTTGCACCATTGGGAAAAAATCCCCTAAAAAATGTTAACCTCAATATTATTTCTATTACTGGATTCTATTTGATCTCAGCATAATTCAAATAGAAAACGGGTTCATCGTTGGTCGCCCACTAACCCGAAGGTCAACAGATGATTCCACAATAAAGTTTTCACCATTTAAAATCACAAAATCAAATCAAAATTACATTTCAATTCAAACACTAACATTAATGCCACACTGTCAATTAAGCCAAAAATATATATAATACAATGTCTATTTAAACTGTGATTTCACTACGTGAAAGTTTAGCATAAATATTGGATACAGAGTTCTTAAGTTCTTAAGTCTTAAGTCTTAAGGCTCTTGCTTTTCTAGCAGGATAATTAGCCATTTGCGCATGTTTTTGGAAAAAATCTGAACTCAATATTAACACTCATTATTTATTGCACCTGTTTCTATTATTTATATGCAAAATGAAATCAGCTTCTGTTAAATTTCAAATTGAAGTGGATTTCATCAGTGGTTAGAGCGTCCTTAGGCCAGACACTTGGACTGCCACGCCCATGTGTGACTGTGGAGACTACAGAACACTGTGTTGATGGTTTCAGGCTAATGAGTCGTTACCGATTTGAAGATGATGTGAGGGCCTTTCCCCGTTCCAAAGATAGAATCAGGGATGCACCGATATATCGGCCCAGTATCGGTATCGGCCGATATTCACTTCATTGAGTAAAGAAACAGGAAGAAAACAGCTCTATTCTTTATTCTGAGTCCAAAGACAGAAATGACAAAGTTACAGACTTTTAATAACTCTAGAAAAGTTTTAGACAAAACAACATCCATGATAAATGCAATGTTTTTATTTAAAACAATCAGTTTCAACATGTTTATTTGAAATAACTTTAGTGTGGGAGGTTTAACAACTGCAGAGGTTCAGAGAGACTTAAGTCAAACATTGACATTGTTCTTCTTGCAGAGGGGAATCCTTCCTGTTCAATACAACAGGACATTCGCAGAATGGAAAAGTTTAAAGACAAATTGATATATGTATATATAAATATACATTCCATACTTTTCGGGCTATAGAGTAATTCATATAAAAGCCGCTCCTGTGACATTTACAAAGAAACAAGATATTATACATAAACCTGTCAATAAACCATGTTGTAACATTTGTGATATGATATTTACACAAAAAGATGATCAGGTCGGGCCAAGAAAGTCTCATTTCAATGCGGCAGGTTCTAAACTGCAGATATATGTATACATAATGTATATATGTATATGTTTATATGTAAATATGTTATCGACCCAAGCTTTTCCCACATCGGTATCAGCCAAACATTTCCCTATTGGTACTGGCTATGTTTTTTTTTATTAGAATTGTGCTCGCCCTAAGCCATCATAACAACATAGGACCATTGCCAGGTCAAATCCTTCAAATCAAGGAAATCCTTAGACAGGATTCATCTTGATTCATCTTGATTCATCTTGATTCATCTTGATTCATCTTGATTCATCTTGATTCATCTTGATTCATCTTGATTCATCTTGACCAAAAGAAAATATTCAAAATCATCCATTCCCTCTCAGTAATTTCCCGTGTTACAAACTGTCCCAGGATGTACACAACATTCTTTGGGCCTGTAAAGTTGAACTGTTTAAGATAAGAAACAGACAAATTAGGGGCAACAAAAAATTTGAACTTTTGTGGAATTTGGATTTGTTGTAATAGAGCTATAGCATTCCATTTCCCCACCGGCCCGTAGTGAATATCCTGAAGTCAGTTACAGTGAAGGTAGCGGTGTCAGTGTGAGAGGGGCTTCTTCTGCATAATGTGCCTTTGAATGCACGTCTGGCTCTGAGACATTGTGCCGTGCTCTTTCTCCCGGGGCACTCAGCTGTGGCCCGGCCCGGTTTGTTGTGTGCCGCGGATCACAGGGAGGAAGCTGAATGATGTTGCCCCAGCTCTGTGAAGGAGGGCTACGCTCGGCCGCACCCAGAACAGCCCTAACAGGATATCACACAAGAAACTATGGCTTTTGTCCAAGTCCCCTTCACAAGAAAGGCAGTGTCAAAAGCAGGCCAAGGAAGGGAGAAGGGAGGGAGGCAGCAGCTTCTCCTTTCAACAGATGCTAGAACAGTGTGTCGTGGCCCTTTGGAAACACACGGGTCCACAATGGCGCCGCTCGAACCCTGTGACATCATCAAAGGCCGGGCCGTGTGGGGCGGCTGCCACTACAACTGCAGCGGCATGTCTCGCAAGGCACCAGTGAGCAGCGGTGGCTCCTGTGGCGGCGGTGAGGTGGGAGCAGCTGGGGAATAGCACTCACAACCTGCCGCCATAAGGTAAGACAAGAAGAGCACATGAGCTGGTGCCTCATGAATACTTACAGTATGGGGCAGGTCAACCAGGGCGCGTGACCCTTTGACCTTTGGTGGGCCATTCCTCTGTTCAGCAATGAAAGAGGATGGAGCCATGACACAATAATGTTTTACACATTTCAAATCATGGAACAACTTTGTTTTACATTTAAACTAACCATATGTTTATGTTTAAAGGAGACGTTCAAATCAACTCGTGTTAAATCAACTTTAATGAGCTTTGAAACTTGTTCAAACAGCTTATCCTCAGCTCAGAAAAGTACTGTTTTTACCTACCCCCTATCCCCGCCCACATCCCTATACATAGTATCGCTAATTTGAAAGATGAATACTCATGCATGAAGAAGTAAAAAAAAAAGTCACCTTACACTTTTCCAAAAGAATGATATGTAAATGACAATCTGTTACAGTAAAATGTCACTTTGAAGAGGCGGGGCTTAATAGTGCTGCAATTTGGAACAGGAAGTCAATTGATTATTTTGGTATCCAGAACAAATGTCTCTTTATATTATATAGCTTTAATATAAAACTATGCAAAACAAAATATTTCACAGTTTAAACGTTTCCCATAATATTGAGAAGATAAACACAGTGAGGACCTCTCGGCCTTGGAATGAAACCCAGGACCCTCTTGCTGTGAGTCTAAAGCGATCGGCTGCTGCAGCAGAAACTCTGCGGCTGTATCCGAGCTGAGCAGCCCATTTGTGCTGCAGCCACTGCCTCAGGGCTATAGACAGACCCCTGGGACCACAACCACTCAAGGGCCTATTTGTTCAACAGAATGTGTTATTCTATCACAGCAAGCCTGTCTCAGCAGCAATCATTCAAATACCCATTCATTTCAGGAATCCTCCGTCCCCAGGCCTCCCAGGACCATCACAACGTGTTTGCTTTGCTCAGTTTGGAATGGGCCTTTAGAGAACGCTCAGGAGATGTGTCCATGTCCATGATGGCTGCATTTCAAGCTGTCCTCTGGCATTAAGACACAAAGCAACTGTTTCCAAGGCCATATTCTGGGCGCTTTAAGTCTTTTGTTGCTTAGTTTATTCATCAGCCCATGATGTCATAGTCAACCTTCATACTTATTAGTCTATTAATCATTGTATTGGGATTAAAAAGCTTTGGGAGTTCACTGTTGATCAATAGTTAACATGACATAAAACCCTGTGAGCTTGTGGTCGTGTGGGGGCCGTTTGGGTCAGACATTTGACCAGAGAAACTACTGTAAATAGTTTTGACAGCTCACGTCCCCTTTCACTTGAGTCACCGATGTCTTTAGTCGACCAAAACTACAGCCCTTTCTTACTGCAATGGAAATGATCGTGTCTGTGTCGGTACGAATGACGATAAGACATTATAACCGATGTATATGTCCATATTATCGTGACAAGAATTATGATGAAAATATTACTTACGCCAAAAGCTGACCTTTAAAAAAAAACATTCGATCACAACATATACTAAGGTTTTCATTCATTTATTTTCATTTTCTATAGATTTTACTGGTATCAACAGCACCATAACTTTTCATATTGACATTTTTCCGCCCCACCCACTTTTTCCGCCCCGCCCACTTCAGTTGGAAAGGCACTTCTGGTCCAGCGGGAAGAACTCTGTTGGTTTAAATGGAGAACGAGGGAAAAGTCTTGCCACTAAAACATGCTATAAAGAGATTCATTTGTGTAAAATGTCCAATGTTCACGTGACCAACAAGTCAACAAACTTACAGTCCAACATCGCCCAACAACGCCCAACATCGCCCAACATCGCCCAACATCGTCCAACATCACTGTCCTGTGTGAAAACCCAATCAAAACCTGTCTGATCAATAGTCTCAAATACATACCTGGGATTAGACTGAGTGCTATTCCACACACACACACACACACACACACACACACACACAAACACACACACACACACTGAAGATCGCCCCTTATAATTTCATGCTTCTTTTTTCTGCAGCGCGAGTGGAATCGATGACAGGGTCCATTTGGGCTTGGCGGCCTGATGATAGCCAGTCATTACAGATTAGGCCAAGTGAGTAATGGAGAGCCCCACGGAGCAATGCGACGCAATTCAATAAGCTCGCACTTGTGGGAGGGCCCGTGTTTTGGTTGGTGGGGAACGCGGAACATCATTACCTGCCTGTCCGATGATCTGTTAACATAGCCCCAAATTCCTCTCTTACACCTTTTTTTCCTGTTTGTACAAGTTAATAGACTGGAGAGAGGCCATAGCAGGGATATAGATCACGTTTAATATCTTACACTTACTCCGTCACCTGCTGAGGGGGGGGCGGGGCTCTAATCTTGGGGTTTTAGCTTGTGGGAGAAAAACAAAAGGCACCCCGTGATGCCAATTAATTAGGAGGATATGAATATTTCAGGGCTCTATGATACAATGGTGGCTGCGCACAGATAGGATTCGCAAGACTTCTAATGGAATATTCATGACGGAGTGGCTTCTTTTCCTGAGCGTTCAAAAGACAAGATGTGGCTTGAAATACTGGTCCATGAGCATGTCGGTTTCTGCCCAGTAACGTCAGGGCAGTTAATGAGATAAAGGGGAATTGCAGTGACTTATAACAGGCTCATAATCACCCAAAAAGTTGATTATTCTAATACATACGGAAAGGTTCGGACACGTACAAGATGCAGTATGTTTTAGTTGAATTTTTATTGCATTCATATTTGCATTCAACTAAATCTGTGCCACACCAGGACAAAACAAGGACTACAACAGGACCAAACCAAGTCCACGGACTAAGATGGGCTTAAACTAGGACCAAATAACAAGTGTCACTGCACCGTTAGAAGTCCTTATAGATATCTCCCTGTGGCACCAGAACGTCTTCGTCCTTTTGGGTGAATTTTGGGTGAAAACAAATAGTTAGAATGTTTTCGTTTTGCAGAATCTTGATGCTGGCGACAGCAGCCATGGATGGAAAGGTTTTGTTGAATATTTGAATTCAATCTTGAGGAATGGAGGCGTGTAGTGTCAAACAAATGACCTGAAGATTGAATTAGATGTAGATGTTGGGATGCGACACCTCTGGCCTCTGTTTGGGGTCATTGTGCCAAAAGGATTCTGGGAAGCTAAACGGAAATTTCTCGACTGCAATTTCTCTCTGTTTTTCGATCCTGAACGGATTTTGGGATTGATTTAAAATACTCACCAACTTCTCCGTCATGGCTGCTGTGTCGACAGTATCAATATTGTTTTGTATTTGGAGCAAAAGAGAATATTTAACAACGTATGTCCTGCCTATCTGTTAAAACTGGTGTCACCCAAAAGTGGGCGTGGCCATAGCGCTAGCCCAAAAGTACCCGTATGACCTGACATATGCTAATCACAAATGCTAATCAATGATAAGCTAAAACAAAGCCAAATTTGTGTATAAAAAATACCTATTCAGATGTGATTTGTTGTATAAATGTCAGCACCACATCTCAGAGAAAGATCCGGATTGTTCCAATATTTGAGCAGTTAATACATATTTCCTTTGGAGTTCTTGTTTCCATTTAGCGACTGGATACAACATGTCTGCTGGGGTCGTGCAGGTCACGCGTCTGCATCAAACAGTCGCTTCGAGGTCGATAGAATTTGACATCGCAACGTCACATTTATCTTTTAGAAGAATATACAGTGTTAGGTTTCCACTTGCTCTTTGGCTACAGGATCACTTTGACCCGTGTAGCAAGGACTTGAAGGTAACGTTAGCGATAGCATTAGTTTTGAATGTTTTTAAATGAAACACAGCCGTCCGAGAATGGATGGATGTTTTAGTGTTAGTTGTTATGTGTCAGCAGCAAGTCATCTTTAACATTCTTTACAGACCATATTATTACAAAGAGCTGACATATTACGACTCATCCACAACCAAAACAATATTTAAAAGAAGTTTAGTTTGCAACAAGTTACTTAGTTATTACTTTGCACACTTTCTGTTCACTTCCAATTGTTAATTTCTATTTCAATTGTTCTTATTTGTACACTTGCTGCCTCCAGATGCGCCTGGACGTGCCGCCGCCTGTGTTAAGCGCTCGCACGTGTTCAGCCCGGTTTGACACGCGCATCAAAGAACATTGACTTTGCCTCTGTGTTCGGCTTCATCTTCTTAATACTGAGTAAGATTTGCATGAAGGTGCGCGCCGATTCCACATGGGAAATATTTGGGACCCGACCGCTCTTCCCGGTGCCAACTCTACATTTCAAAGCTGTTGTTTTACATTTATTCATTTAATTATTCCTCACTTTGATGCCAGAACCGTAATTATTTTCACATTAGCACCTGCCGCATTTCCCACGTGTATTTTATCAATCTTGATCATTAGGTTGCTTAGACTATTACTTTTATATACAGCACTACGTGGCGGAAACGGCATACGGAGAAATACCGTTATTAAAACACAGAAGCGTTTGTTTTCTGGTCTTTTTTCCGCCGCTTCTTTCTGGCACGGCGCACGTTGGCAAAGCTTCTGTTATTCATGTGCGGACTCATTTCCTGCAACAGCCGCGGCACGCTCCGATAGTGAAGCTGTAAAACAGTTTCAGCTAGCCATAAACACATTTGATGAAAACAAATTAGGAGCGAAATATAGAACTGACGGGGAACATAACAGGCGCCAATGGAATCACATTAGAGGGGTGCCGCCGCGAATAAATGTACACTTAATAAATGGATAAATACGACACACAAAGAAGCGTGTTGCCAGAACGCATTCATCATCTCAGCGTCTCCCTCTCCCCCCCACCTTCCCGTCATAATATCCCGCATATTCCGACACCTTTAGAGAAAAGGGAAAGCTAGCGTAACCTGTTGACACCTTTAGGTCCCCGAGCCAGGACGCTTTTTTTTACATTTTGTGACTTGAAATCACTAATGGCGATAATCTTTTGACAACACGGAACGAACGTCGTCTCTGATTTGTTGCCCCGGCGCAGGACTATTCTTGTTAATGAATTTTTAATATCCTTAATGACAGGAGAGGAACGATGTAATTAAAAGAGCAAGTTGGGAAAAACGCTGACTCCGACTCTTTATGGGCAGCGTTTTAATGTTAGTTTAATTGGAAGTAACACATTATCTTAATGAACAGATTGCCTTGAAGGAGACTGTTTCCACTTGAGCTCTGTGACTCTCTGACTCTCCCTCACAGACTTATAATGGCACATGTATGTTCAGAATAACAATCAGAGAGCAGTCTAGACCTATGCAGAGATGTATCAGTCCTACGGGTAGAAATATAATGTTAAACTGATGGAAATGTAAGGATTCTAGAGCTGTGATTGGCATAAACACAACAATATAGACACGATGTTGTGATAAATATATTTAGCAGCAGTTAAAGTGGCTTTTTGGTTTACTTTTCAAAATATTGTTATGTCTAATGCATTTCTTTGGATGTTTTTCTTGCTTACAACAAACTTGGTGGATTCTTCCAGTAATCTTTGCTTTATGACATGACCCTGGTTTCTATTATCACACTGGCCTCTGTAACCTTTGTTTGTCCCATATGTATTTGTCTGTATGAAAAGTAGGGATTTAACAAGTACGATATTATCACAATTCATTTAATGGTACAGTATTTATTGCACTGTTTTGTAGAGGCTAATATATATATATATATATATATATATATATATATATATATATATATATATATATATATATATATATATATATATATATATATATATATAATTAAAGAATGAAATAAAAATTAAAACCTAAAACACAAAAACAAACAGGACACAACCAGAGAGCAGATTTTAAAAGTAATACAAAGTTTAAGTATAAATACAGATAGATATCAACATAAGACAAAACAAAAGCAGTTATGGCACGATTAAATTAAAATATCCCAGAACCATTTGGTCCAGAGTCAAATGTCATTTTCCATTTGTCTGATATTATGTCACAATGTCAGTCCAGTCCTTGATCGCTGGTGATGTTTGTGTTATACATTTCTTGTGATGGCCTTTTTTTCCGCTGCCAAAAGTATATTCCAAAGGTATTCATTTATTGTGTTCATGGCAGGAGTTTTGAGGCCCAAATGCATAGATCTAAAATCAAGTGCAGTGCAGGACGCTCTCAAAACACCTGACTCCTCCTGGCTGCCACAGTTTCTCCAACAGTTTACATTTCCTCATGAATAATGGGCATTTTGACATGGTTTTATGAAGAAACCTGACTCTGTGATTCTGTGTTCCTCCACTGGGATGTGCACACACTTTCCCACTCCTCGTCCGTCAAAACAAGATTACTTTTCCTCTCTTTCCCAGTTGTTTTTTAACATATTTAGTAGAGTAGCTCTCCAGATAAGCAATTGATACAATTTAGATATTATTCTGATTAATACTGGCATATTCCAAAGAATTAAGGTATAAAAATGTTTCTTTATGCTGTCTGCACTAAAATGGAGCAAAGGATCATGGTCTAAAGTCAGGGCTTTTCAAATTTCCTGAGGGACAGATTTTCCTGAGGGCCGTGACCTCTGACCTGGATGTGCACAATCTGCTTCCATTTTCAACACTGTTTTGTCCCACGAATATCCCCAACACTTCATCTGAACTAAACTAGGATTAAAGTCAAACCAGGTCTAAAAGAGAATTAAACAAGCAATAAACAGGACTGTAAAAAAAATATATATATATACATATATAAAGGCCTGATCAGATCATTTGGAGGGCCTGATCTGGGCCGCAGGCCTTGAATTAAAAAGGCCTGGTCTGTGTATTTCCCTCTGTTTTTAGCTGTTGCTGCAACAAAACAATGAAGCAAATAAGCTTAAATTTGAATATATTGTGAGACTTCTGATGATACGATATCACAATATGTCGGTTATTGTTACAACTCGAATGAAAATGTGCAGAACAGAATCTTGGGAAAAAATATGAAATAAAGATAAATCTGAGTCTTACGACTAAACCTTTAGAAAATATTCTAACATTAAATATTTTTTATTGGAAAATAAAATTTTACAAGTGTTTTCCAATAACAGCCACAAAACAGAGTTCTATTTCACACAACTTTAATAACAAAATGAATTAAATTAGACAATGCCTCTTAATTCTTTTGAATAGCGCTTGACTGCCTCTAGTGGTACTAACGTTCTAAACACTCATTCACAGATTTGGAAGTAGCAACAGTCCACGGCCCTCTAATGGTGACACATTTCTGCTTCTCGTATGTAAACACGGCAAATGTCAGTGTTTGCTGGACTGAGGAATTGAGCGCGTTCCCAGTTGCACCCGGGGCCGCGCGCCATGAAATACATGCATAACACGCCGACCAGTGACCAACTCAAATTGACCACTTTGCAACCTTGACACCATTGACACCTGTCCCACTAAACGGTTACGGGACGGGGGATGGACATTGGTTAACTTTTTCTTTTCTTTTTCTTTTTTCCTTCTTCCCTTTATCCACGCCCGGAAGCTCTCGGGCAGTTGAGTTTAATTTGGGATTTACAAGTGACACGCTGCCCTGGTGGCTGAGGCTGGCCGTCCTCTTACTCGGCCAGGTTTATGGAGTGAGACAGTGGGGTCCTTTTTATTTTTTTTTTTTTTTTTTACCATTGTGATTAGCGGCACCCAGCCATGCACAAAGTATTATAGCCCCCGGCATTATGTATCAGAGTTTACAGACCCCCTTCATCTCTCCGTACTACCACCCCCCACCTCCAGTTATTGGAAGGTCAAGCTCTCCAACGCACCTAATGAAGATGTGTGGCAGTCATATCCAAACCGGCGGCAAGCGGGTCCGATAAATACAAAAATCCGACTGAAGAAAATGCACAAAAAAAACAAGAACACACAAACACACACAAGCGGCACAAACTGATGAATATAAAAATGATTTCGCCGACTGCTAAATGGGGAAAGAGTAAGGAGTGTGAACATGCAAGCTTATCTCTGCCGGGGCTGTTTGGCTTAAGCCCCGGCATTAAAAAACACTGATAGCCTACGGAATAGCCAAGCATAAAATGAATGTAAAAGGATGAAGAAACAACATGAAAAGGCAGGAAGAAAGCGCATGGAAGTGGTTTGGGCTGAGGATTAGCGGAGCAGAAATCTGGGAGGAACACAAGCATTACAGGCAAGCCCAGGGTGATAGAGGTTTGCCTTTGTCATTGTCCGACTAATAGAAATGGGCAGTTTGAGGGGGAAAGTTCGTCTCAGGGCAAAACTTACCGGATGACGAGATGATAATGGTTCATCAAAGGAAAATAATCATGAAAATGTTGTGTTTAATGTGTCTAATGTGAGGATTTGATTGAAGGTGCTTGGCCAATCAGAGGCCTTCATGAAAAGGAGTCGGCTAAGTTTGATAAAGGAAGGCTCTGATTGGGTGTTGGTCTGCAGCTTACAGTGACTAAAGAGTATTTTCTGTAAATGTAGTTAAATATGTCAGCTTGGACGACACATTACACACATTGTCTTGTTTTTCTTGGTTTGAAGTTTATAGTTTTACTTCTTGGTTGGACATGTGCAGCAGAAGTGACACAGAGGTAATTCCATAACTGTTACCTAGCAACAGCATACTGTAAATACTGGCTAAAGCTCATAACACAATAATAGGCATTTGATGAGTAAAAACGGATGACAGCATTTTATTTTGATCAAGTAAAATGTGTTTCTTGTTCAAAAATTGTCACTAAATTTTGAATAAACATGGGATTTTGATTAGAAATGGGCAAATTGATGTTTTTTTATTTTTTATTTCATCTTAGAACATTTTTCAAATACTGTACATTTTACATAGACATATTTGAATACAAACCTTATCAGTATTGGATCAATATTGCATTACTTGCTCTTGTATAACTTTGCATCAGATTAAAATAAAAAATCACGAGTATCACACACCGAGAGTGACAATGACTTAGTTATTCCAGTTTAGAACACAACTCTATTTCATGTCATTTCCAACCAAGCAAAATCTATAATATAGTATAAAACTACAATAAATATTTACAGCACGTTTTATAACACAACTATAACAAAAAAGTGAAAACCTTTTTTACTTTAACATATTTAATTTACACATGTTTCCAAAGTCATGTGTAATATTCTCTATGTAAGAATAAGAGAAAGTCTTATAGTGAGTTACAAAATGGCTGAAAACACAGGTGATTCTTTGCATTGCCTTATACGATGTTAGTGATGAAGTAAAGAAAGAAATGAGAATTATATGTTTTATTTAATTAATTTAGGATGAATAAAACATTGAATATGTCTTTAATTTCTTTTACATTAAATTGTGTACTAATAATATTTATACTATTTCAGGGTTAGATTTTACACGATGCCTTTGATTGAAATGCCATTTTCCATTGTTTTGGATTTTAGAGACTTCAAGTTCTTTTTAATTCAGCAATGATCTCTCTTGGTAAATATTTTTTGTCATTGATTGGGTAAGATTTTCTTATTTGCTTTATACTTAGTCTTTAAAATATTATATTCTACCAATTAGTTGAATTTCAATATCTTTATCTGTAAAACAAATTAAATAAATTGGTTTGTCATATCCACTGATTATTCTTCCAGCTCTTTTCTGTAAATGGAAATTTGGGTGAAGATTGGTTTTACAAGCACTTAAATACTTCAATAAATTGAGTCAGATATGGAACAACCAGTGAAATATACAACAAATACAGCTCACTCCTGTAATGACTCTTTTGATCTATGTAATGCAGCAATAACTTGTGATATTTTCATTTGGATGTTTTCATGTCAGGTGTTCATCTATCGTAACACTCCAAAACTTAAACACTTGTGCCCTTTGTATTTCTTCCTGTTCAATAATTCATTATGTTTCAATTCTCTTTTTTCTTCTACTAAATATCACACATTTAGTTTTACTTATGTTTAGAGACAATCTATTAGAATAGAACACATTTTAACTATCTTAAATTAATTCTCTACAACCTTGAGAATGTTCTTTATGTTTTGACGGGAGTAAAACAAGGTGGTATCATCTGCCAATAAAAATCACATTAATAAGGAAAAGTATCGGCCCAAGAACAGACCCTTGAGGCACTCCGCAGTCTACTTTACGCTCGTCTGACTGAAAGTTGTTTATTTCAACAAACTTATTCCTAACTTTTAAGTAACCTGTTATCCACTTCTATCATTTATCCAGCAAAATTGTATGGTCCAGCGTATTGAATACGTCTTATAATGTGTAATAATGTGGTTGGTCAATAGCATTTGAAATCAGTTGCTGTGACAGTGGAGTGGTTGGAACAATTGATATTGACAATTTGATTTATGGAATATTAGTTGATGAATTTATTGAGCCTGGCACCAAAAAGTTTGTTCCAGACTTTTTGACAATTGTGGAAGTAAGAATATACTGTTGGTTTGAATTAGAAAATACATGTTTATATTACATTACATTACATAATTTTGTTTGTTAGTGACAAAGTTATATGAATGTCTCAATAACAACATCAATAATATTCTGAATTAGTAATATATTTATATCATTTGATTTTTTACTTTGGCATTTCAATACATATTAACATAAAAAAGAAGAATAAATGCACCTTGGACAATAGTGTTAACAGCAAAGTTCAGGTTTGCTTTTTTTCTGTGGCAAACCAATAGAAGTTTTCAGTGAGGGAAAAAAAAGTTCTCCTGGGGACAAAACATCTCATCCTATACAAATATTGAAAGATGAAAAGATAATGGCAAATTCATCAAGACGACAGACTAATTAAAATACACTGAGGTGGTGCTGATAATTGAATTTGAGCAAATCTAGTAAAACAGGAACCACTTCAAAGAAATCAAATTCTGCGTACAGTCTTTGTAAGCCGGGCCCGTCGCCGTGCCTTTTATCCCTGTATTTTATTGATTAAAAAAATCCCAGAGGCACTAAAACGTACAGTCAATGATTAATGTCCCTCTCAGAAAAAGAAATTATATGGAATAAATTAAACTACTGCAGCAGCAAATTGAAAAATAAGAATGTAAATGAGCTTTGAATACTTAATATCATAGAGAAAAATAGGCAATGAGGCCCAAAAATGATGAGGGATTAGCAGGGAAACATGACATTAGCTCTAATGGCACAGAGTAGATTTTCTCCACTGTCACGATTTAAGCGTCGCCTCTGATTCTGTGGCAGGTAAATGAAAAATGGGAGACAGTGCATAGCAAGAGAAAGCTCCATGCTAACCTTGTTCAGAAGGTGAGAAATATGGACTCGTACTAGCATAGCAGCATGGCAGGTTTTGGAAGAAAAAAAAGGGAAAATACCATAATATGATTTTTAAAGCATCGTTAGATCCGTAAACTTTGAAGCAACTTTAAGGCAGAATGTGGCAAAAATCCCTCTGACTTTCCCCTGGCCAAAAAAAGGCTGAAACATGGGATTTTTTTTTTTTTTGTATTCATGAAACCTTAAGATTATGTTGCATTTTTAGGCAATTCACAGGAAGAAATACCTTAAAGGTTTGTGCAGCATCAGTAGATTTCAGCACTCAAAATGCCATAAAAATAGCCACGCTGCACTTCAGCCCATTGGAAATGCTTCACGCCACATTTTCACCAGCAGAGGGCAGCATACAAATAATCCAAATGTTCTCAAGTTTTAGAATATTAGCAAAGGGATTTCACTAAAAATCCAAAAGGGAATAAAATTGGCACGACACTGCTATCGGAAAAGAGAACAAAAAAATCAAAATTATGTGGTTTATTTATTTAAAAACAAGTTAGTTTTATTTGTCAAAAAATCCAAATTTGCACATATTTGGGCCTTGTACTTTGGAAAATAGAGCAAGGTTTAAAATTCTTGCTTCATTTTGTCGACATATCAGTTACAAAATAATATACTAACCTAATTTAGTATTTGAGTTTTTTTGTGTTTTTTTTCTCCCATTTTGGGGGTGGCTAAAACTTGAATGAATCAGACTAAGTATATATTAACAAATGTACAATCTGTTGTAAAGTTTGGTTTATGTAGTTGTTACTTGAAGGCTTTATGTCTCTATGCGAGAAAAATCTATTTTTGCAAAAACAATCTCTGAAATCATAGGTAATCGTACATGTTGAGAGTGAAAACTGCCTGTAGTTTCTCACCTTAACATTCATCATTTCTATTCATACATTCTTTATTTTTTCAATCTCTTCTATTATTTTGACCAGCTTCATTTATGTTCATTCAACATTTTGGAGTAAAACTTGAAATTCTACTCACTCATTTCAGAAACCCGCCCAAAAGTTGACTTATATTGCATTTTAAATACACAAAGGCATTGTAGACGTTGGGTACAAACCTCACCCACAATCTGTCCAAGTAAAAGTGTAGTTTTTGGCTGTCACCCTGCCCCCCTCACTCCCTCTCCCTCCCCCTGTTATCCCGGAGCAGAAATGAGGGCTACGGGTGCATCCAGGGGGCTCCTCACTCGGAACCTTTAATTATAACTCCCCAGTATCAGTTACACAAACCTGGTGCAGATGTGGAACCCTCCGAGGCTTGGCTACTCTACCTTACTTAATCTGAGAGACAGTGCCCCGGCATCAGCCAATTCAATCAGCACGGCAGCCCCCCAAATCAACAGCCAATCAGAGCGCAGGGAGAGACACTTCCAGTCACATGACCACGCGGCTTTGCATCAAGGCTGGAAGTGGTGGAAAGTCTGGAGGAAAATGGGAAAAAAGAGCAAAGTGACATCAAGGGAAAAGTTATTTCCGTGTGTTAAAGAATTTGTCAGTTTGTGAAATGCAAAATTGAAATGAAATATGATAAAACATGAACAAAAACACTGAACTTTAGAATCCAACTCTGACATTTAAAAAATAAAGTAAAATCTGTATAATTTTCTAAACAAAGTAAAAAAAAACATGAGGATTGTATTATTGTTATTTTTTGCACATCAATGATTTAAAAAGCCAAATTTATATATGCAAAATAAGATATTTAAAACATTATTAAAATTAGTTTATCTAACGTGTAAGCCCTCATTCGTCCAGGAAAGAGCCATTGTAGATAAAGTTTTAAAGGTAGTAATTTGGAGAAAATCCAAGTCATTTTCAACCAAGTCATTTTCAATCAATTTCAATTTCAAACAACTAAAAATGATTTGCAGATGGAAAGCGAAAAGTCTTGAATTTTAAAGCATTGTCCAGATGACTGCATTTGAAGCATTTTCTACTATCAGTTTATCTGAAAATACCCTTTTTTCTTTTAGTTTATGGATGTCATAACTTTGTTTTATTTTGCTCTCTGTGTCAGGTTTTGTCTCTTGTGTTTAAGCTGTTCACATTTTTATGAAACTGATCAAACCAGGAAGTTCCTATGTTTGTGAATTTAGTTAATTGACAAATGGCAATAAACCTTATTCTGATTCTAAAATGTAAAAAAAAGAAAATACCCACAGAATTTGGTAAACAAAATAAAAACTCTTTCGAAGTAGCAGTAATTATAATACTTATTGACACTAATGCTACAACTGGAACTGTAAAAAAAGAACTTATCTCATAACGTGTTACATACACAGCATATTTCTGTCCCGTAAACTATATTTTAGTTAATTTCGAAGTGTTTATTTATTACGATTTTAAATGATTGTTTACGCATTGACATGAGGATTGAATAAACCAAAATTACCTTGTTTAATCCACACTACAGCGCTCCACCATCGGGGCGATCGTCACATGCCTGGCTCCTTCTCACCCTCCATCAGCCCTTGTTTTTTGCACGCGCCGTATTGTTATTTGCCTCTTCCTCCCGGCGTCCCCGCTCGTCTACGGGATATAGCGGTGAGGTGTGCGCGTGCGGAGCTAAAGACGCCATAAAACCTGCTGAGGTATAAAATGGAAAGTGCTCAAGCTGTCTGCGGTGGGGCGAGCGGAGCAGAGCAGGCTGGTCCTGGGCCTGCTGCTGCTGCTGCTGCTGGTGGAGGAGGTGGTGGAGGTGGAGGTGGTGGAGGTGGTGGTGGTGGTGGTGGAGGAGGAGACGGAGAGAACCCCCCCCCCCCCCCCCCGGCCAACACCGCAATGCTAGGCTAATGTTGTAAATCAGCCAAAGTTTGGGCTTGTTTGTTTACATATGGCGGCGTTTACAGTGGAGAGAGTACAAGGAGCTGTGCCGGGCCCAGCCTATTGTATGGATCATAAAACCAAAAAATATAATGGAGATGGAGAGCGCGAACCACCCACCAGAGCAGAGTGCACAACAGTTGTTTTTAAGGTGATAAAAATTTGGAACTGGATAACATAAACACATCAGCTTTTCTGCGGCCCAAGGTGATTTAGCTGCATCCCGCTGAATATTGTTAGAAATAATCATGCTTTGATGATTACAGCTTTAGACAGTAAAACACTGGGAAAACTGTTTGTAATATTGTCAACAAAAATATATGTTCTGTGTAAAGCGAGAGATGTGGATGTAGTGTGTTCTTTTAAACTCTTAGGCTTTGATATGTGTTGATCATTGAAAGATTGTGTACTGTATTCTCATTTGGGACGCTCTGATAACGACTCCATTAGACGTCAGCAAAACCAGTTTAACATTTACGCTTGAGCTATAGAAACTTGTGAACTTGTGGTACCGCTACATACATTAGCCCTAATCATTTTTGTGTTTTTCAGTTTTTTCAAAGGATTTCTTTGGCCGGGGATGAGAGCGGGAAGGACATTCAGCAAATTGTTGAAGCCGGGCTCAAACTCCCAACACTGTGGCCGATTGTCCGTGGTACCTAGCGTTTGTGCTATCCACGCAACCACCAAACGGCACTAGCTTCAACGTGTTTTCAATGGGAGAGTTGGCGTTAGCCAAATCGCAGCTATGAAAAACCCGACGACACGACAACCACTTCACTAACAACCACTAAACTAACAACCACTACACTAACAACCACTAAACTAACAACCACTAAACTATAAACTAACAACCACTAAACTAACAACCACTAAACTAACAACCACTACACTAACAACCACTAAACTAACAACCACTAAACTAACAACCAATACACTAACACCCACTACACTAACAACCACTACACTAACAACCATTAAACTAACAACCACTAAACTAACAACCACTAAACTAACAACCACTACACTAACAACCACTAAACTAACAACCACTAAACTAACAACCACTAAACTAACAACCACTACACTAACAACCACTAAACTAACAACCACTACACTAACAACCACTAAACTAACAACCACTAAACTAACAACCACTACACTAACAACCACTACACTAACAACCAATAAACTAACAACCACTACACTAACAACCACTAAACTAACAACCACTACACTAACAACCACTAAACTAACAACCACTAAACTAACAACCACTACACTAACAACCACTACACTAACAACCAATAAACTAACAACCACTAAACTAACAACCACTAAACTAACAACCACTACACTAACAACCACTAAACTAACAACCACTAAACTAACAACCACTAAACTAACAACCACTACACTAAGAACCACTAAACTAACAACCACTAAACTAACAACCACTACACTAACAACCACTAAACTAACAACAGCTAAACTAACAACCACTTCACTAACAACCACTAAACTAACAACCACTAAACTAACAACCACTACACTAACAACCACTAAACTAACAACCACTAAACTAACAACCACTACACTAACAACCACTAAACTAACAACCACTAAACTAACAACCACTAAACTAACAACCACTACACTAACAACCACTACACTAACAACCACTAAACTAGCAACCACTAAACTAACAACCACTACACTAACAACCACTACACTAACAACCACTAAACTAACAACCACTAAACTAACAACCACTAAACTAACAACCAATACACTAACAACCACTACACTAACAACCACTAAACTAACAACCACTAAACTAACAACCACTAAACTAACAACCACTACACTAACAACCACTAAACTAACAACCACTAAACTAACAACCACTACACTAACAACCACTAAACTAACAACCACTAAACTAATAACCACTAAACTAACAACCACTAAACTAACAACCACTAAACTAACAACCACT
The DNA here is from genome assembly GCF_026437365.1 of Eucyclogobius newberryi. Classification (NCBI taxonomy): domain Eukaryota; kingdom Metazoa; phylum Chordata; class Actinopteri; order Gobiiformes; family Gobiidae; genus Eucyclogobius; species Eucyclogobius newberryi. The sequence continues at coordinate 5,740,426 of NW_027316500.1, read as the reverse complement.
ACACTAACAACCACTAAACTAACAACCACTAAACTAACAACCACTTCACTAACAACCACTAAACTAACAACCACTAAACTAACAACCACTACACTAACAACCACTAAACTAACAACCACTAAACTAACAACCACTACACTAACAACCACTAAACTAACAACCACTAAACTAACAACCAATAAACTAACAACCACTACACTAAGAACCACTAAACTAACAACCACTAAACTAACAACCACTACACTAACAACCACTAAACTAACAACCACTAAACTAACAACCACTTCACTAACAACCACTAAACTAACAACCACTAAACTAACAACCACTACACTAACAACCACTAAACTAACAACCACTAAACTAACAACCACTACACTAACAACCACTACACTAACAACCACTAAACTAACAACCACTAAACTAACAACCACTAAACTAACAACCACTACACTAACAACCACTACACTAACAACCACTAAACTAGCAACCACTAAACTAACAACCACTACACTAACAACCACTACACTAACAACCACTAAACTAACAACCACTAAACTAACAACCACTAAACTAACAACCAATACACTAACAACCACTACACTAACAACCACTAAACTAACAACCACTAAACTAACAACCACTAAACTAACAACCACTACACTAACAACCACTAAACTAACAACCACTAAACTAACAACCACTACACTAACAACCACTAAACTAACAACCACTAAACTAATAACCACTAAACTAACAACCACTAAACTAACAACCACTACACTAACAACCACTAAACTAACAACCACTAAACTAACAACCACTACACTAACAACCACTAAACTAACAACCACTAAACTAACAACCACTACACTAACAACCACTAAACTAACAACCACTAAACTAATAACCACTAAACTAACAACCACTAAACTAACAACCACTAAACTAACAACCACTACACTAACAACCACTAAACTAACAACCACTAAACTAACAACCACTTCACTAACAACCACTAAACTAACAACCACTAAACTAACAACCACTACACCAACAACCACTAAACTAACAACCACTAAACTAACAACCACTACACTAACAACCACTAAACTAACAACCACTAAACTAACAACCAATAAACTAACAACCACTACACTAACAACCACTAAACTAACAACCACTAAACTAACAATCACTACACTAACAACCACTACACTAACAACCACTAAACTAACAACCACTAAACTAACAACCACTAAACTAACAACCACTAAACTAACAACCACTACACTAACAACCACTAAACTAACAACCACTAAACTAACAACCACTACACTAACAACCACTAAACTAACAACCACTAAACTAACAACCAATAAACTAACAACCACTACACTAACAACCACTAAACTAACAACCACTAAACTAACAATCACTACACTAACAACCACTACACTAACAACCACTAAACTAACAACCACTAAACTAACAACCACTACACTAACAACCACTAAACTAACAACCACTACACTAACAACCACTAAACTAACAACCACTTAACTAACAACCACTACACTAACAACCACTAAACTAACAACCACTAAACTAACAACCACTACACTAACAACCACTAAACTAACAACCACTAAACTAACAACCACTACACTAACAACCACTAAACTAACAACCACTACACTAACAACCACTAAACTAACAACCACTAAACTAACAACCACTACACTAACAACCACTAAACTAACAACCACTACACTAACAACCACTAAACTAACAACCACTAAACTAACAACCACTACACTAACAACCACTAAACTAACAACCACTAAACTAACAACCAATACACTAACAACCACTACACTAACAACCACTAAACTAACAACAAACGTGGTTGGCAAACGTAACCTTTTAACTGTCCAAAGCGCTCCTCCTTTGGCCTTTGCACATTCACCTGTGCTTTCTGTGCGTTCTTGCGTCTCCTGCTTCAAAAGAGCACAACACAAAAGCCAGCGCTGACAGTCTTTTGACTTTGGGAAGGTAAACAAGGAGACACAGTATCTCTTTAATCCCTTGTTGCTTCACTGACGTATACACTACACTTCTATAGCATGTAACTCCCCACAGCCAGGTATTACCACCGTGAGCCAAAACACTTATCCCAAAGAGAGATCAAGCTTGCACCACGTTATCTTATCGGGGCGTACAGTGTCAGCGCGTATACAGTAGGGGCACAGTCAAGCGCTCATGCAGGGGAGAGGCGGGACGGGGACCGGCTGCCGCTGCTATAATCCACACGGTGCCGGAGGTGGAGGTGGAGGAGCAGGGGACTAGAACGTTCTGTGGACACTGGAGTGGTTGTTTTGGAGGGGCATCGTCTTGTGGACAGTCACACTCGAGTCCGTTTGTAGATAAGTGCAGATTTTGGAATTTTTTTTTTTTTTTTTTTTTTTGGCGGGTGAGATATAAAGAGAGGGCGAGTCCAGTAGAGCGGCTGGTTTGGGAATCAGTTTTTGTTCTGTAAATGCTGCCATGCAATTTGTTATTAAAGTCTGTTTTGTCTGAAGGAAATCGACGCTTTTTCTTTTGAGCAAGACAAAATACTCAATACTTATTTTTGTTCTTATTTTTTTAACATGACTTTTGACAGTTTTGCACCATTGGTAAAAAACAACCCAACCCTAAAACAACACAATAATTAGATTTAATTTGTGTTGTGTGTTAACTTGGACAAACACAATCTGGCAATCAAAACCTTTCTTGTGTCAGTTAAAAATAATTGTTGTATTTGGAAGACAAAATACAATGATATTAAAATAACTCTACCATCAAATGTTTGCATTTCGCCTTTTTTTGTGTCCATAATTTCTGATTATTTGCATAAAATTTCATCTACTTTTCAGCTTTTTGGCAAATAAACATCCAAATAAAGAAAAAATCATAACATCCACGTACCAACTCGTACATGTTAATATCATTGTAATTGACATAATCTGTTACATGAATTTGTCGTATAAGCAATAATATAAGCAAGCGATGTCGACAACATGACCTTGGGCACGATTTGAAAAGCTAACTTACTTGCGTCTTCCTATAACATTACTTCATCATGAATTTCATTATTGTGGGAAGAAAAAACACTTTATTTATTGATCGTAAATAACTGCGAATGAAGTTTCAGCTCAATTTTTCCAAAGAGAAAGCATCAAAACAACAACGTACTCTTTTTATTTGTCCTCTCTGTCATTTGACTTACTTTTCCCTCATTGTAACTGTTTCTATTCCAATTCCATCCTTCATTTCGCTCTACACCACTTTCCCCAACATAAATACATTTTGAGTAACTGCTGTAAATCTCTCTCCCTTTGTCCTTTTCATCCCTGTTTTTTCCCCAGCCTGACCTCTCCAGTCTCAGACACAAAGGCAGCAGCAGCAGCAGCAGCAGCAGGAGCAGCAGGAGGAGGTAGAGGAGGAGGAGGCGCACAAATGAAGGATGGAAGGAGGTGACAGGTAAACAAATTTGGTGTCATCCGTCGCTGCTGTCTTCACTGTGCCACTTGGCATTTTAATGGAAGGGAATGTGATGTAACATATAATGGTAAGTACGGCAGCCGCCCCGTACCAGAGGGGAAAACTTAACTCCTCAGACCTATGCATTAAACATATTGTAGAATAGAGTGTAACATTTATCACTGTCATTCCTAGAGAGTTTGTGTAAATTTAAATGCGCTCAAGCGTGTTGATTCCCACCCCCCGTACTCTCTCTACAATGTATGCGCACAATGCCACCCCAAAGCCCATTTTCCTCAAATCCCTCTCATTGTTCTGCACGACCATACCACCAAACAGCTATTCATCTTTGGGGAATATGCTGTACAGAAATGTCTTTGTATGTAGGGCCTTTTTTCGCCGCCGCTCCCGTTCAGATTGTAAAACGTGTCCACCTATTTTTCATGATTTAATGGAAAAAGAAGAGAATATAGATCCCAGGTTCTATATTTGGTTGGATGTGAGATTGTGGGATTTGGATGAGTGAGCGTGTTTTTGTGTGCGGAGTGTTTCATTTAGGATTTGGTTGGCTAATGGAAATACAAACCTAATGCCAGACCAAATGGTTTATTCTCAACAGAATTGCAGACCTTGACCCTGAAGTATAGCAATGGATGTTCACGCGTCAAAACAGTAATACGCAGGTACGGGAAGAGATTTTACAATTCTAAACAGTAAAATGCAGACACAGGAAGAGATTTTTTACAGTTCAAATCGGTTAAACTGATTGAAGAGATTTGTACAGTTCAAAACCGCAAGAGGTACGATAAGGTAAGATAAGGTAAAACTATTTTCTACTTATAAAGAATACAGTGAACATTTTCCAAATCGTTGTTTTGTTTTTGTTTTTTAAATGTATAAAATAAAAAAAAATATATTAAAAAAATATACCTGTAAATAAATATATTTTTTTTGTTTTGTTTCAGAATTTCATAATATTAAAAAATATATTAGATTCATTGCAACATTTGAATAAATTATATTGCCCTGGTTCTATTTCTGATTTGGCCGTCCCATATAAAATACACTGAGCCCTGTCGTCAATTAAATACAAGTGGATTATTGGCGACAAGCACTTTTCCAGAATGGTGATCCAGGATAAAAAGCCACAATAATGACTTTAAGTGTGGAACACGCGGGACAGCCGTGCATGGCCACAGCTCCTGACACATTAAACATTAAAACAAATTACCTAACCTTTACAACTCGCAGTGCCAATAAGAGGAACAATGACGGATCAGAACAGTTATTATTCACTACGGGGGGCTATACATAATAATGATGTCATCAATAATCGACCAAGTGTATTGTTAAGCCTTTTGTTGAAATCTTCTCTTCATTTCCCAGGGAGGAAAGATTAGGACTCTAACTAAGCGCTAGAAAGTGAGTTAAATTAATGTGTGCAGATTCCAAAATGTGAGGATGTAGCTCTCCCAGATGGAGGCAGGGGGCAGTAATCCTGTCTCGTTTACTGCCCGCGTTGTTTGACATAAGAACAATGTACAACCTGAGCATTTATACAACATTTATACTCCTGCTAGCTTCATCCACTCACACAAAATCTCAGAATCAGTCTTGTTTTATGTTCGGCTAATTTAGATGTCTTTTGTCAAGAAATTCAGGATTTGTTTTCAACATTTTAAAGTAACAGTAATCAGTGTTTATACCTGTTGTAAATATAAATGATAGTTTTACACCAGTCAAGTAGCTATTTGTGGAGAAATGTTGAAAAATCTGTAGTAAATGACAGGAAGTGACATCAAATCAAATCAATTTATTTTTGTAAGGCCCAAAATCACAACAACAGTTGCCTCTGAGGGCCACAGGGAGAAATGAATCAACAATGTCTGTGGTGGCGATGGAGTCAGACAATGTCTGTGGTGGCGAGGGACGATGTCCCAGGGTCCTCTGTCCTTAGACTCTCCTTCTCGGCCAGGAAAAACTACAAAAAAAACCTCTTTGGGAAAAAAGCGTAGAAACCTGGAGGAGTTCCAGTGAAGGAGAGATCCGACTCTCACAGACGGACAGACGGACACGAGGGAGACTGGAGCTGGACCCACTCTTCAGGCAGATGAGGGACCGACTGAGGCGAACTGGACCCACTCTTCAGGCAGATGAGGGACCGACTGAGGCGAACTGGACCCACTCTTCAGGCAGATGAGGGACCGACTGAGTCGAGCTGGACCCACTCTTCAGGCAGATGAGGGACCGACTGAGGCGAGCTGGACCCACTCTTCAGGCAGATGAGGGACCGTCGGAGGCGAGCTGGACCCACTCTTCAGGCAGATGAGGGACCGTCGGAGGCGAGCTGGACCCACTCTTCAGGCAGATGAGGGACCGACTGAGGCGAACTGGACCCACTCTTCAGGCAGATGAGGGACCGTCGGAGGCGAGCTGGACCCACTCTTCAGGCAGATGAGGGACCGTCGGAGGCGAGCTGGACCCACTCTTCAGGCAGATGAGGGACCGACTGAGTCGAGCTGGACCCACTCTTCAGGCAGAAGAGGGACCGTCTGAGTCGAGCTGGACCCACTCTTCAGGCAGATGAGGGACCGTCGGAAGCGAGCTGGAGCCACTCTTCAGGCAGATGAGGGACCGTCCACACAGGGCAGGGACCACTTCACCAGGGGAGGGGCATCTGGGTCCACAGGTCCTCAGGAGTGAGAGAAAGAAAAGAAGGCGGTGAACAGTTTGCAAGTGGAATCAAAAAATAAATATTGTTTGATAGCATAAGTAGTCAGAAGAAGAAGAGGATAGTGCTCAAGCTGTCATACTTCCCCCAGCATAGTTACTCCTAGGGCAGCGTAGCTAAAGCTGTGGGTTTATGTTTCTGTTCCTAACTAGTCTGACCATAAGCGATTTCGAAGAGGAACGTTTTAAGCCTGGACTTAAATGAAGAGACTGTGTCAGCATATTTAACATGGGTCGGGAGCTGATTCCATAACACAGGAGCTTGGTAGCTAAACGCTCTACCTCCTACAGTACTTTTAGAGACTCTTGGCACCACCAGAAGGCCAGCATTCTGAGAGCGAAGAGCTCTGTTTGGATGATATGGTTCTATAGCATCTTTGAGGTAGGATGGGGCCATGTCATTTATGGCTTTGTAGGTCAAGAGTAGAATTTTGAATTTGATTCTAAACTCGACGGGGAGCCAGTGAAGAGACTTCAGCACTGGCGTAATGTGCTCTCTTCTTTTTGTTCCTGTTAGTAATCTTGCTGCTGCATTTTGAACCAGTTGAAAGCTTTTTATGGAGCTTTTAGGACACGCTGTGAGCAGGAGTTACAGTAGTCTAATCTAGTCGTTACAAATGCATGGATAAGTTTTTCGGCATCACTTTTAGGCAGGATTCTTCTGATTTTGGCTATGTTGCGCAAATGGAAATAGGCTGTTTTACAAGCTTGATTTATATGAGCTTTAAATGAGAGCTCCTGGTCAAATAAGACTCCAAGGTTTCTTACAGTAGAACTAGAGGCTACACTAACATTGTCCAGTGTGACTATCTGCTTAGATAGACCGTCTCGTAGATGTTTAGGGCCAAGCACAATGACCTCGGTTTTTTCAGGGTTAAGAAGCAGGTAGTTTAGTGTCATCCAGGTTTTTATCTCCTTCACACAAGCACTAAGTCTGTCTACTTGATCGCTCTGATCAGGTTTCATTGATAAATACAGCTGAGTGTCGTCTGCATAGCAGTGGAAGTTAATGCCATGTGACCTGATAATGTTGCCTAATGGCAGCATATAAAGAGTAAACAGAATTGGACCGAGTACCGAACCCTGTGGCACACCGTAAATTACTTTAGAGCTTGGTGAGGAGCTCTGGTGGACATCACACTAGGGACACTCATTCCATCCAAAATATATGAATAATTTACACACAAGAGACAATTTTTTCTAAACATCAATTTGACAAAAATAAAAGTTATTTTATATATTTTGATTTGTCAAATGAATAAATTGTGACATATGATGAGTTTTGCTGGGTAATTTCCTACTGTGATGTCATCAATTACAACCAGGAAGTGAAATTATAAATCAAAAACAATTGCTATTCTACAGATAAAATGTGAATAACTTTTAGCAAAATATATTCATCTTAACTACATTTTAGCTGAATGAGTAGTCCAACCTGTTATAAGCACTTTAACACTTTAATGGTCTTGTGCACTTAAAATAAAAATAAAAACACTATTTCCACATTGACCAAAATCTCAAAACAACTCAAATAATCAACTGTTATTTGCAGTGCTGGGAACAAAAATAGCAACATTGTTCAAAAGTCAATTAGCCAAATAATGCGCGGTGACGAGCGCAGTTAGCATGCGCGGTGACGAGCGCAGTTAGCATGCGTCTGTCTGTCTCTGAAGCGCAACGTTAGCGTGGTTAGCATGTGTAATAAAACATTGTAAATGAACCAGGCAACATTTTAAAACAAGCTAAATAATCAACTAGTAAAACGAGATTATTTGCAGTGCTGGGAACAAAATGTCATCATTGTTCAAAAGTCAATTTGCCAAATAATGCGCGGTGACGAGCGCAGTTAGCATGCGCGGTGACGAGCGCAGTTAGCATGCGCGGTGACGAGCGCAGTTAGCATGCGCGGTGACGAGCGCAGTTAGCATGCGCGGTGACGAGCGCAGTTAGCATGCGCGGTGACGAGCGCAGTTAGCATGCGTCTGACTGCGACAGCGAAACAACTGAAACGTCTCACAGTCTGACAATGACACTTCTTTACATCCAACTGTTTGTGATTTCAAAGTGACGGAAGCCAGAGCGTTCAGCCTGTAAATCTGTAGAAGACGTGACATTTGAGGTTTCATGGGACATTTGTGAATATTTGTGACTCCAGCTCCTCAATTAAAGGCTCCATTTTATGCCAAAAATACGTATTCGAGTCGCGAACAACGTTTTAATGTTGTTTCCTCGATGAAGACATGTCTGGAGTTGTGTTTTGTTGTATTCGTGCATGCTTGATATTCAGGTTGTCTCCTTCACCTACACTCACAATGCTTGGTCCCACCGCGTGATGTCATCCAGTGGAAATACAGGAAGGTAAGTCAAATCTTTACATCTTTATTAAACTCTTAATTTTGTTTCGGTTCACGTTCAAATTACTTCCACAGCAAACCAACTTCAATCTCTTGATTTTAACCTTCAAACAGCTTCATTGTTAAGCACATTTTCTACACTTAAACCAACACATCCAATGACCTATTTTATGATTTTCACCCACAAACTTCGTACAGTTGAACCGTTTCCGCCACTGAAGTCTAATCGCTCAACGAGCCTCGGAAATATTAAACAATTCCGGGCTTTTTCATAAAATATTGGCAAACGGAGGCGACAGTTCCGTGACAGCCATTCATTTTTCACTTGTCCTTCTCAACGCATCCATAAATCCCCAAAACAAGAATTTCCTTTAAATTTGCCCTCCCTCCTCCTGATTCATAGCCTTTGTTGGCACTCATCATACATTATAAAACACATTACCGCATTGTGCATTTGGCTAAGGGTCATTTTCCGAAAGCCGTTTACTCAGCCTCTGCACAAAATCTTAAATAAATTTAATTGTCTGCATCCGCCATCAGAAATGACTTTATGCATTTTGCTTCATAATTAAGAGCTTTCACATCCATAAACTTAAATCACTGTGCACAGATGTTGAGGTGTAATTAAAGCATTAAATATCTGAACGATCAACTCCCACTAAACAAGATGACACCAACAGCCCGGCGCGCGACTTAGAGGTGAAACGTAGAAGCCGACTGCCTTTTTTTCAGAAAGTACAAGCCGCGCTCTCACATCAAGTGTTTCTGTGTCTTCTGCATCCATCACGCGCCGTTGTCGTAAACCTCGGCGGCTAACGCAAACGCTAGCCGTGGATGCTAACGCCATTAGCTCGTGATTTAATGTAGATGAGGAGAAGCGCCATCGTTCCTGCCGGCGGAGGGACACGCGGCACTACATCACGCAGAACGCACAGTGAGTTAACGTACACTTTTGTGAACTTTTGTGACGGAAACAGAGTAAAGATAATATTCTGTCCCGTAGAATCACGACGGCAATGATGATCCACTGACTTCTTACCAGGATGCATGTTTGTTTACAAGTGAAATAAGTTAGATTTAGATTAAATTACAGTAGTTAAGCTGTATTATTTGGTAATTACTTGAAAACTGAGATTAAAATGCAGCGCAAACTATTATAACAAGGTTTCCCTGAGTTGTTTTACAGGAATTTACCAATTAGATATTCCAGACTAAGATGTTATTGAAGTTTGTTTGAGTATTAGCTGTAGTAGTTTTGTAGATGTTTTAAAGTATGTCAGTGATTATACTCTTTGTCCTGTAGCTTCCTTGGCTCAAAAGCCAGAAAACCCTTCCTTATTACACTGAAAAATTATCAGTTTTGAGGTTTTTTGTTGTTTCATTTGGACTTTTTCCCATCCTCCATCAACACAACACAACATACATTTGAACAGTGCAAACCAGGCTGTCATATTTGGCAGTTCTCTCTTCCCCCTTTTCACATCATTAGCATAAATCTGCGCGTCTCCCCCCTTTAGCGTTAGCCGCACTGATGCTAACGGCATTAGCTGATGATTTAATGATACCATGGCGGGGGACAGTCTCCGTCTTTGTGCTGCAGAGGAGGAGACTCGGGATCATGTGTGTTTTTGAAGAGCGGCGCGGCGCATCGTATCTCATCCACCTCCATTACGCCAAGGTCATCCCGCCGTTCGCCTAATGTGATCAGGGAAAGTGTCACTTTTGCACTTCTGTGGCAGTAAATAAGAAGTGGCTCTAATTTGAATGTAGTGTACCAGAGGCCCTTTATGGGTTGTTAATTTAGTGTTTAAATACATTTAACAGTTGAGAGAGGGAACTGATTAGGCCGGCTCACCAAGTGAAGGCTATTTTTCTCTCCAATGTTTCCACTGGCTTGCTATAGATTATTATTGTTATGATGTGACAGATGAACGCTGGGCTCGCTTTAAATTAACAACTTCAAAGGCAATGGCTGCAATAAAATGATTCATTTTTCATGAGCTTTCTCCTTTATTTCCCCTTTTACCGCCTTATATTTGAGTCAACTGAGCTGAAATGTGTGATTCATGCAGCTGCTGGAAGTGTAAGAGGGCAATTTACATATTTAATCTTTTTGTGCTTTGGAGATTTATAACAATTCATGTTCAGTATTTGAATTATTAGTTGTAGTTACAATGTCTGTTATTTCTAATCATGCATGTTTATAAGAACAACTGTTTGTTAGATGTTATTGACACTTTCATTTCACTGTTGACAATGAAGCATAAGCAAAGAGCAGTGTTTAAAGACGTGTCACGCTGCAGAACTGTCATAGAATCAGGTCAAAACGGTCTAAATATAAAAATGGAACTGAAACATAAACATCATATTCTGAGCATTTAAAAAACATACATATTATTTTCAAACTGATTTGTACATAGGAAATATACAATAACATTGAAAAATAAGATAAGAGAACTTTTATTTCATACACAATGGGACATTTTCAGTGTTGCAACGTAAAGTACAAGAACAGCAGAAGAATGAGTAATATTTAAAATAGAATATGGACTAGAATATTAAAAATATATTTTTAATAAATAAAGACAGAAGAATAAAAATAATTCCAAAAAACAGAAATACAATACGGTGCGAGTAAAGTAAGAAACTAAACATTTTTGTACAATAAGAGACTGTGGTTATGTGCAACATATTCAGAATAAACAGGTAAAGTGACCTCAGTATTGCACATTATGATACAGTATTGAACATAATTATTATTACACATATTGCACATAATAAATACTATTTTGTAAACAAGCATTTTTATTTATGCAAATTACATTTAAATACATATTTTCAGAACATCAATAACAAAATAGTTGTTGTAATGATAATTTTCAGGTAAAGTATATAAAATATTTTGAATACGATTTGATAGGTCTTACTGTCATGTTTCCCTTGTTTTGAGCCCTTGTGGGATGAACACATGATGAAAGGTGAAGGTGGCGCTCTGATCACAGCCGCACACACTGCCGCCTGTCGTCTGGTGCCACTTCTAGAATTGGGGGATAAGTTAATGTGTCAGAGTGCCATTGATTTTTCATTTGCTCGTAGCTGCCGCTGCTGCCTCAGTCGCGGTCCTTTTCCTTCACGCTTCACGATGGATTACTGTGTCGAAGCAGTGCATTGTGGGTATGACAAGAGCAGAGGAGACACACCTGATTAGAGCTGACATGTGATCATCAGGCCAAACAACAGCGAGCACATTTTACAGCCTTTGAAACTATTGATGTAGTTTATTGTGATGTTAAGCAAGGTGTACATTTTGATTTTAATCTGGAAGCACGGAGGAAATTACAAAAGGGTCAGTTTTTCAAAATAAAAGGTCAGATTCAAACAAAACATTTTTTATGTATTTTTCCTTTTTGTCTATAATGCCTAAATAATACATAATAACATCAAATATACTTCAATTATCCTCTTTTCAACACTGGTAAATAATAATTAAGAAGTTAGGGCTGGGGTAATATATATGTATCGTTATGAATTAAGTATTTGATCAGGCTTTTTGTACGCTGATAACATTTATTTAATTTAAAAATACATATATTTTTAAAAATTGCTGATTGTGGTAGGAACATGCATTCTATTGAATATAATTTGTCTTTACATTTCTGCCAATTTCAATATTTAAAGGTTATTTTCTGAACAGCAGCCCTCTTCATCCTGACATGTTAAAATGGGAGATATAAAGCCAACATGAATACTCTTAATATATTAAAAAGAATTGACAAAAACAGCTGGATGAGCCGCATTAATTCAAATAAAATATACGCTTTTATTGTCACCTTTTCATTGTCTCTTTTCTCCATCACTGCCAACAACCACTTCACCCACAAAATAAAATAAACCATGAATCCATGGCTCCTTCTCTGCATTTTCCTCCATCTCCACAGACAATGTCTTCCTGAAACAGCCCAGTTGGTGTTGAATCTGCTCTCTGAATATTACCATAACACCACAATATTCGCCCGACGTACACTGTATTTACCCGAGGCCTGTGCAGCTGCGTGGGATAAAACCCTCACACACACACACACACACACACACACACACAGAGAGAAAACGGTGTGCACGCAACAACAACAAGCTGTTCAATGAGCTATGTCCTCACTTCCATATCAGATTGGTTAATACAAACGCGGGCTGCTGAAAAACATTGTCCTGCTCGCCGGTGACAAAGATAAAGTGCCTGTGCCGGGCGAACGCGAGTCAAAGGGACAGGTGACGACAGGGAGGGAGAGCGCGCAGGGAATTTGAATCTCGCAGCGAGGAGGAGGCAGCGCGTCATTAAAAAGCCTAATTTCGGTGTCAGGTAGACTTACAGGTGATCCATCATCTTGTCAGCGGGATTTCATTTGATTTTCAGAGAAGTTCAAAGCAGCCATTCATTTTTTATTTATTTTTTACCCCCCTCCACCCCCCTCGCTCCAGACTTCGCACTTCACTTTCAATTAGATTTTCGACGCAATTAACAGAAAGTGGAGTCTCCAGGGTGTACGGGAGACAGTGCGCCGGAGCGGAACGAAGGTGAGCCATTTACAATGAGCGGGACGCGCGGCAGGAAACGTAACCTTCTTCACGTGTTTGAGGAGCGGTGACACTGTTCGTGGCTTCAACGCTAAAGGACGTTTGATCACAATCACAGTCTGGGAAACACTGTCTTTAGTTGTCTTTTTGTCCTTTTAAACGCTTGATTTTTGTGGGACGTGCGGTAGTCACAACTGTGGACAGGTTAGAATGAACTGTTTGACCCGCTTTGTGTTTATTATCTCTGTAATTGCTGTTCACATGAAACAAAAACTGGCACAAAGTTCTTCTGCGTCAGCGCAATTAAAGAAAAGTGACAATATCCTCGTGGTTTTTGTCAATTGTTTTAAACCATGAGATTAAGTTTGTGGAGCCGATCCCAAACAAATAATGAGGAGGTTCAATGTTTTAGGGATTTTTTTTTTTTTTTTTTAAGTGAATCTCTCATAGAGTTACACAAGCCCCGCCCACCAGAGATCATCAAATTCTAGAACATGAATAAAAACTCTTCTGTGAGGCCAGTTTCTCTTGACTAAGATCTCCACGGCTTCTGACTGTCCCAGTGCAAACACAGAGGACACGGTAACTAAACTAAAATATATACATTTTGTTTATATTATAATACTCCTGTACACTTGCCTGAGCCTGCTATAAAGGCCTGTAAACATTGCAAACCATTTGAAATTAACAGTGACACTTATAATAACTGGTACAATTGTCAAAATAATTGAAGATTGGACATTAATCAATATAAAAATTGTTTACAGAGTTTAGTAATTTCTTATATCATTTGTTCATGTTTATGAAGGCTTATTTAATTTTATAGGCCCGCAATGATTAATCAACTAATCAAGACGTGTCAATTATAAAAAAATATCATGTTCTGGACAAACTTTAAAACATTTTTGAGAGTACTCTTGTCTCTCTTTTATTCTGATACCAAATAAACTTCTCTTTCATTTTCTGATTTTCCATAGAACAAACACACCATGTCAAAAATGTGTTGCTGAAATGTGCTCTTTGTAATCAATTGTAAAGCTTCAAAACACACAAATATCTTACTTGTGCTTATAAAGAAGTACATGCTCGTAGCGGCTCTGATCTAAACAGTCCCCCGTGCACCGCCGTGCGGGACACCTGTCCACTCAGGCAGAGCTAAACGAAAACAACACCACACCAACTTCCAGCATTTAGCCAGACTAAACTAGCACAATTAATAACTACCTTTTAAAAAGCCGCCTCCCCCTGCAGCCGCTCTGTCCCCTCCCGCTCCAAACCAAACTGCACATCAGCACCCATGAGCAGCATTTATGGGAACATCTCTAAATGTGAACGCCTGTCAGCTCCAATCTCTCCCCACAGAGGCGCACGGGAAATAAAGTGCATCGGAGGGGACCGCGGCGGAGGACAGGAGCTTAACCCAGATCGGCTGTGACAAAAACACCATTACCTTCTCGTGTTGGCGGCTGGGCTTACAGGACAGCTCCGGCGTGCTTCCCCTTGTCCCTGCGAGGGATCCATCCACGTGAGGGACGTTCCTACACATCTGGGCCCCGCGCTGTGGGAGAGCGGCTGGGACATGCGTCCTGCATAGCCTAAGGACTGGAATATACTTGTGTTAAAGATATGAGCTGTATATGTGTGCGGAGACTTTGAGTTTGGTCTTATATCTGAAAGTTAAAGAAGGTGACGCCTTTTCAATATGACTTTGTTTGGTGGAGTGTAGTAAATATGAAACATATTTACATCAGTCAGGCTGCAGCTTAAGAAGAGAATTAGACAATGAAAAAGTGGACAATTATAGGAAGTAATCCTGAGTTCAAAAACAGAATCCCTCTGTGATGTCATCAATATGCGACATTCCATCAAAGATGTACACGTACGTAACACATTTTTATGACAGTTCAAACAAACATTTCACAAAATTATTATTGTCAAATTCTAACTATTGTGTAAGATTTATGGATTCTTCTTTTACCTCTCCCTGTCACATCTGCTCGTGTCCAACCAGGAAGTAACATTATAAACAACATCAACATTGTAAAACTGGGGTAAAAATCATTTTTTCAACATATTTCGTAAAATATTAAACATTATTCGTGTTCACTGAGTGTTTATGTGGTCTAACCTGTCATATGCACTTTTCTCCTGCCAACGGCATCTAATCTCCCAGAGCAAGACACCATTTACATCACTCAAAATCTAGTTTTTGATCAAAATTTTCAATTTTATTTAATTATAAAGAATTCAATTAAATGATACATTTTATTCTGGAACATTAGAAGGGGCCCCGGCCCATATGAAGCTTCTTGCCCCGAGGCCCTCGAATATTTGCCGATGGACCTGTAAATAACTGTACACACTTCAAACCAGAGCCATGTACCACAAACAGAATATACATTTGTTTCCTTCAAAGTCAGAAGTCAGATATTCATGTGGTTTAAGTGTTTTAAAAATAAGGATTGAAGTTCATGTTTCTATATTTTCTTTAGTTATTTCTATCTCCAAATGTAGCAAGTTGTATTTTTAACCTGACAGAAATGTTGCAGAAATTCACTTCCAAGACAGGTTCCTATTTAGTTAATTATTCAAAATATTCAAAATAACAAATGATCCTCTGACACTGGGGTCTGTCTGTTAAGATGACAAACGACATAAAAACAACTTTAAAATCAAACAAATACAAGCTATTGTCGATTTCAAAATAGTGACACATTAGGACAATTGCAGAGCCAAGTAACAATTCAGAACAAAACATCCTTTCTTTTGCACGGTGAAATGTTAAAACAAAGAGCTTAAACCCACGTATATATTCAAAGGTCTAATTAGGAGGATAAATAAGCTAAAATAAAAGCATCAAAAGCCTTCAGTGAAAACCAGTCCAACCTCAGGACGTTCTGAAGCTGTTCAAATGTTGCTGCCAATAGTGATTTATCGTGCAATATGTCAACGTTTAAAAGTTTGACAACCTCACTGTGGAACATTTAATTGTACACTAAGCATGTTTGATTAATTAAATGTAGCCTAATTAATTAATAATTAATAAAAGTGTCATCGCTCCATGACAAACAAGCAAACACCATCTGCTTTGAAATGTCATGTGACACAAGCAGCTGATAAACTGTCACAATGCACTGGGCGCTTATCACACTCTATTAAGGACTATTGTCTGTGGGCGGGGCCTGATATTGTGTCTGTGGGCGGGGCCTGATATTACTGCCAAGTCCTGTGAAATGTTCTAGTATTGAAATTTAATATAAAGAAAAGCCTATTTATTAGAGTACATTCTTTAACACAGGCTTATAATGTTACATTTCTGTGATTTATCACATGTAATACATATATTTTTGAGAATGAGGGACAAACATGTTCCATTTGTGTTGTTAATGTTGCTTCATCATGAAAAACCGTCTTTGATTATGTTTCATTGTTCAGTTTTGTAATCCTAATAATCCTGCAGATTTACAACATTGTCCTTGGAGCTCCAAACGCTCCTCTCCACCTCTGCACCTCTCCACCCTCCACCTCTGCACCCTCCACCTCTGCACCTCTCTCTCCACCCTCCACCTCTCCACTCTCCACCTCTGCACCTCTCCACCCTCCACCTCTCTCTCCACCCTCCACCTCTCCACTCTCCACCTCTGCACCTCTCCACCCTCCACCTCTCTCTCCACCCTCCACCTCTCCACTCTACACCTCTGCACCTCTCCACCCTCCACCTCTCCACCCTCCACCTCTCCACCCTCCACCTCTGCACCCTCCACCTCTGCACCTCTCCACCCTCCACCTCTGCACCCTCCACCTCTGCACCTCTCCACCCTCCACCTCTCTCTCCACCCTCCACCTCTCCACTCTCCACCTCTGCACCTCTCCACCCTCCACCTCTCTCTCCACCCTCCACCTCTCTCTCCACCCTCCACCTCTCCACTCTCCACCTCTGCACCTCTCCACCCTCCACCTCTCTCTCCACCCTCCACCTCTCTCTCCACCCTCCACCTCTCCACTCTCCACCTCTGCACCTCTCCACCCTCCACCTCTCTCTCCACCCTCCACCTCTCCACTCTCCACCTCTGCACCTCTCCACCCTCCACCTCTCCACCCTCCACCTCTCCACCCTCCACCTCTGCACCCTCCACCTCTGCACCTCTCCACCCTCCACCTCTGCACCCTCCACCTCTGCACCTCTCCACCCTCCACCTCTCTCTCCACCCTCCACCTCTCCACTCTCCACCTCTGCACCTCTCCACCCTCCACCTCTCTCTCCACCCTCCACCTCTCTCTCCACCCTCCACCTCTCCACTCTACACCTCTGCACCTCTCCACCCTCCACCTCTCCACCCTCCACCTCTCCACCCTCCACCTCTGCACCCTCCACCTCTGCACCTCTCCACCCTCCACCTCTGCACCCTCCACCTCTGCACCTCTCCACCCTCCACCTCTCTCTCCACCCTCCACCTCTCCACTCTCCACCTCTGCACCTCTCCACCCTCCACCTCTCTCTCCACCCTCCACCTCTCTCTCCACCCTCCACCTCTCCACTCTCCACCTCTGCACCTCTCCACCCTCCACCTCTCTCTCCACCCTCCACCTCTCCACTCTCCACCTCTGCACCTCTCCACCCTCCACCTCTCTCTCCACCCTCCACCTCTCTCTCCACCCTCCACCTCTCCACTCTCCACCTCTGCACCTCTCCACCCTCCACCTCTCTCTCCACCCTCCACCTCTCTCTCCACCCTCCACCTCTCCACCTCCACACCTCTCCACCCTCCACCTCTCCACCTCCACACCTCTCCACCCTCCACCCTCCACCTCTCCACCTCTGAAAATCCTGTCTCTTTTCTATACTTGCTGGTGTTAAATGTTTTGTGTGTAATTATACTCTCACACATAAATAAAAAAGTATCTGTGTCTGTTCTCTGTCAGCTGCAGGTGGAGCTCTATCATTAAAGTCAAAAACCTTTCTACAGGCCAGGCGTTCCCTCATCAAGATTTGTGTTAGCGCTCTAGTGGCAGCAGAGTGAATTACACTGGGGAAGTGAATAAAGGCTCACTGGTGTCTGGTGATGATGTGTGGACTTAGACATCATGTTCTGGGGACTGTTTCTTTGCAATATGTGTCCTTTAAGTTGCCTTCAATATACATCTTACCAACTTTAACATGGAGCCGCTCTGGATTTGACCATATGATTTAATATTGGTATAATATTTTGTTCATTTCTATGGCAACAGTCCTAGATTCTCTTCATTCTAAAACCAATCGAAAAGTCTAGTTTTAGTCATGTCATGATAATTACAATATTGGCTTATTGACAGTTTGACAGTTTTAACAAATATTTATGGCTCGATATTGCTCCTACGATAATAACTGAGCTGTAAAGGGTTAAATAAATAACTTGTATGAGTCATTATAGATGCAAAATAACTACTAACGGTTTCATTTCTGCTATGGCTTCATTGCCTCATATGTGTGCGTTAGGTTTTTGGGTTATTATGTCTGTGTCATTTTTATCATCTACAATTTATTCTTAAGTAATATATTGCACTTCAAAATGTATTCAATTTGTTTCTGTGACGGTCCTAATTGCTTTAAAATGGAGTAACGCTGAAGTCGCAACGATTCTAATGATTACCTTTGAAATGTACAGTAATAATATATGAGGGCTTTAAAACGCCCCTTTGCTGTTGAAATGGGACTCTCCTGAGACAGCTGTGACACCCCCGCCATCACTGTACTACTACTACTACTACTACTACTACTACTACTACTACTACTACTCCTCTTACTGTACTGCCCACGTCATAACACAGATGTATAACCACTGCTGTCCTTACATCCTGCTGCCTAAACGGACAAAAATGCCGAGGCAGCAGAAAACAGATCCCGGCACAAACCCGAGGCTTCATTAGCGCCGCCTTCCCAGCATGCTTTGCGATGACAAATGATTGACTTGGAACAATATCTAAGGCGATCAGGATAAAGTACCAGCCATTTCAAGGCTCAGCAAAATTCAAATTCTAATTAGACCTTGCACCACATTCCAAATAAAAATGGGTCCCTAGGTGGCTCAGCCTATCAGGTGCCTCTCCAAGACCAGTGAAACAAAAAGAAAATGATTAAAGTCGATAACAAAGGCATAAAATTCAAATTATGGCCGCATCACATCTGGGGGCTTGCGTGTTACTGCTACTACTATTGCCGCTCTCTCGACAAGCGCACACGGCATTCCTTCCTCTTCTGTGCGGAGCAGGGAAATTAAAAGGTAGAGAGAGAGCGCAAATAGGCTTCTCCGGCTTTAAGGTTATTAATGACTCCTCAAAAATGTGCGACTTTTCCAATCTCTGGCAAGAAGCGCTTGAAGGAGCCTGCAGATGAAGCTGACCTTCACAATGTTCTTTGGTCTTTAGTTAAGAAATTCACTCACCATTATGGCATCATTAGGGAAACAAGGATAAAATTACTCCATGGTTAATGACCTATAGGATCCCCACCAAAATTTGTTTCAGATCTAATAAAAGTGCGCTTAACACACTCGAATGAATTATGAGGAGAGCTTCCAAACGACGGCGGGGGTATTAAAACGTGAGGGAAATAGATTTTTTTTTTTTTTTTGAAAGCTAGGAGGAGGACAGGACTTTTGGAATCAGATAGTAGAATGGAATTTTCTGGGCAATAAATTCTACCATGTCTCAATTTCATCTTTTTTTTTTTCTTTCGTCGTCAATGTGAGAATTTTTCAGGCTATGATGGAATCTGTGAGTAGGATGGCCTCTAAAAATTCATTGGCAATTGCCGCCTTCCTCCTCTATCCCCTTAAGATAGATAGATTGATGGATGAATGGCTAAATGGGCAAATAAGTGGTGCAAAGTATAAGCGAATGAAAAGCCAATGTATGATGGGAATAAATGATTAGATACACATATAGATACTGTAAAAAATCCCTCAAGGCATCGCGTGGAGAGAAAAGGAACATCTGATTTGGCTTTGGTGGTAATGATGTTATACGTTAGAATTACGTTTGCTTAATTTAGCATGTGTCAAATTAGTGATTAGCATAATGCAGGGGCAGTGGGGAGGACACGCAAAAACTCATTAAGAGCACAATAAAGCACTCCGGGCTATTGTGCTATATGTACAAATATCAACAAAGGGAAGTACTTACGAGCGGTTATAAATCCATTGTCAAGAATGTCAATTGTGGCCTAAAAAATACGCGGTATGGGAAAAAACACATTGATGATAATAATATATGAATGAAATATATTTAGAATTCTGTAAAGAAACAGTTGATGTAATAAAATAAGTCTATACAAATGTGATCAGTTTTAATCTGTATAATTGTTTAAACATAGGCCGAAAATTAACTGAATAAACAGTGAATTGTTGCAAGTTTTGTAGTTTAAATCTTAAAACAAGCATTTATGATCAGTTTAGTATTGTTTTGGACATTACTGTTTAACTAGAGTCAATTGGAAAAACGTCGCGAAAATAACATCTAAAAGTCACAGAGTTGTAGAATTGTCATATAATTATCAGTTGTATATTGATGCAGCAATACATTTTTTGTGAAGTTAAGTTATGTTTCCTAGTTACTTGAAATAACAGTAAATATCTGTTTAAGAAAATAAAATAATGTAATAACGGCCAATGATGTAATAATGGACAATAGTGTAATAACAGCTAATGTAATAACTGCAAATAATGTAATAACAGGGCATTATTATGTCATTGCCGCACCAGAGTTATTATATTATTGGACGGTTAATATGTTATGAGTTTATTACATTTAAAATGTGCCAAAATTGTTATATTTTTGGCTGTTATTTGGTTATTTATTGGCCATTTATCAGTTGCTACAGGATTGCTTACATTCATTTACACAATATTCAGTTCATATTTTAGATTTCAGAGCTAAAGTAACGGCAAATGACAAATGTTCAGACGTAAGATCTTATTTCATTCATTAGGGATCGTGCAGCTAACATTTGCCTTTTTGTAATTTAGCACACGTCAAGCTAGTGTTTAGCATAATGCTCGGACAGTGGGGAGGACAAGTAAAAACTCATTTGAAAAGGCAATTATCTGCTCTGGGCTTTTGTGCGCAAACATACATGAACAAAGACCCAAGATAAACCACTGTATGAAAGTTTATGTGTGATTGCAACAACTTAAAAATAGCATTGTTTTTCTTGGTATGGGTGCAGCCCCAGAGAAGTGGTTTGCGAGCTAATGGCATTTGCTCTCTTTAAACTTTAATCTTTCCTATTAATTCCCTGCAACTGGAGAATGTGCGAGAGTTAATGTTCCATGAACGTGTTTCTCACTCCGCAATCTCTTCAAGCTAATTACCTTCAGGTGCTAAATGGGGGGAAATTGCAATCCATTTGGAAGGGAGAATTTCCACCTCCCCTTTGCCTATGTAACACTGCTGGTGCCGTTAAAAAGAAAGAAAATCAAACATGAGAAGCCCGGTCCGGAGTGCGTTTAATCAAAAGTGGACAAGCAGTGCGGGCGTCTGATTGGTTAGCCGTTTCCAAGGTAGCCGAGGGAGAGTAAATAGCTTCCTGTAGTTTCCCGCCTCGGTGCTTATTTTGCAGGTCAGGCGGAGGTCGGCAGGTGCACGCTCCTGAACAGATGTTTGATTGACATGGATCACGCAGATTGGCCATCAAAGTTTTCTGACGACGCACCAAGCGACCGTTACAGAGGAGATACAGAAGGAGTCAAAACACAGATTATGGAGTTGATTAAGAGTCATGATTGCAAATTAAGGATGTGTCCTAAACGCTCCCGAGTCCCTAACCTTCAACAGCGATACAGGCCTGTGCAAGAGGGGGTTTACCTTCTCCCACGCTCCCATCCTGCAGTGGAGGGAGCCATCTGCTTGGGTACAACTCCAGACTTACTTATTTAAATATACGTAAACGTCTCAACTCAGAAACTGGAACGAGAAGTTAAAACATTTTAGCCTCTTGCTTGTCATTTTCTTGATTTGCCAGACATTAAAACACACCCCCCACAGTAACGTTAACGTAGCAGTGATGGAACCGCCAATGGTTGTTTTATTGTATTTGGAGGGCGGGTCATAGTTCTAGTGTTTGTGGCTTTATTGCCCTGGTTTATGCTTTATATTTCTGTAATACTGGGCCTATCCACATGAAACTAAAACTGGCACAAAGTCAAATGTCTTCTCTGTCTCACACATTTACGTTTAGACACTAGCCTCAGAAAGTGGCGTCATGTTTCAACACCAAAAGGTTATTGTCAGTTTAAAGGATTGTTACCATGAGATTAATACGACACGTTTGTCATATGTAGTCGTAGTCATAGTCGTTCAAGCCCCTAATAGGTCATCTATCAGCATACTCTGATTACCCCTTTTATTTTCTTAGTTCTGGTTTAGGCCTGAGGATGGAGTTGTAAACGGGTGATTGATTGTACCTTAGAACCACATTCCAAAGATTGAATAAATGAATGGAGTAACGTATCCACTCTTAAACCTTTTGTCCAGTTGAAATAATTATTATTTTCCATTTTTGTTTCTAGTTTACATTCATAAATAAACGTATTAGCTGACAGATTTGTGGTGATCCCGCCTTGATAATCACTATTATTGGATGCACATTCAGAAGCCCCTCTTCACCCAATAATCGCCTGCATATTGGCCTCACTATTGACGAGTGGGTGTTGGTCACAGCTTAAATCTCTAGAATGACACGGAATCCATCACTGACAGAACAAACTTCTGACTTTATAAATGGCCCTGAGTCAATTAGCAATCAGTGACGCCGGCTGAACAAGCTCATTCTCGACACCCGTGTGATAAGTGTTACCTCTGAGGGTCGTCCGGCCCGGGGAGGAGGGCCGCTGCCACAGCAGAGAGGGTCAGGACCTTGGGGGTCATTTTGGTCCCCCATGTGTGCCGTCCAATCGCAGCACAGGAAATGAAAGCTGAAAGAATGTCCCCTCTACTGTCTCCGAGTGCAGCCTGTGTCTGCTCCAAATATGTCCAACCTGTGGGTGATCTTTATTCAAGACACAAAGGGCCTTTATGAAGCGGACAAAGTGCACGTCATTAGCAGGAGCGGCCTCATTGCACTTATTAGCACCAGCAACAAAGTAAAACAAGTAAACCAAATAAAACAAGTAAACCAAGTAAATCAAGTAAACCAAGTAAACCAAGTAAACCAGCCTTTGAGGAATTTTACTAGAATGCAGCAAGATATTTCTGACCTTTTTGATTTTCTATAAAGTCTGGATATAATGACCAGAAATACTCAGTTACACTTACTTACATTTTAAAATCAATTGCACTATTTTGAGTACTTTTCTAGCTGCATATTTTGTAAAGTGACAAAAGTTGTTGTGTTGACAATATTAAAGTGTTTGTGTTTCTTGCACCGTTCATTCTGACATAATTTGTTTTTCTCACTTTACCTTTTGAAAATACTATGTTTTGTGGATTATTTAAGGTTCTGTCTTTATCTAACGCACATGTCACGCCCAGACAGTTACATCATTGTATTTTCACATGCCTTTCTTTGTACCACTTTGTACTTTTCTACTTGAGTAATACTAGTGGAACCAGTGGAAACAGGCCTCATGTAACGCTCGTCACCAATGAAGAGAATAACATGGTCAGGCAGATCCACTGAGGTTAAACTAATGCTCATTTAAATCAAGTAAGTATCTCTCAGAAATATACACCACAAAAAGGCTGTTTTGAATTCCAAGTTTTCTTCCTGAAACTTTATGTTAATTGACTTGAAAATAACAAATGCCAAACAAAACGTACTTTAAAAAAAAAAAAAAAAACATTCTCCAACAAAGACTGAGTATTAAATTGTGCCGGTGATGATAAATGTTACATGCATCTCATTCAGGACAGTGGGGGGTTCAACTTTATATTATTTTTGACTCATTAAACACCACACATTAATAGCTTTCGTTGGTATAATATTAAAATGATATGTTTTCCTCACTCATTTCAGCTGCATTCCCACATTAATCCAATGTAAATGGACCTTCTAACTCGTATACCGTAGTCACTTAGCCTGTCTATAATTTATATCCTTACATTCACATGCTAAAAAAGGGAGCTGGGGCCATGTTGTACAATAAAGCCTAAAATGCAGAGGTATTCTTTCCCTCCATATTTCTTTGGCTTAATAATAAGTGAATTAGTGGTGGGGAGTAGTTCAAACAGTGCATATCTCAGGCAAACAGACGTGGTGTCGGCCCACAGCTCCCACAGCTCCCACTGTGCTGAGGAATCTCCTCCCAGCTCTGATCCTCCCTCACATCCACTGCACTGGACACAAAGAAATAAGTGCTTTACCCCCCAACACAAAGTACAGTCACATACTTTATTAGCTTTTATCTAGAAGGGCACTGGAAAAATAAACCAAACTAGTGTAATATACATAAAAGTCCTTTTATTTTTATTTTTTTTCTTCTTCTTTTTCTTTTTCTTCTCCCTGCCGTGGCTGTTGTTGACAATGTTACTGGACTGAATCTTTATTTACACACAAGTTCTTATTGGTTTGTGTTTATTCTTTCAATAAAAATAAAAAAGTCCTGTACAATATAAATGTAATTGTGTGATTTTTGGGATTGATAATCTGTTTAATTATGCTCAATTAATTTTATATTACAAATAAACATATGTTTCTCTCATTGTGCAAAGGATTCTCCGGTCAACTTTATCCATCTACTGTTTTCAAATGTATTTGTTCCGATACATATATATTGTAAAAGCCGTTAATGTAAAAATGAGTCCACTGTGCGCTGTCTTTCTCTTATTTTTCTGAATACTGTGAAAAGCACTAATAAAGTCATCGCGGTGAATAATTAGGATGCTCAGAGTGCATTAGGAAAGTGAGAAATGAGAGTTTAAAATGAACTAGTTCTGTTTTTCATATTGTCAAGACTCATAATCCGGTTTAATGCCTTAAGACTCATTTATTAAGGTTTTAACTTGTTTTAACAATAAGGCAAAGTTTGCAGATGCCAGTTCGGGCAGTTGTTACACATAAAAGGCTTTATATCTTTATATAAAAACACAACATGATGAAAAACCTGAACATAGAAAATACAGTACATTTTTATTCCATTTATATAAACCATAAACTACAGAAGAAGTTTCAAATTGACATCTAAATGATTTTACCCACAGTGTCTCGCTTTAAACATCTCAGTCTCATATTTGGATTTGAATTGAAGTGCTTTAGGAGTGAGAGAAAGGCCAACATAACGGCTGGTGTCTGGAGAAATGCTGGTAACTAAAGCCCAAGACACAAGATGGGTTCCGTTGATTGCGTTTTGTGTGGTCCATGACTTCATGTTTACAGCTGGAAGGCATAAGTAAACCTCCATATAGTCTTTATTTTGTTTGCTATTCTCATCTCCCTAAAATGCCAAGGCTATTTTGTGGGAATCATTATGGGCGGGAATGGCTTTCGTGGAGTAGCATCCGTGTGAAGTGCTGAAAGGTTATTTTCTTCATGAACACTTGAGGGTCCACTGATCCCTTGTAAGTGTCTGCTGGAGAAGGCATTGACATTTTATGTGAAGAGAAAACCCCCTCCTCAATAGTAAGAGTCTTTTTCAGGTCATTATATGCAACCACTCAACCTAGTTTGTATTACTCCACCGCACTTAGTTCTATAACCAAATTTAGCCAGACCACGAGACATGAACCGTAAGAGATAATAAAGAGTGGCCTGGTAGAACTGGTATTGTCAGTCTTATATTCCTGGGTTTCATCCTGTTTTACCAGGAATTTTCACAACTCAATTCATTTTTTGGTTGAAGTTGTCATTTAAATGGAAATGTTCCCTAATTTTCATTATTCTGAAACCCATGGACAGGGCTTTTCCGAAGGCTCAAAGTCGCTACACGACCATTTATTCCCACCTCATTCAGGTGAAGTGTCTTGCCCAGTGTCGCACGTCAGGGTGTGTTAACTTTAGCTGTAGCTGTTAAAACCAAATCAGTACCTATATTCCCCGGTACCTATGTTCTACCTACGCATATACTATCATATGCTACTGGTTCAGGTTCCACATCCCCAATAGTTGTGCATGAATGTATGTTACAGCATAAAATATAGCAGCATATAACCCAAATCCAGGTCTCGGGAACATAGGGTTGATCCCAGTTGGACCTATTGACCTTCAAGGTATGTGGACAAGCATTAAGCCATTATACATTTAAATCAGGTCATTTAGCTTCTCTCTAATGGCATTAAAGGTGCTGTGAGTCTAATTCAACTTTAATGAGCTTTCAACCTTCTTCATCATTTCTTTTTTTCAATTCAATTTAATGTTTTCTTCCATGTGTCATTGTCTTCACAATATTACAAGCAATCTGAACTAAATCAATACATTCAACACATGTCACAAGAGAGCATGAGGCCTAGTCCTATAATACTGACCCCACAGCGAAACAATTGACACCGTCCAGCTTAGTATCTGCGACATCATTCTTAAAGAGCCACAACCCCAAAACCACTGTGTAAATGGGTCTAAAATAGACGTATATATATATATATATATATATATATATATATATATATATATATATATATATATATATATATATATATATATATATATAAAATATATACACATCCCTTGGCCTTATTTTAGTGCATATTTGTCAAAAATCTGACTTTTTATTTACACATCCTTTAAAAGTAAAATTGTGTTATATTTTTAATTAATGGCCAAAGAATTCTACATGACAAAACCGCTAGTGCACACGAAAGATACACATAAGTTCCTCTTCTAACAATATGAACCTGTTGGAAATGTGCTCTGGCACCAACTTATTCTTGTTCTTCCACATTGGTCAGTACAATGTTTAACTGAACACAATCTATATATTTCAACATCTTCCACTTAACAAAAACTTCATTATTGTGGTGTCCAGGACCTTTACGGTTTATAATTCTTCTGGATTTCTCTTGGAGCAGGTGTAGTCAGTCAGTAAAACCTTTGCATGCATTGGCCCACGCCTTTATGTCATCAATGTGCCCACTTCCCTGTACTTAGTTGTAATTATTTGAAAGTTAAAGGACTCAGAGTTACAGTTAAATGCAGCTAAGAAGAGGCGGGGCTTAACCGTTCTGCAGTTTTAAACAGGAAGTAAACCCGTTCCCCTTGATCAATATTGCAGTTTACAATAATAATTTGCTGTGTTATTTGGCCAACTACATTAAAACATATACTGTAGGACTTTTAAAGGACATACATGTGAATAACTTGGACCATTAGAATATCTGATTGAAAAGACTTTACATTCTGATATTTACATCCTTTGGCTTTGAAATCGATGTCCAAAATCTCTCCGAGACAAGTCCATTGAATGCAAATCCCTCACCTGGCCCGGGTTATAAAAGCTGCTGCGGCTCTCACTGAAAACAGGCCCACATCATTTGGAAAGGTAGACTTGCCATTTCACGCACCAGTCTCCAAGCAATCCGTACAGACCACAGACATTCCCCGACAGGATTACAATTCCACAATCACCACAAAACAACTTGGACCTCAACATTCATCCTGCACTTATCGCATTTCCGTTATTTTTCTCTGATATTTTATTTTGAGACAACTGCGTAGTTTAGAGGCGGTTTCAATGGGTCGTACGGAACCCGCCAAGAAAGTCCCGGGAGCATTAAAGCAAAAAAAGGATTGTCGGAGAAGTTAAGACAAATAGGTCAAATGCAAAATGCAAAATCGCCAACGTTGGACGATCAAGTTCTCTACTAAATCGCCAACGTTGGACGATCAAGTTCTCTACTAAATCGCCAACGTTGGACGATCAAGTTCTCTACTAAATCGCCAACGTTGGACGATCAAGTTCTCTACTAAATCGCCAACGTTGGACGATCAAGTTCTCTACTAAATCGCCAACGTTGGACGATCAAGTTCTCTACTAAATCGCCAACGTTGGACGATCAAGTTCTCTACTAAATCGCCAACGTTGGACGATCAAGTTCTCTACTAAATCGCCAACGTTGGACGATCAAGTTCTCTACTGAATCGCCAACGTTGGACGATCAAGTTCTCTACTGAATCGCCAACGTTGGACGATCAAGTTCTCTACGGAATCGCCAACGTTGGACGATCAAGTTCTCTACTGAATCGCCAACGTTGGACGATCAAGTTCTCTACTGAATCGCCAACGTTGGACGATCAAGTTCTCTACTGAATCGCCAACGTTGGACGATCAAGTTCTCTACTGAATCGCCAACGTTGGACGATCAAGTTCTCTACTGAAACGCCAACGTTGGACGATCAAGTTCTCTACTGAATCGCCAACGTTGGACGATCAAGTTCTCTACTGAATCGCCAACGTTGGACGATCAAGTTCTCTACTGAATCGCCAACGTTGGACGATCAAGTTCTCTACTGAATCGCCAACGTTGGACGATCAAGTTCTCTACTAAATCGCAAACGTTGGACGATCAAGTTCTCTACTAAATTGCCAACGTTGGACGATCAAGTTCTCTACTAAATCGCCAACGTTGGACGATCAAGTTCTCTACTGAATCGCCAACGTTGGACGATCAAGTTCTCTACAAGTGATGCTACAAGATATTTAAGTCTAAAACAAGTCTTTCACAGAATTAAAGTCAGGGAAATTGTCCTTGAAATAAGCATAATTAGACATTTTAAGATAGAAATGAGACAAGATTGGCGTTTTTTCCAGCGTACGTGAGCGTGAAACTGTTTGAAGATCCATGATGAACAAAGAAAGGACAAATGAACGAAGTGGATTGGGTTGGACTGTACTTGAAAATAGTAACAGAGGTTTGAAAAATTGTAATTTAGTTTGTTTGGTTAAGATTTTTAGTCGTCTTTTTTAGACTTTCATGGCAGCTCCAGTTTGTCCAAATCCAATGATTTTTTACATAATTTCAGGCATTTCTAAATGACATAATCATGAGGACGGCCAATGAAAAGTGGAGTGGAAAATATCATTTATCCAACTTGTTGTCTTTGCATTAAACCAATCCATTATTTTATTGGGGCCTTTTGTTTCCATGGAGATGGATAAGTCGTACTGTGGAACACTGGCAAGGCAAGTTTATTTGAAGAGCGCAATTCGAACTCAAAGTAATTCAAAGTGCTTTTCACAACAGGAAAAAAGCATTCAAATCACATTTGAGGCAAAACAATACAATCTCCATGGAGACAACAAAGTGAAACAAGAAAAGTTACGCAGTGCTCTTTTAGTTGCACTGTGCAAGCTTACTATATTTTCTTGGACTTTCTATTTAGTTGTGTTAATGTTTAAAAAATATCTTACTCTTCACAGTATTTTCACAGTAATACTCAGATGTTTTTAAATATCAACATTGCTTTTTTGTGCTTGTCTAGTCGTCATTTGTTGTTATTTCTTATGAACTCCTCAGACACCCTGCAAATCTGTCCAATGCCAACTACAGCTCCAAAGTAAATGAAAAAAAAGAGAAGTAATCCCTTCTTTCTAACTTGGAATGATTGGTTTACACGTTTAATACCTCCTCATAAATCCCACATTACCTCGAGTAAACTTTGCAAAATTGACAAAGGCCACAAAAGCTGGGCGCTGCAGATGTGGAGGAGCTGAGGCTGATAGTTGGCGCGGCTGTGGTCCAGTCAGGCTGCATCGGGGCGGCCTGATAACGCAGTAATGGTGTTTCTGGAAGAGTGGGGCCAGATGAAACAGCACGGGCGCACACACCGCCGCCACACTGGCCCCTTCTGTCGGAAAATTTCATTTTTTCCACCAGGACGCCATGAATGGCCGGGCTGAATCCAAATCCGGTTTTCCGCACTTTATCAGCGTGTGGCCCAGCGAGTGTTGTGAGATGGTGGGGCCCGTTTTAGGGGGGCTGAGGGGGGCCAGCCCGCTCAGCCGAGACCCTCCACTTTAATCCAATTTACAGCCTCCCCCGGCAAAAGATAATTACAAGCCTTAAACCTGTGCCCTCCCAGGCTCTCGCAAGCTCCGCCTCCACAACTGGGCAGTGGCGGAAAGACTACTGAATAATGTACTCAAGTTAAGTACAGTTACACGGCTCAAAAAGTACACGTTTTGGGCTCAAGTATGATTTAAGTGGCGTTTTGGATTGATCTTTTGAACAAAACAGTTAAAACATTTGAAGCTGAGTTAAAGGAGCTATAACCATTTTGTTCTTTTCATCTAATTAAGTTCAATCTGTTTTCCCCCAGTAAAGTTATATAATAAAAGCAGCTCTTAGGGTGCTGTCTACATCTGTTTATAGCGTGTGATGATCTTAGCGAAGCAGGAAGTGCTCTGTTAGCATGCTAGTGGTTGTTACTGTGATGGCAAAACTGGCTGGTTGTGAAACGCACTCCTAAAGTCATTGAGGTGAATAATTAGGATGCTCTGAAGGCGTCGGGTGAGCGAGCAATACATTTGAATTGAAGAGTTGAAATTGTAAGTTTTTAAGACGGCACCTTTAAGTTGTTTTGAACGACAATCCACATATTCCATGAGATGATGCGGTGTTGTTCTGTGTGTTTGTGGCATAGATCTAACATATGATCTTATTAAATGTCCAGGGTTTGTGTGTGGCCAGAGGAGCAGAGGCGGAAATGAGACAACTGCACTTTGGGACAATTGGGACTACAATATTATTAGGTTAATCAATTAAAACAACAGATTTGTACGAACTAAAAATAATAATAATTGTGACCATTTTAGAAGCAACATTTTGTTGTTTTAATTCTGTCCATAGATCTATTTTTTAATCCAAAAAAATCATTAAATTGTGATGTTTTTCTCAAAATAATCGTACACTATAATTTGATATCGTAACATCCCTAATTAATTCATGCCGACTCAATACTCAATACTGTCACAATTGCATGGTTATAATTTTACTCTACCACAAGTACATATAAAACATTGTCAAAAAGTACAATTACCCCCACAAAACTCTACTCAATAACTGTAAAGTGAGCATTTGTTATTAGTTACTTTCCACTGCTGCAACTGGGACAGGACTTTTTAAATACATTTTTGGTGGGGGGATGATGAGGGCTGATGGGGGTCTTAGCAGGGCTCAAGCAAAGGCATTGTGACAAACCGAGAGTGTGTGTAGCTAATGAGGCAGAGTGAGTTTAGCGGTAAATGGCGGCCCGCTGGGCAGCAGGAGAATGCGCCCCAGGACGGCTTTGGTCGCTCATGTCTCCGCACATGTAGGGGAGGTGTATTTGAGGTCCCGCGAAGTGAGTGTTTGTGTCACTCCACAAACGCTCCAATTCAATGAAGCATATAAACAAAGTCTGAAAGTCCCGTTTCTGTGGTTTCTGTGTTTAAAGTGTCTAAAAAAATAAAGAATTAAAGTTAATCCAAATAGAAAAATCTGAAAATATATATATGATTTGTTTTAATAATTTAAATAAAGGTTTAGTTGTTAATTTTACCTTTTTTGTTTTCATATACACTTTAGATTATTCCTAGAGGTCAAGGTCTGCTACACTTAGCGCGCCAATTTAAATTTATTTTTGTAACCATAATATTCAATAAAGTGTCCTTAGGTTTAGTTTGAGTTTAGTTCCTTATGATATACATTTCCTTTTTACTGGGTGAAGCAGGACAAAACCCGAAACTAAACCTGGACTAGAACAAGACCAAACTAAGTCAACATCCGAACTAAAACGGGCTTAAAATAGGACCAAATAACAGAAGTGTAAACGCACCTTAAAATAAATAAAGACTCAACAGTTTCACGTTATACTTTTCTGCCAAATACACGCTTATACTTCATTCATTCTCTTTGTAATGCTTTCTTTGAAGTAACCAAACAGAATGGGGTTAAGTTTTGTTTCGGAAAAATGTGAAGAAATAATAAAGCAGGGGCTCTGAGGGGTGCGGAAACGCTGGCCAGTCCTAATTAATGGACACTCAGACACTCCCCGAGTGTCCCATTCAAGCCTTCACAATGGCCCTCGCCACAGAGCAGACCCTGGGGTGAGACCTGAGGAGAAGGGAAGAAACATTTGTCCTACTGGTTTGGTTTAAAGGGGCACTGTGTAGGTTTTCTGGGTACTTCCTCCTCTTTTTTACGTTTCTCTGGAGATGTTGCTTTGCCTGGAATGATCCACAGCATTGAATTAAACTTATTTATCTCTATTACATATTACATATATTTTATTTTGTGTGTTTGGTAGCACTTTATTACACATTAATTAGCCTTAATAAAGCATAAACAAATAATTCATGTCATGATTAAGACTTAGTAACTACATATTAATTTAAATTAAGGAGCTAGGGTTTGGGTAAAAATGAATACATTACAAGAACTTAGTTTATTCTTGACGCACAGACCAAAGTTCCACATCTGCGTCAGGTACAATTGTGAAACTACATTTGTGGGATTTCATAACAGCTCATATTTGTACTTTCTGCAGCTGTGTTAATGCCCGGACTATAAATACTACCACTGTTTTTCCTCTGTGCGTCGCATTTTTGTGCGGAATGTACAAGTAGGAAATATAATAAACTTGAATCAGCCTGAATCAATTTTAATAAACTGTTTGTTCAAGTAAGACTTTGTTTATGCTTCATTAACACTAATTAATGTGTAGCTATTTTGAAGTTCTACCATATATATTTATGGCTCAAATATACTTGCAAAAATACATGCATTCTTACTGTGAGTGTGTTTGCATCTCCACCGATCTGACCTGGCGCTGCCCTCTTGTCTAAATGGGAATAATGCCATACTGAGACCTCATAGCAAGCCTGTGCAATATTTCTTTAAGAAAACTAGCGATATACTGATGTTTGTCCTTAAATCTCCAGAAGAGAAAGATATTTTGTTTTGGGCCTAAACAATACACATATAACTTTATGTAAACACTGTAATGCAAAAAGAGCCCTGCGACAGGCTCTTTACTACAAACTTGTTTCAGAACAAACCGGATGAGTTGTAAATTCAAACTATTCATAAGCCCTAAATATTGGCCTATAAATATTGACCCAAAAATATCGTCAGTGCATATCAGCCATATCCATATAAAACCCATATCGACCGATTTCTGATGAAAAATGTGTTTTTCAAAAAATCCATCGCTGGAGAAGTTTATTTTGTAGTCAAGTCGAGGTAGAAAAGGGCAGAACTTGTGGTGGGGGGGCACAGGGAGAAGTGTGGACCCACCTGCCACCGATTATCCTCCCAGTTAGGAGCTTTAGTCTTGACCTGTGAACTTCGGAGCTGCCCCACACCACTAATCTGTTAATTAAGCGAGAAATACCCTGGAAAAACTTCGGGGCGGCCACAGTCGGGGCAGAAGCGGGTGCACGTGACAGGGAAAGTGTTGCTATTGTGGCGCGGGAGTGGAAGTAGGACGATGGAGAGGTCGGGCTTTGTGAACTCGAGGAGCTGTTTGTGGGTCAAGTGTTGGTTCTTAATTGCGACTTTAAGACGCACCAAGAACAGTTGATTAAAATGAGATCAGTTTGCGCACGCTGAAAAGTGTCAAGTTTTGCATTATTGTTTCTAACATTATTTTCCTCTTTCACCTCTCTCAAACCAAATATCACATTCAAGTGGCTGTACTCAACTTTGTCCATTAAGTTGATTCAGGTGTTTTTCTCCTGTAGAGACATATTGTAAAAGTAAGACACCTGAATGCATCTAATTCTTAAGTGTTGTGTCGTCTCAAAACCAGGACATGCACTGTTAGCATGTTAGCTGTTTACCGTGATGGAAAAACTGCTCTGGAAAGTTGTGAAAAATGCTTAGAAACTAGTATACTTAGAATTAATGAGTTAATTTTTTAACAATTAAAATCAGGTACAGTGGGTTTAACCTGAATTTACAGTTTTCACTTTCCATACTAACATCCGGTATCTGCTACCTTTTAACCTTTGACAAATTGTGGTGATTTTCTTGATGTCAAAATGCCTTCAATCTTTAAATATTTGTTATCCTTGTGCGTTCAGATTATAAATAATGTAGAAAAGGCCTTTTTGTTAGAGCCACTGTCAGATCACATGGCGTGCTCTTCTCAGTGCGTCGTCCACAGTAAACATTGGACACTTGTGCCATGTTCCCATCCACTTTCTACATGCAGCCAATCATACACCAAAAATAACCAACAGCGACAGCGGGTGAAGAGAGCGAGCACCCAATCAGAGATGGAAAAGAGCCAACGTGACAGACAGCCAGAACAGCCAATCAGTGCCCAGAGCAGGCCAGGGAAAGGTAGAGGTGCAGGAGATGGTCAGCCTCAGCTCTGCACGTGACACATTTTCACATGAAACTGCTGCTGTTTAATAAAAAGGATTAAATATGAACAACTGGTTCAAAACACAGCAGCAAGATTACTAACAGGAACAAAAAGAAGAGAGCACATTACGCAGGTGCTGAAGTCTCTTCACTGGCTCCTGTCGAGTTTAGAATCAAATTTAAAATCCTACTCGTGAATTACAAAGCCATAAATGACATGGCCCCATCCTACCTCAAAGATGCAATAGTACCATATCATCCAAACAGATGCTGGCCTTCTGGTGGTCCCAAGAGTCTCTAAAAGCACAGTAGGAGGTCGAGCGTTTAGCTACCAAGCTCCTGTGTTATGGAATCAGCTCCTATCCATGTTATAGAGCCCGGCACAGTCTCTTCAATTAAGACCAGACTTAAAACGTTCCTCTTTGAAATCACTCATGGTCAGGCCAGTTAGGAACAGAAATAAAAACCTAGTTTCCCAGCTACTCTGCCCTAGGAGCAACTATGCTGGGGGAAGTATGACAGCTTGAGCACTATCCTCTGCTTCTGACTACTTATACTATCAAACAATCTCCCTGCCGGGAGTGGGACAGGCACATCAATGACCTGTGGTCTCTACTCCATGTTACCGTGGCAACGTAAAAACACTGCCATATTTTTGAATGGGATGAAAAAATGTACTTTGGCGTAGACAAATTAAATTTGGCACAGACATCCTTCACTAGCAAGGACCACAACCCCAGCTAAGATGCAAAGTGTTTATTGGCATACGAGAAACATGAACAACATAAGTTTAATTGTTAAATTCATCTTTATTGAGCATTACGCTGTCACTCACTCAGTCACGAATGAAAAATGTGCGAATCCTTCCAAGAGAGTTTTCCTTTGGCTTATCTGTTGCTTTGCTCGTGTCTTTATTTTTGATTGGTTTCTTGCAACATTCAGGGCTTCTATTGCCACCTTGAGTACTCTTGGGCAGACAAGAAGAACAGGCCACATCTGTACTTGTTACACTTCGGCCTGGTTCATTCTGTGTAACAGGTAAAACAGGGTGTGTTATTTCACTTACTCTGTTATTTCACTTACTCAGACAGTTTTGATCGACTGTCCAGCTTTGTGTACTTACGTCATTTTCATCGATTTCCACACTATTGACAGGCACAATCCATGTTTTGCTTGCTTGCCTTTGTTTTGTCACTGTTTTGGCCTGTCTTATGAGTGCTGTCTTTCTGATATTTTGCTGTTTGTCAGAAAAGGAAGTTTTTCCATCTTCCCTTGAAGTTCTAGACCAGTTGATGGATTGGCGATAACTGATATGCCATTTAGTTGTCTGCTTGATAAAGGGTTGTGTAAGCGCCTCTCCTGGGCTGAGCCTTTTCACTGGATTTACCTGCAGAAGTTGATACAAAAAACTGCCTGATATCGTCCTTCTCTCCTTCAAGGATTGGCTGTGGGTGATATGCTGACATGTTCTCCAAACTAGTGAAATCTTTTGACTTGTTTTTGCAGGGTTGGTAGGGAGTATTCTTTAGGCAAGTACAGGCAATAGCGGCCAAATGTTTTCTTGAAAAAGCGGTCCACAAATTGTCCTTCTTGAATTTGCTGGACATCAGGCATGCCTCGGATCTGTGTAATAATCCTCATCAGTTCGTAGTCGCACTTTCTAGAAAAGAGATCCTGGCCGATGAATAAAAATGCCAGCACACAGCCAAGAGCCCACATATCAACTGCCTCGTCCAATTTTGTTCCCAAAATCACTTCTGGAGCTCGGTATTCAATAGCTTGGAATACAAAACCAGGAACCAGGCTTCTCACAGTGGTAGAACAGTCAAAGTTGATCAGCTTGATTTTAAACGGTACAAGCTTGTGGTTGACCAGCATAATATTATCTGGCTCCATGAACCGTGTTGTACTTTGCCAGTTCTTCAAACGTTTCCAGCAGTTGTTCGGCGATGTAGCAGATGTTCGAAAGGTGAAGAGGTTTGTCTTTTACTCATGAAATCATGCACACTTTGATCCAAATGCTCGATGACCAGACAGCAACGGTCCTGGTATTGAAAAGACTTCACCACGTTCTTGTTGTCACTCAGACTTCTCAGCCTCAGGAGAATATTTGCCTCATGTTTGGTTGCGTTTGACAGTTCGAGTCGAGATATTTTTATTGTCACGCTTTGGTTTGTCCAGCAATCTATGCACCGGGCTACACGCTCATAGGGGCCTTTTCCTCTGAGCTCTTTTATCTGGTATGAGCCAAAATCACCAGAAATAACCTCATTCACCCTTAAAATAATGTCGTGTCTGGCAGACATTTTGTTGATGAATAGTTTTTAAATCACTGGGTATTTTAAAACTGTGCGTGGCCTCTATTGTTGATGTGGCTGTGCTGTTGTTGTTGTTGTTGTTGTTGTCGTTGTCATTGTAGTTGTTGCTTTTAATGGCGGCTGGCAGCTACTTTTGATGTTCTTCTTCTTCTTCTTTGGTGTTTTATGGTTACGGTTGGTATTAAAGTGTTACATTACCGCCATCTACTGTGGTTGTATGTCTATTCTTTAGACTTTTTCTTGTTTGGTGTTCGTGGCGATTGTTATCCAAGTGTTACACCTACTGAAGTTGTACGTTTTGTTGTTGTTGTTGTTGTTGTTGTTGTGTTGCTTTTAGTGCATTTACCGCCACCTATTGTAGTTTTACGTCTTCTGTACTTCTACATCTTCAAAGTATGTGTTTTATGCTATACAATAAACTTCTTTAGTGTTACATTATCGCCATTACCGTGGTTGTACGTCGTAGACTTTTGACTTCATCCTTTATACTTTATTCTTCTTCTTCTTCTTTGGTGTTTTATGGCAGTTGGTATCCAAGTGTTACATTACCACCATCCACTACAGTTCTACATCTTACACTTTCTTCTTCTTCTTCTTCTTCTTCTTCTTCTTCTTCTTCTTCTTCTTCTTCTTCTTCTTCTTCTTCTTCTTCTTCTTCTTCTTCTTCTTCTTCTTCTTCTTCTTCTTCTCTGGTGTTTTATGGCGGTTCATATCCAAGTGTTACATTCATTTTGTAGTTGCTTTCCTTCTTTTCCTTGATGTTCCGCATCTTATATAAGAACTTTCTGCAACATTTTGGATCAACGTCAGAGAAGAATAAAGTCTAAAGAATAAAGTCTAAAGAATAAAGTCTAAAGAATAAAGTCGGACGGGGAGACGAATAAAGTCTTAAGAATAAAGCCTAAATAAATAAGCCTAAGGAATAAAGCCTACGAAAATCAAACTGTGATACGGGCTGAAAAACAATTTACATTGTACTGTATGTTCATTAATATACACTGTTCCTTTTAAATAATAAGTTTTTTTGGAGTGCCCAGTTAAAAATGGCACATGGCATGTGACAGACAACTGCACAAAGGCAATCATAACCCTCCATTTTTAAATGGACCAATGTGGATGCACGCTAGGAATATGTAATTGACTCAAATACTAATTATAAATGGTGAAAAGTTGCCAACTACATAAACAATCATCAGAGGCAACAATAGTAGCCTGCAGAGGCGTGCGGTCAGGGCAATCAAGGCAAGCAATGATTGACCAATAAAATCTAAAATGACTGTGTGTCACAACTATTTTTAAATTGGTCCAGAATACATACAAATAAGCCTATTTTCCCCTCACTTCTACTGCTGAAGCTTGGCCAGATGTCAGGGTCTTTTACTGACCTCTACAGACTGCTGTGAAATACTGCAGGAAGCTTGGTTCTTCTTCTCTTTCCACTTTTCATTCTTGGACCGTGTTCAGACAGAGGCCCGTTCATGTTCCCCTCTAACATGAGCGTTTAGAACCAGAGCGAACAGCAGCTTGTTATGGAGATCTGCACATGCGCTTTGAGGACCACAAAACCTCAAACCACACAAACCTATGTGTCTTAAATACTAAAATTCTTCTATTCGAGTGTCTCTAAGTAAAATGTCTTTGTAACTTGCATTTTGTGACATGCACTTGGCCAGGTCACATCACAAATGGGTTTACCCTGGTAAAATAAAGGTATTCTGCATTATTTTTGACTTACTGAACAGGCTTACAGACATTACCTTCTTCTGTTCGCTCCATATTGGCCTACTTCATATTCCTGCCCAATAATCTGTACACATTACTCCATGTTAGCCTGACCCCATTAGGGCTAATATAATAAGTGTCTTCTTCTTGCTTGAGGAGCCACACCTGGTCGTCTGGATGTAAACAAACCCAAAGTGTGGCCCACTCTGCCGCTCTCCCCCTGCCGCTGCTCGCCTGCCACTGGCGGTGCCCCTTTTGATAAGTGACGCATTCAAAGTCAATTAGTCGTGTGTTTATTAGTTAGTGACAGGTGCGGGGTCATGCAGATTAGCCCCTCCCCCACACCAAACCCAATTCAACCCAATAATAACTCCGAAACATGTCCGTCCGACCAGAAAGCAAAGGTAGCCAAAGCAACATAGCGTTAGCCTGCTCAATTAATTACAGGGACTAATGACGTTCTGCTTGATCAGATGACAATAGATTTTGGAAAAGAAGAAGAGAAAAAACGCCTATTTTTACTGACATAATAGCCACTCTTATATAAATAATGATCGTCTTGACAAATTATACGCACTCAACCACGCCCACTCGTCAAAGCTGAGTCGATTAATTAAGCCCATTGGCCTTGATTAACAAATTAAGAGTTTTTTTATGCAGGTTTGACCTCTCACCTTCACCCCTCTCCTGCGGCAGCCGTATTGATTGAGGCAGAATGGTTAGCGGGACATTAGCTGCGGTAACACTAGCTGACAGAGTGTCTTTCTATTTACCCCAGAGAACGGTTGTTGCTATTGTTTCAGCACACTTCAGGTTGAATGAATGGGGCGCGACAGCGAGCGACACCATTTAGACGACTATTACATTAAATAATTGTCGAAATGAAGGAAGCGGATCAATACCGTTCTTTGAGAGGTACTGGTGCAGAGCTGTTTTCTTCTCTATAACGTATTTCCCTTACGGTGCGAGTGATGTATTTGCTGCATGCATAGTTAAAGCTATCATATGCGACGTATTCATCAAAAATATACTTTTTATTCCTATGATGGAAAATGTGTTCGTCTTTTGAGAGAAATTAAGCATGTAATGTTTGCAAATGTAATTACAGCATAAGAATGAATGGGCAATGTATCAACAGGAAGTAGTTAACTTTACTAATAGAGAGTGTTCACTTGGAATTCAATGGGGTTGGCATCCTCGTATTCATGGCATCTTAAGATTGTGATTTCACTGACCGTTCAAATGTGTCTGCTTTGTCATTAGAGGTCTGGACATAAGAGGCAACCAAGTAATGTCAGGCCCTGTTTACACGACATCGGTGGTCAGGGCAACACACCACGCACGCCTAATTTGATCTGAAAAGGACATAAACGAAAAGAAAAGAAAATTTATTTTAGGTGTCAAAAGCTACAACCTGGTACAATGAATCTCTCCTGTTAAGGTTAATGTATATTGTGCTCTGTCCATGTCTCAATAAATAAATTAACTTACTAACTAAGTTCCGGTTTAACCTCATTTGTCCGCACAAGGCCCCTGGGTGCTTTTTCTACGCTCTCATTGGACACTTTCGCCTGTCATCCAGACGAGGCACAGCTAAACACGAACGTGGACTTATCCCTTCGAGAAAAAGTGTTGAGTTCAGGGTTGAGAACAAGACTCCCTCGATATTTTGTCGATCCAGCTAGAAATATACTGATGCTGTTTTCTGAATTAGAGATGGATTAGGTTTCGTTTTCAGATCATTCAAACTCCTGTCGATAGCACTACTTCAGCAAATACGACTGCCATCTGCTGCTTTTTCAAAATACATGCCAATATTTAATAAGGAGGCGCATCAGTTACTATATTACTACTTTATTGGTAATTATTTGTTGTACTAAATGAAATATAACGGCTGCTACAAAGCAGTAGACTCATTACAAGTGATAGTTAGATGACCATAAAGATCGGTATTGTCCATCTCTGTCCTTATGTTTTTTTTGTTAAGATTTGCAACCCATTTAAGATTTTTAATAACGATTTAATAACCCCTTGATGTATTTAACATTAGCATTTCACTAGCAAGGACCACTACCTCAGAACACGTATGTAAATATGACTTTATAATTAAGTATACAAGAGATATCGAAGGCGTGTTTGGGGCTTCTGAGGGAGAAGAAGGGAGTGTGTGGTGTAAATATGGTGTGGACAGGATGTATTTAGTTACTTTCCACCTCTATGTACTGACCAGTAGTGACCCAGTCGTTTATCGGGTTAGTCCACAGCTCTTTGTGTACATCTGTCACGTTCTGGCTAATGCATCTCTATGATGGTGCTTTTTTTTGGACCCTGAGAGTGTATATTATGCTCAATTGCTAAAGCTACATTCTGATGACTGGACTGGCGGGCTCACCCACGCGTTCTCTGTGAAACCGAAAGCAGCCGCTGAAAAAGTGTCATAAATATCATTAATATTTTACACCGGCCAAGAGCGATTCATGTGTGCGCAATTTGAAAATGAAGTGGCTAATTGTAATTCCTCTATTGAAAAGGTATTAGAGTGTGGCGCGGCGTTGGGTTTACACGTGTTGACCGGAGCAGAGCCGTGTGCAGAGAGGTGATGTGGTCAGTCTGTGGTCAGCCTCTGGAAGTCCCCTCACAGCAATCCTTTAATCCACTACATGAAGGCCCACGTCTGCTGCTCTGGCTCTGGAGGCATTAAGCCGCACTTATTCCCGCGCTACAATTACTCCACATAGCTTAAGTTCTTTCTGTTAATTGGGAATATTTTTTGGCGTATGTATTTAAGTGTCCAAAAGAAAATACTGCTATTGTTTGTATTTTGGCGCTGCTGTTTGGGAGTGTACGTGTGCCTTTGTAGCAAATTAAATTATTTTAAAGTATTACATTATTTTGGGTGGAACACTTTTTTAATCATATAGCGTAATACCATTACATTCGCGACAAATGTGTTCAAAATGTATAATTTATCCCCTAATATGTCGATAATTTTAGTTTAATAATGATAAAACTGTCCTGTCCTAAGGGATATTTTAATTTAACAGCGGAACAACATCAAACTTTATATCAAATTGAGAATATAATGATAATATATTATGTTATCTATATAATATATTATATATGCAATTACTGTCGTGATCACATGCAATGGTATTTATGTATTTATTTATTTTTATCTTTATTATTTTTCCCCTCCATCCCTTGTTTGTTAATGGGAGGTTTTGTCTATGGGAGTTTTTGTTTATAGGAGATCTTCTACTGAAAGTGTTTTTCAGACTTCCTATAAGTGATCTGTTCTTCTGTATCTACCTCTGTATCTACCGGCGTTGCATCAATGAAATTTCCCCATGTGGGACAATAAAGGAATATCTTATCTTATCTTATCTTAAAAATTATTTATTTTGCCCTGTAGCTTAAACCCTAAAGCCCAGAGCTTGTCTTGGAGCATAAAGTACAGACGAGCTCCTTCGTGTTTTTTAGTATTTGTCTTTTTAAATGTGATTTTTCACATCACACCACAGGACACACTTTGGATTAAAGCATGTTAGACACACAGCAGGACGTTTTAGTGTCGTCAAAAGATGCAAATAAATGAAACTATTTCCTTCAATAACTGAGTGTTCTATAGAATTGTGTTGTTGTCAGGTGTTTGTTTGCGTTGGACTTTAGGTTGAATGGCTTGAGAAACAGACGTAGGAAAAAACTTTTTTCAATGTTCTTGTGCCGATTGTCGTTTTGGCTTTGGAGATGAGGCAACATTATTAAAAAGAATAAACCTGGAAATAAAATTCTGACAATTTAAAATGTATCGTTTAAGCCTTTTAAATTCATCTTATGCTGAATTTTGTCAAATAAAACAAAATAAAAGATACATTCGTCAGTCTGCCCCAGGGCAGCTGTGGCTACAATAGCAGCTAACCCCCACGTCATATAATAAATGTAGCAAAATATACAGTTTATGACTAAAACTGGACTTTTTACTATTTCAAATTTGAATATTAACAACACATTTTCGTGTTATACCATTTAAATTTCAGTTCCAAAACATATTTTCTTTCTTTCTTAAAGAATATTTGGTACCACTTTATAATAACTACACTTTGATAATAACCTTAAAGGCCCAATGGACGATTTTTCGGCGATATGAGAACGCAGGTGGAAGTGCGCATGCGCACTCCCCCGTGTGGACTGATACAACACACACGTGCGTTTGTTTATTAGCGCAACGGATCGCATCGCATCTCTCGTCTCCCGTAGATTTCTGTCCACTTCTGCGTCAGCTCGAACTGTCTTTCTCCGTCTTCATTTTGTCCCGTACACTGAGGGAACTATATTATGATAGATCCATGCGCTTAGACACGCGGAAACGTGGGGACGAGCCGCACGCGGCTGCAGGTGAGCGATAGGTGCGTTTTATGATTGATACCCATGTGATATCAATGGAATTTCCCCATGTGGGACAATAAAGGAATATCTTATCTTATCTTATACGTGGCAGGACTAATCGGCAGTCCACGCCACGAGGAAATAAGACTCAGATTTGGGTCAAAAAAATGGTCCATTCAACCTTTAATAAAATATGACAACGACTTTATTTATAAGTAGCAAATATGGAAGATTATAAAGAATGATTCAGGCTTAGTAAATACTTAATTAATAATACTAAGCCTGGATCATTCTATAAACTGTTCTATGAATTAAATCTTTGTTCTTTCTTTATTAGTTATTATAAAGTGGTACCTCATATTGTGATGTATAAATAGTCTTGTTGTTTGCGTCCTAAGCCTCATATTCATCCTGTTGTTTGCGTCCTAAGCCTCATATTCATCCTGTTGTTTGCGTCCTAAGCCTCATATTCATCCTGTTGTTTG
This sequence comes from Eucyclogobius newberryi, assembly GCF_026437365.1. Lineage (NCBI taxonomy): Eukaryota > Metazoa > Chordata > Actinopteri > Gobiiformes > Gobiidae > Eucyclogobius > Eucyclogobius newberryi. The sequence goes on along the minus strand of NW_027316500.1, from coordinate 5,697,082 downwards.
CGTCCTAAGCCTCATATTCATCCTGTTGTTTGCGTCCTAAGCCTCATATTCATCCTGTTGTTTGCGTCCTAAGCCTCATATTCATCCTGTTGTTTGCGTCCTAAGCCTAATATTCAGCCTGTTGTTTGCATCCTAAGCCTCATATTCATCCTGTTGTTTGCGTCCTAAGCCTCAAATTCAGCCTGTTGTTTGCGTCCTAAGCCTCATATTCATCCTGTTGTTTGCATCCTAAGCCTCATATTCATCCTGTTGTTTGCGTCCTAAGCCTCATATTCATCCTGTTGTTTGCGTCCTAAGCCTCATATTCAGCCTGTTGTTTGCGTCCTAAGCCTCACATTCAGCCTGTTGTTTGCGTCCTAAGCCTCATATTCAGCCTGTTGTTTGCGTCCTAAGCCACATATTCATCCTGTTGTTTGCGTCCTAAGCCTCATATTCATCCTGTTGTTTGCGTCCTAAGCCTCATATTCATCCTGTTGTTTGCGTCCTAAGCCTCATATTCAGCCTGTTGTTTGCGTCTTAAGCCACATATTCATCCTGTTGTTTGCGTCCTAAGCCTCATATTCAGCCTGTTGTTTGCGTCCTAAGCCTCATATTCATCCTGTTGTTTGCGTCCTAAGCCTCACATTCAGCCTGTTGTTTGCGTCCTAAGCCTCACATTCATCCTGTTGTTTGCGTCCTAAGCCTCATATTCAGCCTGTTGTTTGCGTCCTAAGCCTCATATTCAGCCTGTTGTTTGCGTCCTAAGCCTCATATTCATCCTGTTGTTTGCGTCCTAAGCCTCATATTCAGCCTGTTGTTACCTTGTCGTTTCCATGGCGCTCACTGTAAACAGCGTTGCACCTTGTTAATATTTAGACACTGTAGTCGGGGCCCGAGCCTTTCAAACATCTCCGCGGGTGGATGATTTACTAAAGGTTACAATCGCCTCTCACGCTCGCTCTCACAACCCAAAGATGGCTCTTTCTAAAAAATATGAGCGCATTTCCTCCTTCTTCCTCCCGAATGGCCTCCCCGGCACATGTGAGCTGCAGTCCCCCCGCAGTCCCCCCGGCACATGTGAGCTGCAGTCCCCCCGCAGTCCCCCCGCCACATGTGAGCTGCAGTCCCCCCGCAGTCCCCCCGCCACATGTGAGCTGCAGTCCCCTCGCCACATGTGAGCTGCAGTCCCCCCCGCCACATGTGAGCTGCGGTCCCCCCCGCCACATGTGAGCTGCAGTCCCCCCGGCACATGTGAGCTGCAGTCCCCCCGCCACATGTGAGCTGCAGTCCCCTCGCCACATGTGAGCTGCAGTCCCCCCGCCACATGTGAGCCGCGGTTCCCCCGCCACATGTGAGCCGCAGTCCCCCCGGCACATGTGAGCTGCAGTCCCCCCGCCACATGTGAGCTGCAGTCCCCCCGCCACGTGTGAGCTGCAGTCCCCGCCACATGTGAGTTGCAGTCCCCCCGCCACATGTGAGCTGCAGTCCCCCCGCCATATGTGAGCTGCAGTCCCCGCCACATGTGAGCTGCAGTCCCCCCGCCACATGTGAGCTGCAGTCCCCGCCACATGTGATCTGCAGTCCCCGGCACATGTGAGCTGCAGTCCCCCCGCCACATGTGAGCTGCAGTCCCCCCACCACGTGTGAGCTGCAGTCCCCGCCACATGTGAGTTGCAGTCCCCCCGCCACATGTGAGCTGCAGTCCCCCCGCCACATGTGAGCTGCAGTCCCCGCCACATGTGAGCTGCTGTCCCCCCGCCACATGTGAGCTGCAGTCCCCGCCACATGTGAGCTGCAGTCCCCCCGCACATGTGGGCCGCAGTCCCCCCGCCACATGTGAGCTGCAGTCCCCTCGCCACATGTGAGCTGCAGTCCCCCCCGCCACATGTGAGCTGCAGTCCCCCCGCCACATGTGAGCTGCAGTCCCCCCGGCACATGTGAGCTGCAGTCCCCCCGCCACATGTGAGCTGCAGTCCCCTCGCCACATGTGAGCTGCAGTCCCCCCGCCACATGTGAGCCGCGGTTCCCCCGCCACATGTGAGCCGCAGTCCCCCCGGCACATGTGAGCTGCAGTGCCCCCGCCACATGTGAGCTGCAGTCCCCCCGCCACGTGTGAGCTGCAGTCCCCGCCACATGTGAGTTGCAGTCCCCCCGCCACATGTGAGCTGCAGTCCCCCCGCCACATGTGAGCCGCGGTTCCCCCACCACATGTGAGCCGCAGTCCCCCCGGCACATGTGAGCTGCAGTCCCCCCGCCACATGTGAGCTGCAGTCCCCCCACCACGTGTGAGCTGCAGTCCCCGCCACATGTGAGTTGCAGTCCCCCCGCCACATGTGAGCTGCAGTCCCCCCGCCATATGTGAGCTGCAGTCCCCGCCACATGTGAGCTGCAGTCCCCCCGCCACATGTGAGCTGCAGTCCCCGCCACATGTGAGCTGCAGTCCCCGGCACATGTGAGCTGCAGTCCCCCCGCCACATGTGAGCTCCAGTCCCCCCACCACGTGTGAGCTGCAGTCCCCGCCACATGTGAGTTGCAGTCCCCCCGCCACATGTGAGCTGCAGTCCCCCCGCCACATGTGAGCTGCAGTCCCCGCCACATGTGAGCTGCAGTCCCCCCGCCACATGTGAGCTGCAGTCCCCGCCACATGTGAGCTGCAGTCCCCCCGCACATGTGAGCCGCAGTCCCCCCGCCACATGTGAGCTGCAGTCCCCTCGCCACATGTGAGCTGCAGTCCCCCCCGCCACATGTGAGCTGCAGTCCCCCCCGCCACATGTGAGCTGCAGTCCCCCCGGCACATGTGAGCTGCAGTCCCCCCGGCACATGTGAGCTGCAGTCCCCGCCACATGTGAGTTGCAGTCCCCCCGCCACATGTGAACTGCAGTCCCCCCGCCACATGTGAGCCGCGGTTCCCCCGCCACATGTGAGCCGCAGTCCCCCCGGCACATGTGAGCTGCAGTGCCCCCGCCACATGTGAGCTGCAGTCCCCCCACCACGTGTGAGCTGCAGTCCCCGCCACATGTGAGTTGCAGTCCCCCCGCCACATGTGAGCTGCAGTCCCCCCGCCACATGTGAGCCGCGGTTCCCCCGCCACATGTGAGCCGCAGTCCCCCCGGCACATGTGAGCTGCAGTCCCCCCGCCACATGTGAGCTGCAGTCCCCCCACCACGTGTGAGCTGCAGTCCCCGCCACATGTGAGTTGCAGTCCCCCCGCCACATGTGAGCTGCAGTCCCCCCGCCATATGTGAGCTGCAGTCCCCGCCACATGTGAGCTGCAGTCCCCCCGCCACATGTGAGCTGCAGTCCCCGCCACATGTGAGCTGCAGTCCCCGGCACATGTGAGCTGCAGTCCCCCCGCCACATGTGAGCTGCAGTCCCCCCACCACGTGTGAGCTGCAGTCCCCGCCACATGTGAGTTGCAGTCCCCCCGCCACATGTGAGCTGCAGTCCCCCCGCCACATGTGAGCTGCAGTCCCCGCCACATGTGAGCTGCAGTCCCCGCCACATGTGAGCTGCAGTCCCCCCGCACATGTGAGCCGCAGTCCCCCCGTCACATGTGAGCTGCAGTCCCCTCGCCACATATGAGCTGCAGTCCCCCCCGCCACATGTGAGCTGCAGTCCCCCCCGCCACATGTGAGCTGCAGTCCCCCCGGCACATGTGAGCTGCAGTCCCCCCGCCACATGTGAGCTGCAGTCCCCTCGCCACATGTGAGATGCAGTCCCCCCCGCCACATGTGAGCTGCAGTCCCCCCCGCCACATGTGAGCTGCAGTCCCCCCGGCACATGTGAGCTGCAGTCCCCCCGCCACATGTGAGCTGCAGTCCCCTCGCCACATGTGAGCTGCAGTCCCCCCGCCACATGTGAGCCGCGGTTCCCCCGCCACATGTGAGCTGCAGTCCCCCCGGCACATGTGAGCTGCAGTGCCCCCGCCACATGTGAGCTGCAGTCCCCCCACCACATGTGAGCTGCAGTCCCCGCCACATGTGAGTTGCAGTCCCCCCGCCACATGTGAGCTGCAGTCCCCCCGCCATATGTGAGCTGCAGTCCCCGCCACATGTGAGCTGCAGTCCCCCCATCACATGTGAGCTGCAGTCCCCCCGCCACATGTGAGCTGCAGTCCCCGGCACATGTGAGCTGCAGTCCCCCCGCCACATGTGAGCTGCAGTCCCCCCACCACGTGTGAGCTGCAGTCCCCGCCACATGTGAGTTGCAGTCCCCCCGCCACATGTGAGCTGCAGTCCCCCCGCCACATGTGAGCTGCAGTCCCCGCCACATGTGAGCTGCTGTCCCCCCGCCACATGTGAGCTGCAGTCCCCGCCACATGTGAGCTGCAGTCCCCCCGCACATGTGGGCCGCAGTCCCCCCGCCACATGTGAGCTGCAGTCCCCTCGCCACATGTGAGCTGCAGTCCCCCCCGCCACATGTGAGCTGCAGTCCCCCCGCCACATGTGAGCTGCAGTCCCCCCGGCACATGTGAGCTGCAGTCCCCCCGCCACATGTGAGCTGCAGTCCCCTCGCCACATGTGAGCTGCAGTCCCCCCGCCACATGTGAGCCGCGGTTCCCCCGCCACATGTGAGCCGCAGTCCCCCCGGCACATGTGAGCTGCAGTGCCCCCGCCACATGTGAGCTGCAGTCCCCCCGCCACGTGTGAGCTGCAGTCCCCGCCACATGTGAGTTGCAGTCCCCCCGCCACATGTGAGCTGCAGTCCCCCCGCCACATGTGAGCCGCGGTTCCCCCACCACATGTGAGCCGCAGTCCCCCCGGCACATGTGAGCTGCAGTCCCCGCCACATGTGAGCTGCAGTCCCCGGCACATGTGAGCTGCAGTCCCCCCGCCACATGTGAGCTCCAGTCCCCCCACCACGTGTGAGCTGCAGTCCCCGCCACATGTGAGTTGCAGTCCCCCCGCCACATGTGAGCTGCAGTCCCCCCGCCACATGTGAGCTGCAGTCCCCGCCACATGTGAGCTGCAGTCCCCCCGCCACATGTGAGCTGCAGTCCCCGCCACATGTGAGCTGCAGTCCCCCCGCACATGTGAGCCGCAGTCCCCCCGCCACATGTGAGCTGCAGTCCCCTCGCCACATGTGAGCTGCAGTCCCCCCCGCCACATGTGAGCTGCAGTCCCCCCCGCCACATGTGAGCTGCAGTCCCCCCGGCACATGTGAGCTGCAGTCCCCCCGGCACATGTGAGCTGCAGTCCCCGCCACATGTGAGTTGCAGTCCCCCCGCCACATGTGAACTGCAGTCCCCCCGCCACATGTGAGCCGCGGTTCCCCCGCCACATGTGAGCCGCAGTCCCCCCGGCACATGTGAGCTGCAGTGCCCCCGCCACATGTGAGCTGCAGTCCCCCCACCACGTGTGAGCTGCAGTCCCCGCCACATGTGAGTTGCAGTCCCCCCGCCACATGTGAGCTGCAGTCCCCCCGCCACATGTGAGCCGCGGTTCCCCCGCCACATGTGAGCCGCAGTCCCCCCGGCACATGTGAGCTGCAGTCCCCCCGCCACATGTGAGCTGCAGTCCCCCCACCACGTGTGAGCTGCAGTCCCCGCCACATGTGAGTTGCAGTCCCCCCGCCACATGTGAGCTGCAGTCCCCCCGCCATATGTGAGCTGCAGTCCCCGCCACATGTGAGCTGCAGTCCCCCCGCCACATGTGAGCTGCAGTCCCCGCCACATGTGAGCTGCAGTCCCCGGCACATGTGAGCTGCAGTCCCCCCGCCACATGTGAGCTGCAGTCCCCCCACCACGTGTGAGCTGCAGTCCCCGCCACATGTGAGTTGCAGTCCCCCCGCCACATGTGAGCTGCAGTCCCCCCGCCACATGTGAGCTGCAGTCCCCGCCACATGTGAGCTGCAGTCCCCGCCACATGTGAGCTGCAGTCCCCCCGCACATGTGAGCCGCAGTCCCCCCGTCACATGTGAGCTGCAGTCCCCTCGCCACATATGAGCTGCAGTCCCCCCCGCCACATGTGAGCTGCAGTCCCCCCCGCCACATGTGAGCTGCAGTCCCCCCGGCACATGTGAGCTGCAGTCCCCCCGCCACATGTGAGCTGCAGTCCCCTCGCCACATGTGAGATGCAGTCCCCCCCGCCACATGTGAGCTGCAGTCCCCCCCGCCACATGTGAGCTGCAGTCCCCCCGGCACATGTGAGCTGCAGTCCCCCCGCCACATGTGAGCTGCAGTCCCCTCGCCACATGTGAGCTGCAGTCCCCCCGCCACATGTGAGCCGCGGTTCCCCCGCCACATGTGAGCTGCAGTCCCCCCGGCACATGTGAGCTGCAGTGCCCCCGCCACATGTGAGCTGCAGTCCCCGCCACATGTGAGTTGCAGTCCCCCCGCCACATGTGAGCTGCAGTCCCCCCGCCATATGTGAGCTGCAGTCCCCGCCACATGTGAGCTGCAGTCCCCCCATCACATGTGAGCTGCAGTCCCCCCGCCACATGTGAGCTGCAGTCCCCGCCACATGTGAGCTGCAGTCCCCGGCACATGTGAGCTGCAGTCCCCCCGCCACATGTGAGCTGCAGTCCCCCTACCACGTGTGAGCTGCAGTCCCCGCCACATGTGAGCTGCAGTCCCCCCGCCACATGTGAGCTGCAGTCCCCGCCACATGTGAGCTGCAGTCCCCGGCACATGTGAGCTGCAGTCCCCCCGCCACATGTGAGCTGCAGTCCCCCCACCACGTGTGAGCTGCAGTCCCCGCCACATGTGAGTTGCAGTCCCCCCGCCACATGTGAGCTGCAGTCCCCCCGCCACATGTGAGCTGCAGTCCCCGCCACATGTGAGCTGCAGTCCCCCCGCCACATGTGAGCTGCAGTCCCCGGAACATGTGAGCTGCAGTCCCCCCGCACATGTGAGCCGCAGTCCCCCCGCCACATGTGAGCTGCAGTCCCCTCGCCACATGTGAGCTGCAGTCCCCCCCGCCACATGTGAGCTGCAGTCCCCCCCGCCACATGTGAGCTGCAGTCCCCCGGGCACATGTGAGCTGCAGTCCCCCCGCCACATGTGAGCTGTAGTCCCCTCGCCACATGTGAGCTGCAGTCCCCCCGCCACATGTGAGCCGCGGTTCCCCCGCCACATGTGAGCCGCAGTCCCCCCGGCACATGTGAGCTGCAGTCCCCCCGCCACATGTGAGCTGCAGTCCCCCCACCACGTGTGAGCTGCAGTCCCCGCCACATGTGAGTTGCAGTCCCCCCGCCACATGTGAGCTGCAGTCCCCCCGCCACATGTGAGCTGCAGTCCCCGCCACATGTGAGCTGCAGTCCCCGGCACATGTGAGCTGCAGTCCCCCCGCCACATGTGAGCTGCAGTCCCCCCACCACGTGTGAGCTGCAGTCCCCGCCACATGTGAGTTGCAGTCCCCCCGCCACATGTGAGCCGCAGTCCCCCCGCCACATGTGAGCTGCAGTCCCCGCCACATGTGAGCTGCAGTCCCCCCGCCACATGTGAACTGCAGTACCCGCCACATGTGAGCTGCAGTCCCACCGCACATGTGAGCAGCAGTCCCCCCGCCACATGTGAGCCGCAGTCCCCCCGCCACATGTGAGCTGCAGTCCCCCCGCCACATGTGAGCTGCAGTCCCCCCGCCACATGTGAGCTGCAGTCCCCCCGCCACATGTGAGCTGCAGTTCCCGGCACATGTGAGCAGCAGTCCCCCCGCCACATGTGAGCTGCAGTCCCCCCGCCACATGTGAGCTGCAGTCCCCCCCGCCACATGTGAGCTGCAGTCCCCCCGCCACATGTGAGCTGCAGTCCCCCCCGCCACATGTGAGCTGCAGTCCCCGGCACATGTGAGCTGCAGTCCCCCCGCCACATGTGAGCTGCAGTCCCCCCCGCCACATGTGAGCTGCAGTCCCCCCGCCACATGTGAGCTGCAGTCCCCTCCGCCACATGTGAGCTGCAGTCCCCGGCACATGTGAGCTGCAGTCTCGGCACATGTGAGCTGCAGTCCCCCCGGCACATGTGAGCTGCAGTCCCCCCCGCCACATGTGAGCTGCAGTCCCCCCGGCACATGTGAGCTGCAGTCCCCCCGGCACATCGGGCAGAAACAGCAGCGGCGACATGTCA
>NW_027316500.1:5629041-5684041 GCF_026437365.1 Eucyclogobius newberryi | reverse complement strand
GTTTAAGATGAGTTTGTTGTGTAAACGGCTCTGTATTTTGTAGATTCCTTTGTAGAACTCAGCATAACTTCCTTTGTCTAAAACTTCCACTTGACTTATGTGAATCTATGATCAATATTTATCAAATGTAAAATCCCATCAAAGAAAGACACGATTAGAAACACCTGTCGTATGCACTTTACGGTCGTGTCATTATGGGCCTACACAGTCTGGGAATCAACCTCGTGACCTTCTTGTTACGGGGTAAAAGGGCAAAGAATAATGTAGAAAATGTGGCCATCATCAGTTTAAATATTTTGCACATTATTTTGCACAGAACAGAAGAGAAAAAGTCAGAGTTTGACAGTGGCACATCATGACTTTGAAAATACTACAGAAATATATAATTGTAATGGCATGTTTGTGGTTAAAACTGTCATAAATCAAATATATGTTCATTAATTTATGTTTAATCTGTCAAACCGAACCAGCTCATTCCAGCTCTGATCCGTCTGAGATCTGGAGACTTTGGCCGTCTCGCTCATCACGTGTTTAATAATGTACTTTTTTATCACTATTGAATTAAATTGAATATATTAAAAGACGTACATTGTTGTACTCACTGGAACAAGTCCAAGTCTGTTCAAGTCTGTAACAAAGTCCCACAATATCTGCTGATGTTTCTGTCATTTTTATGATTTTTGTGGAATGTTTTTAAATGTAGAGAGAAAACACTTTTTCAAGTCCATTTGAACAAGTCAAGTTTGAAGTTTTCTGGAGTATGAAGATAACGATGGTTCTGTCAACATTTTATTTAAAGAGACAAATAAATGAAATGAAAAATGAAATTCACGAAATAAAAATTCAGAAAGTCAAACAGTTACACACAAATTTAAAAGTTTACGACATCACTTTTGTTCCCCATTGTTACTTAAATCAGCTCTTTTTGGAACCAAATGTGGATATATTTCACACACAAAAAAAGTCATGCAAAATAATCACATTTGGATTCAAATTGAAACTTGAAAAATGTTTACATTTTTTTCAAATGTTTAACTTTAACTTATTTAGTTTGGATACCTCCCCTTCTTTATGTTTTATTTTTATCTAATTTGGTCTCTTTGGTCTTGTCTTGTTTTTTTAATTGTTTTTCATTTTTAATTTAACATTTTGAAAAACAATAGGAATACATAAAAAAAAAAAATTATAATATAAAAGAAAGACAGGGAAGTCTAATGTTTTCTAAGTTCATGCTTTTGTGGGGAACATTTAAATGTGCGTAACTAACTTCAGAAATAATTGTAATTAAAACAAATTACACTGCAAAAAATAAATTCAAAAAAGTGATATTGTGTAACCAATGTGTTCATTTCTGTTGAGATGATTCTTTACAAATGTGTATTATTTTCATTTCCAAAAGCGTTTAACCACATTATAAACGTCTGTGAGAAAAGCCCCCCCCCCCCCCCCCCCCCCTCTGCCCCCCTCTGCCCCCCCCTCTGCCCCCCGCACTGGACATAACAGTAGTATTATTTCACCTTTTGTCGCCTCCCGTCCCTCCACGTCTGAGATGAATACCCTCGGCGTCCTCCCACAGAATAATGCCGCTGTAATCTCGTTCGGGGCCAGATTCCAGAGTGGACCGTCTTGCTTGTTTGCCCGGGATAACTTCATCTTTCTTTGGGGCGGTCCGCTTGTGCCTCCCCTGGCGCTGGATGTCCCATTACCCTTCACACGCCGCGACTTTATGCTGTTTGCACAACACTGGCCAGGGGAAGAAAGAAGCGCTATTGATGTTAGCGCAGGATGCTACTGTGGACCGTCGCCCGCAGCTCAGCACCTTTTCAAAGTGATCACACGCCGCCGTCTGCTCTACTTATTGTTCTTGTAAGACGTTGGGCTGGACGGGCTGACCTTGGGACGGACTCCAGTTTGTAGCCTCAAGATGTCTATTTTGGAATTTTGAAGATTAATTGTGAGCAAAAGTGTGTCAGTGCAAATTGCCATCAGCACAAATTGTTGGTTTAGAGCTTCTCATTCTTCAATTCATATTTGTGAAAATGCATGAACACATTATATCATTTCATTTTTTAGAACCGAGCGTGAACTATAAAGGTGCATTTACTGACCAGAGCTAGGACATTCTAAAAGTAGGAAATTGCATGTTTATGAATATTTCAGGTTTGACTTGATCATTTGAGAATAAGAAGTATATTCATAACACACAGAATTCAAGAACACTGCTGCTTTGTCAATGTATTCATGTTTTTTTTTTTAAATAACTAGCCTTAATTATCCTTAATAAAGCATGAACAAAGAGTGTTAAGGGGTTAGAGTGAGGTTATTAATTAAATAGTCAGTGAAAGTAAATCTTTCTTGTTCATCGTCAGTGACATCATATAAAATAAAATTGAAATTGTTCAGGGAAACTGCTGTTACGTGTTTTTATTAATTTAATAAAATGCTCTTTACCTCCACAATTACTACAATTTGCATGTCTTTTGTCTCACTTAAAACATTTCTCATTTAAATTATGTTTGATTATCACTTTTTACTGTTACTTGATTATTGTGAGGGGGAAATCCTTCATTTTAAGGTGTTTGGCCTATATTTATTTTAATTTTAAATTGTTAATCGTTATGCCAATGAAACCCATGGATAGGCTACAATACAATCCTAACAAAAAAAAACTTGACTGATGTTGACAGTGTTATGAACTGTAACATTCATATCATTTTTGTTAAGTTGTCAGTGATAGCACCAAGTTTGTCATTATTACACGATAATACACAATATTAAGTCTTTTTTGGAATCTTTAACTTAAAACCATCTCTTTTTGCCATTCTTTATCTATCTTTTTATTCCTCCCAAACAGCCTCTTGTGAAATGCACGCGCTGCTTCAGCTTAACATGGTCTGAACATTTGACAGAACACGCCGTGAACCACTTACAAATCAAACTTGATTCATTTCAAATCCTATAATCCTTTTGTTTTGGCTAATTTTCTGTATTAAAGTTGTTTGCAAACACCGGCGCTGTTTTAACCTATCGAGATAATCACCTTTTCCCCTCATTCTATGTGAACTTTCAAAATAAGAGCTTATTTCAAATCGCCAATTCTAATATTTCAGTTTGAGAACACAGTATGTCATTTTCTACTTAATTTATTGACTTTTATTTGAATAGTGAGCGTTTAAATATCTGCTCTGTACATTACAATATATCCCAGTGCTTAATTAACTTTAATTACTTAAACAAAAGCCACAAACACGATTCAAAACCTTTCAAAATAAGCGCGCATGTTGTCTCTTTTAAAATTCACAAATTCATCCATTGACAGTCAAAACAAACGCTCTTCCCTTTCAAAATAAGAGCGCGTTTTGGCCTCCTTCAATAATTCACAGTGAGTGCCGTGCTGACCCCTGCATTTTAGAGTGCGTCCGCTGTAAATGTGTAATGAGGCTGAATGTAAATACACAATACTCCACTGAAGTGCACACGCTCCAATTACATCAGGCAGACTTCACCAATAAATGTACAAAAAGTCTGTACTATTTATTTTTACAGTCACATAAGTAGCTACTGGTGTACTGCAAAAAATATATTAAAAAGACTTGAATGTAAGATTATACTTTGAGTAGATTTAACTAGTTTGAATCAATTTAAGATACAGACTTAAAATGACAACTGTGGTTAAAAAAGAAAAATATTAAATTGCTTTGTTCAACACATTGTCAGTAATTCAAGAAAATGAAATAGTTTGTAATGTTGTTAATATACATGAAAAATACAAATTGTGAATAAATAAATGTCCTTTCCTTTGATATCATGACTCCTGGTTTTGTTCATGTGAAATAAACAAAATGAAATAAACTATTGATTTAGCAGTTCACGGTGACATTTTGATAAATCGTCATCGCCCTAATTAAAACTAATCAAATCAAGATTAATATTCTGAACTCCAGTCATTTTCACGGATTGTTTTTTGCAGTGTATCGCTGGAGCCTGGTGGTGTTGGAAAAAGCGCTGTGTGTTTTTCCCTCACTTCCTAATAATCTATTCTGTTCAGCCAGCTGCATACATTGACAAATGTTTCCAGCATTAGGTATTTACGCGCTGAAAGGTAATAGATGCAAGGCTTTTAAAGAGAGCTGCTGGGGGAAGCCACCGACACAACACACAAAATGGCCTTTTTGTCTTTCTGCAGCAGGAGATGTGGATTTGTAACGTCTGCGTGGCATTTGTGTGCGGGAAATACTGATAAATTGTACAATATGTTTCTTTGTGATATTTCTCCAGGTATTGTTTACAAAATCACATTAAAGTCTGAATTTTGAATGGAGTTTCTGACAATGTTACGTGTTTTAAACTTGATGAATCCATTTGCATTATGAAATACACATCGATGCCACTCATATTCAGAGTAAGACTGTGGAAATACTGCATGCATTCTTTCATTGTTATTTACTGTATCTATTTGCAATTTTACTAACAGCTAATGCTTTTGGCCTCATTTAAACTGCTGCATATGAGTCTAGGCGCCCCCTACTGGCCAAAATTATGCTTAGTATGACTGAAAATGGAACTGTTTTTCTGTTAATAATGTTTTGTTTTCTTCAATTTTTGTTTTATATAAACAAAACATTTTAAGTTATTAATAATGTTTAAGTTTTAATCATTGTATTAATTATTACTATTAATGTATTTTTTATAATTATTTCATTTTTTTAATCTGATTTCCACATGCTTTATAAGTATCGTATCTGTTACATTACTTTACAATAATGTGGATTTTGTTATGATTATAATGTAATATAATGCCATATTTTATTCCCGATGGCTCTCTAAAGGTGACTGTGGTTGAATAAAAGAGTAAAAGTGTTAAATTGTGTTTGTGCTGCGCTTTAATGAAGCTGCTTGTCTCTTTTTCACACTTTCCTCGGCGGCTCCTCTCACTCCATCATCAGCTTGATATTCTACCTTCTTACTTTTACACACTGCCACAGAAGGAGATGGAATCATTAAAGGAAAACGCAGTTAGTGACAAAGTTTAAGACACAAAACTGAATTTATGTTAACAATGTGCTGACACGGTCATGTCATGTGTACAGCTTTATATAATACCGTAACAGACTAATTATATAATATTGAAGTATTGTCGACGATCCTATCAATGACGTTTAACAGAATTTAACCTTTGAGCGTGTTGTGTTCTACAAAAGTATAGTAATAAAAGTATAGTGTGTTACTATTACTATGCAAAATTATCTACTGTTTCTTAAATTTTGAAAAGTAAAAGATTAAATGTGGTTCAGACATTTAAATAGCGTTAAATGATTGAATACGAGAAATAGTCTGCAACAATTTTAATCATTGTTTTATTTATTTTTTATTTATTTTTTCCATTTGCATTACACATCACTGACAAAAAATATACACTGTAAAATAGTATTGCACAACAAAAACATTCTTTTTTCTTGTGCTTCACCCAGAATTTACACAGCCTAATTCTTTTGGAATAAGAATATATAGAACACAAAACACAGCGAGTAAACAGGTATATATAGGCATCCATAACAATACAAAAAAGAATTGACATAAAACTATGGCATGTCCTGTCCTATGAATGTCCCACTCAGTCCAAAATCTGTCAAAAAATGTTCAAATTAAGTCCGAAAGTCGTTTTTGGTCATTTCTGTCTCGTCCTTCATCATTGGTGCATTTTGTTTCATCCTCAACTTCTATTTCAGTCCTGCCGTCATATTTACACTTGAAATGCACAAGTCTAACGCCATTTTACCAAACAACAATCCAACCAACTTTAAGGTGAGCCACCACTTGCGTTAAAACCTCCCTTTCCCGCTATCACCACCACCTCAGATTTCCGCGGTACATTCCCACTCATTGCTACTTAGCGCTGTGCTGAGCGCTGCAGACCGACTTGGCCACCTAAAAGAGCACTTCTCCCCCTCCGCCGGTGGGATTAATGGATAACTGGAGTGAGAGACGCCTCTGTTCTTCTCTGAGACCAAATGACCGCAGGCAGCCCAAGAATTCGGACGCCCAGTAACTGTAGCTGTTTTCCCATACATATATTATTATGGCAATAGCGGCGGTGCTGATTGAATTTGTGACCTTTTGTCGAAATGGGGAAAAAGAGGGGAGGAAAAGTGGAGAGAAAGAGGTATAGTATTGGTGCTGGAGTTGGGCGGACGGGGGGGTAGGTAGGGGGCGGCGGCGGCTGGCGTGGGGGGCGCATTTCAATTTTTGTGGTGTCATTCACGTCTTAAAATAACTACGGGGATGAAAGATCATGACTTGATTCAATTACAGTGCGGCGTAAAGGCTAAAGATGACTGTATTCTACACGAGATAAACACAGAGGCTGGTTTCACGCACTTTTGTGAATTGATTGAACACAGCGCGCTCGGAATGCGCGGGGGGAACTGCGAGCTCGGATTGATTTGACTACGGTGTCCCACAGCTATACGTGGAAAACAACTGTGGAGGAGAAAAGGGAAAAGGTGCAGCTGTACGTACGTGTAAGCAGTACGGATACTGCTGTGTACAACAACTCTCTGGTGAGGTTGTTGACATATTACAATTTTAAAGGTGTGGAAGGACTTTAACCTTAAAGTTTACGTTGTAGCTTTGGGTAATACATGTGCTAAACAAAATGCTAACAATATTTTAGGTGTTTTGCAATTTTTTGGGAGATTTTTTTAATGTCCGTTTTGAAATACTGTATTAACATTAAGCCAGTTAGAGGATTTTAACAGTTTCATGCAGGGCACATTTCAATTCTTTCATTTATTTTCTAAAATGTGTCACATCAAGAGCTCAGTTTTGCCTGTGATTTTGAGGCTTTGAATTGTAAAGGTAATTTTCACATTTGGCTAATGACATATCAGAAATGTCAAAGGTTTAAAGAGATATTTCATTCTAATTTGTGATTCTATCAATTCACAGCTACAATTATATGTTCATTTTATTTATTCTTTTTAGCCCTTTTATTTTGTCTTTTCACATGTGCAAAAATAAAAATGAAATGGTACTTCGAAGTTACATATAATTAAGTATTAGTTACGTTTCAGTGACCTAATTCTACTTTGAAGCACACTCTGTATACAAATGAACCCTGCATTTTACAAACAAAGAAATCGAAAAAAAAATCCAAATTCATGATGTGAATTCTGATTAATATTTGAAATTTTGTACACATGTGACGTGAATTCAGACATTAATTTGCAAATACATACGTTGTAATCTGATCCTTTTGTTACCACTTTATAAAATCATACAATTGTTCAAAAATAAATGTGACAAAAATGGCAATAAAGTTTCCTCGACCGTTGAATTTAATTTCAAACGCAGATAATTTACATCTCCTAGAATAATTGCGTACACCTTACCTTGTTCTATCATCCAATCAATGATCAATGTCAAATTTAAATCCACAAAAACCTCAAAATTGAAAGAGTTTTTTCTTCCAATAATTTCTCATCTTTCTTCCCCCTCTCCCACATCACAAAGTATTCAGGTTTGGTGCGCGCCTCTTACCCCACTGAGCAAAAGTTGACATTAAAAACTGCTGACAGGTGCGGGACAGTCGGGGCCAGTGGGACAAAGCTGCATTGGGACAGACTTGGGACTTTCTTGTGTGGCCCGGCGCTCACCTCACTTCACTTTATTAAACTCTCTGTCCCATCCCACGGCTCCTCCACCGCGCGGGACACTTATCAGAGTACTCCGGGCTCTTACTGTATTCTTATGAACATTTGATACCCTTGAAGCGAGCAGCAGCCCACCCAGCCACCCAGTTTCAAGCTGGTTGGGCCCAGGACAAGATGTGCACCAGATAGATACTTTGCAGAAACTTACCTTCGTGTCCCAGGACCAGTTTGGGTGGACAAACGTAACAGCGCAGGGTTGTGTTCTCGCAAATAGAAGTCCATGTAAAAGTGTAATGCTGGTGGTAAACTTTGCTCTTTTGTGCAGAGCCTTGTCCTGACAGCTACGGTCCAGTCACAGCGATGCAGTGTGGGTAATGTAGGCCTATGCTGCCACTTAGAGGTGATGCGAGGTATGGGAGTTAGACGGGGCGACATGTAGAACAAGTGGGAGGTTTTACTCAAAGTCTCTGTAAGTTGATCGATTAATCGCAACAATTTGGTTATTTAAGCAATCGTAAAGTAATTTAGTGATTGAATAACTGTTAACTGGTTCCAAAAAATACTGTTGAGCCGCAATTGCCTGAAAATGACAGGGGAAATGTGTAAATGTTGTGTTTTGTTGATGATTTTACTCCAGCGGGATCCTCAAACGGCTTCGTATCACAGGTCAATCTGGCTCAAATTCAGTACAAATCTGTTCTATTTGATTCATCGAAAGAATAACTGCAAGACTAATCGATTCACAAAATTAATCCTTGGTGGCACGGCTAATTTCTGTGCCACGCTGTAAAAATGTTGTGTTTTGCATGTTTGTATTTTCATCCATTTGATAAACTGAACAAAACGATGTAGGTCTAGTATGTTTTTGTGTCTGTTTTGTTTATTATATTCACTGTTTCATCACTGTAGATACATATATATGATCTGCACGATGTTTTGTATTTACATTTGGAAATATTCATGGAAAGCGCCCATAAAAGAAGCAAATTTTTAATGAAGCAGACGTATTTTACAAAGTACTGTTGCTATAGTAGCTGTTCGTGTCTCGTGAAAGTGGTAGAGGTGTCAGTTGTCTGTTGTATTTGGTGCACAGCTTTGATCCCATTAGCGGCTGCTTTGGCCTCAGTCCGACAGGCTCACATTTTTTGTTGTGTCTGTTCAACTTTAATCTTAACTTAAGACCACAGACCACAGTTTGAATTCACATAAACAAGAAAAGTCTGCAAAATGTGCAAGCTTTCTTGAAAACATCAATATATTTCCTCATTTGTAACCTTAAAGAAAATATATAATGTCTCTTTTCAGGTGTTAAATATTAAACTGCAACATACACAGATCATTCTTTTACATGTTGTTCTTTGTAAACAGAAATACTGATCTAAAACGGCTGAATAATAGACAGAGGGCCCTGGACTTGCTGTTCAAAACTGCGGAACTGAAACGTCTCCGTAACAAGCAGCAGATTCTCACTGACGTGTTTTTGAGGCAAAATTATACCTTGTTAAAAGTAGAAAAATACACAGTAAAATAAAATGATGTACCAGTGCAGTAAGTGATTTTTTTTTAAAGTTTAAATGTAGCATTATTTAGTAGAATAATCTTAACATCTTTGTCTAGATTTAAGTGAATAAATATTGGTTATGTTTATGAAATTTGCAGTGTGTGTGTAAAATGTACAAAATAAGAGCATAGAAGGGGGCAGAACAGGATAACATGCATGAATGAATCGCAATACAACTCTGAGTAAGCTAATGATGAGGGAGCACCGTTAATAACATGGGAATTAAACCACATTTTCCCTCTTTTCATTTTTAAAAAGGGGAAAACAATTCAATCATTCCATTAACATTGTAATTTGGATTGTGTGATACATCAATGTCAGTTTTAGGATTAAAGGAAATGTGGTTTCAAAAAAAGGTATCTACAAATCAAATATACAGCTGTACATTTACCTTTGACTTTCTTTTATCCGGGCTTTGAGTAGATTGTACATAAATGGTAAATTCTATGAACAATTTAACATGATAAATACATCTACATGTGTTTAACCCTAAAAATACTGACATTTGTGACATTTGTTCCCACATATTTGTAAAAGTATTTAAACAAATGAGGGGCTATGTCTGAATTGTCACGTAATCCCGAGGTGTTAAGTTGCGTTTGTGACTATTACTAGGTGCACTTAACCTTCAGTCCTCCGCTACAGCACCTGCAGGCCTGTTACCTTAGCAATATGTCTCCACTTCTGTTCCCTGCCCGGGGCTCCTCTTTAAAAGTTGTCAGTGGGACAATGTGGAAGGAAGCAGCAGATAAAGTTGCGCGGCTGGTGTTTATTTGCTGTGTCAAGAATTGAGAGATTACACTGTTTGGACGCGTTACGAGGAGGCGTCCGGTCAAGCATTTCCCCGGGCTAAAAGCAGCCGAGGCAGAGCTGACGGAGGATCACTGACACCTGCATTAGGCAGAAGATCCAGGCTCAGGCCGTTTGTGGTGAGTACACGCCGGTCATTAATCATTCATTTTAAGTGTGAGACTGTAAAAGCTCTTTTGGGCTGTGGTTAGCCCAAACACCAGATAGATTAGCCGTACAGTGTTCAGTTGCTACTTAGTCGGCCGCTAACGTAGCGTCGCTAACTGGGGTTTTAGGGCCGGTTAACAAAACATGAACGGAACTTGAGATCAGTTTCACCTCCAGAAACATTTATTGAAATTGGTGTGCTGCAGTTTATGTGTTAGCAGAGCATAAAACATGGTGAGCAACACATGTCGATGTTACGGTAGGTTATTGTATCGCATTGTGCTGTTGCATTGTAGTATAACATGGTACGAACACAAACACTGTTATTAAAGGACACATATTATTTTAATCATGCTCTAACATTGTTTCGTCGTTGAAAACATACCTGGAGTTGCAGTTAGCTTCATTCACGCTATGAATCCTGGTTAGAAAGTCCTATCCCTCTGAGCGACAAAAGTAGTCTGAATCTCCGCAATAACTGACTTTTTTTATATCGGTGACGTTTTCTCGATCTGTGACGTTTTTTCGATCTTTGTGACGTTTTCTCGATCTGTAGCGTATTCTCGATCTGTTACGTTTTCTCGCTCTGTGACAAGGATTTTTTCTCGATGGACACTCAATGTGTATTTCTGCGTCAAATCACAATCATTACAACTGTGTGCTTGAACCAGGAAGTCGACATGAAGCTGCATTAGCGAACTGTGTTGATTATGAATGTGTGTAATTCCCTCTGCAGCCAGTAGATGGAGCACGGTTACCCTGGCGTCTCCCAAGTCTGTGGAAAAGTGTTTTTTTTTTAGTTCTAAAACATGAAATGCCAAAGCAAATGTAATCAAGAGCATGATTAAAGGCCAAAAACAACACAGATAATGCATAATATTTGTCCTTTAATATTAAGTGTAATCTGACTATGGACGTTACAATTTTCTCAATCTCAGTATCAGTGAACAGACCTTTATTTTTACCGCTTGAAAAAATACTCTTGGCTCTTTCAAAAAGGATGTGACAAAGATGAAACAGAACCTAGAACAACGTATAATACAAATAAACCTTATAGTTCCTGCCCTTAATTTCTGTCTTGTAATAGAAAAACAGTTGCTTCCTTTGTAAATATGCCCATCTAACTATGACACAACTTTATTCATACTGAAGATACGCTTTAGGCTCCTGGGGTTGTTGCATTTCTGTCAAAAACAACTGTTTCCTCCTGAAAGTTTTGCTTACAAACACACACACAAAAAAGGTTTGGATGGCTTCTTAAACCTTTTTTAGCTGAACTAGCTTAGTTTCCAAACGTTAAATATCTAGTTCATGGCTAAAACGAAAACAAATGCATTGTTTGAGAACCAGGAAGTGCGCTGTTAGCATGCTGTCTGTTGTTAGCTTTACCGCGATGCCAGGCCTCCAGTCCACTCACTGTTTAACATGAACACGTTCTGTTTTTCAAATGTTTAAGACAGTAAAAATCAGGTACTTTGCCAGTGCCAGATATTCATGTGACAGGCGATGACGGTAGATGTTTGCCAAAAGTCTCATATCCTAATCAAACAGTGATACTCTGATCGTCCCCGTCGTGGCAGCGCGCGGTGCCGTTGCCAGGCCGGTTAATCCCCGTCTCACCTGGCTGTGTGGAGCGGCCGCAGACAGCAGCACCGGGACAGGTAAGACGAGCCCTCGCGCTGTCGACAGTGTGATTGATCACCGCAGATAAACATCACATCGGCACAAGAACGGCACAGACATTGATCCCGGAGGACGAGAGGAACATGTCATCACAGCGAAACATCTGTCAAAATACCACCATGAGTGTGGAGACGCTCCGCTGTGACTAACGCCCGCCGCAGACAGATGACGGATCTGCACGTGTCAGCTGAGGACCAGGACGCACCTTCTACTGGAGTTAGAGGAGGATCTGCTCACTTGTTTGTAATGCCTTTAGATTGGAGTGATGGAGAAGGAACCACAGCTTAATCAATCCAAATGATGCTGTTTAGTTGTTTCTTTGGGCTATAATTATTTGAAGAATAAATCATGTGAACATGTCTTTTAACAGATGATTTGATAAGGAAACTTATTTTTACTGTCATGCTCACAAGCAATTGAAGCCATAATATTCATGTGCATATAACATTTACTTTATTTTATTTTATTATTATTTTATTTTTAACTTTATCTTTTTATTATTTTGTATTCCCTATTAAGATATGAGAGGAGTTTTGTTAATAAGAGTTTTTTGTTTTGTTTTGTTTTGTTTATAAGAGTTCTTCTATTAAGAGTGTATTTTTTTTATTATTATTAGTTATCTGTCCTTTCCCCCTGTATCTACTGCGTTGTAACACCAACATGTCCCCATGTGTGGACAATAAAGGATTATTTTATCTTTAACTACTTTATATCCATCCATATGCTATAAGCTCATTAAAAATCATATCAAACATGGTAAATTCTAAATACAAAATAATTGACGAACTGATGTCACTGTTGGTGTGTGAAGTTGACGTTGTGCGTGTTTGAGGTTGTGATTTTTACTCCTCATTTGATAGTGGTGGGAAAAGGGCCCGAGGCAGAGCAAACAGACGGTTCCCCAAACACAGAGATGTGTCTTCACTAAATGTCAGTCCTCCATGAAGCAGGCTCAGCTGCTCGCACTCGTGTAGTTTAAAGATCAGGTTTCACAATGAGTTCTCATCCAAAAATGTAAAGGAAAAATACGAGATACAGTGTTGGGAAGAATACTTTGAAAATAAATGTATTAGCAGTTTAGTCAATACCAGTATTCAAATATATTGTGTAACATATTCTGCTTCATGGTCCAATCACTATATTCTGAATACTTAGAATACTTTGACATCTACTTACATAATAATTTATACCGGTAGTATACAAAATAAAAACACGACATATATGTTTTTATTTATCACTGATTAGTATGATTACACCCTGTATGAAGTCTACATTACAGGATAAAAGGCAATTTATTCCTTTGACTTTAGGAATTTACTGTATTCTGGATACCACCATGTGAAAGAGTAACTGAACCAACAAAATACAGAATAACTGTACGAGAAGACAGCAAAAAAAGCATAAGATTAGTATTTGATTGATTAATTGATTATTGGTACATGTCTTTAGTTACTTCCCAACACTGACGTAAAGCACAAATACTCACATATACGTTCAAAAGTATAGGAACTGCCCGTCTGAAACATAAATAAAATTAAAATGTGACTCCGGATGCACCTACAGCAGCTACAACAAATGCACTAAACTCTTGAGAAGACAAACGCAGCTTTACTTAAACATGTGTGAATGGTACAAAACAGGAATCATCAAATCACAAACATCACGTGAAACTATTTATAGCAAACACAAGACTTTTCTTTTCAGACCTTTTCTTTTTTTTTTTTTGTGCTGCTTTTTCCAATTTGCAGAAACAATTTGCCGTGTGACCAAAGGTGTCCACTCTTGCGTTGTCAGGAAGAAAAGCATTAACCCTCTTTATGTGCACATCCGGATTTCCCCCGTGCTGCTCACTACACACCGACTGTTTGTGCCTTCATTAAAACAGCCGTAAGTTCCACAGGCGGCGAATCAAAGGCCGGCCTCGGTCAGAGAGTGTGAAGTGTGTGTGAAAAGTGGGGACGCTGCAGACTGAAGGGGATTTAAGCGTTCCCATGGTCAGCCAGTCAGAGCTGCTCATTACTGTCCAGAGCCAGATGAAAACACGGCCATTAAGAATTACTCAAGAGGGACACGGGAGCCGGTCCGTGGGCCACCGTGTAACCTTAAATCCTACACACACCTCAGAGATGGGCCCAGAAAAATGAACACGTAGGGTTTGTCAAGGTAAAAGCTACTATTCAACAAACTCAATGACTTTGATCATACCTAATCTGAATGTTTTTTTTAGTTTATTTTGGGAAATGCAAAATCATTCTTGAGCAATGTATTAGTTTATCACATTGATTTGGTTACATGGTTAAAAATAAGAGGAAGAGACTAAAGAAACAAGGATTATATGTGTGATGGTAGAGCCATCACACATATAATCCTTGTTTTTAGCACAAAATGATAAAATTATGATTTTTTTTTCCCGATTTAGTTGAGGAAAATGTATTTTGCCTCAGTTGTGTTGTAAAAGCAGCTCTTAAGGTAAATATGAGACCGCTTGGTGTGTTCTGCATCGAATTACAGAGTGTTGTACTCTCCAGAAACCAGGAAGTGCGCTGTTAGCATGCTAGTTGTTTTTAGCTTTACCGCATTGATCTCTTCGGAAAGTTGTGAAAAACACTTATAAACTCACCGAGATTAATAATTAGGAGGCTGGAATACATGAGAAATGAGTGCAAATGGTGAATAAACGATAAACTATAAACAATAAACTAATTGTGTTTTTTACGTTTTAAAGACAGTAAACGTCAGGTGCAGCAACTTTGAAACCGACCAACCATGCACAAAAGTCACTCTGCAGTTACTCTAAATGTACAGTCTCGGGTTAGATTTAAGTCTACATTTAATGGTTATTTGTATTGATTTTTGATTGAATATTAATACTCTCCTGCTGTTCTTGAACTTTGCGTTTCAACACTGGCATCATTGTGGCACAAATACCGGTTCTCTTACCTCATCTTTCAAACTGTTTTTTGCTTTTTAAAACTCAAACTTAGCCCATGTCACTAGCTTACATGGCTAAATCGTACAATATATAGCGCTTACACGTTTGCAGAATGAGCGACGTGTCTTGCCAGTAAACACAACAGGCTTCGAATCATCAAGTGTGAAACAAAACACAGCTCTCAGATATCACTCTCTCGGTCCAAATCTTCTCCGACAATGGCTGACCAGAGCTTTGTGGCTAAACTCCTTGCTCCACTTTAAGCGCTGTATGGCCTCCTCTTTCTTGAGCTTTGTCAAAGCGGAGCACCCGATACCTAACAAACTAATGACCCAACACTTTCCACACCATTTCATCCCCTTCATGGAACTACCTGCATCCACTCATCAATTATCCACCGCGGCCCAATTAAAAATGCAGGGTTATTTTTTTCACTACGCCACGAACCCTGTTGCGTAGGGCTGGGTGGGATTCCCCTCTCGTATTCTCCCCTTTAAGAAAGCTGGCCTCGTGAATTATGTACGCGGGGATACATAATGGCAGAAATGGCTAATCATAGGTTATGGAACTGGAGAAGGTCGAGCTGGGCAGACTTGATTGGGGCGGTGCAGATATAAGGTAACGCCAGGAGAGACCATTCACTAAAGCAAGCCCAGACTGGACAAGAAAGGGCCCAGAGGTCGTGACCCCGTTGCTATTGTACAAAATGGCATCAATAATGTAACGGCAGGGGTATGTGACAGGCGGTTTCACCTGGAGACGAGCCAGCGTCTTGAAGCTAACGTCTTGAGATTGTAATGGGGTTATAAGACAGAGAAGGCGTTCCCAAAGTGTCAATCGTCCTCAGTTTTGGCACTTGTGGAAGTGATGAATTGTCAGATGGAAAAGTGTTGGGATAAACGGTGTAAGAAAATGTTGTACAGCAGGATAACGTCATCTAAGCGTCAAGAATGAGGAGATCAAGCAATTCACCGTATTCAGGAATCAAATAAGTTAGATACAAACTACTAAACTGCTTTCACACATGGACATTCATCATTTTACACAAAGCCACCGACTTTTATCATAGTTTAGTTGTATGACTTTTCTCTACTTGTCTATTTAAATTAATAGAATTCCCGCTTAAACAGGAAATTCCAAAACAACAGAACTGGGCTAAAAAGTAATAGTGGGCGATATATTTTAAATAAAGGCTGGATACTAAGAAAAATCAGTAATAATGAATAATAAACCTTTTCCAAAAGTATAATAATCATATTTATGACCATAATTGTTTGGAAAGAAAATAAGGTGCCACTCGATCAGTCAGGCGCTCCCTCAAACAGATTTAGTGTGAGCGCTCCATCTAGTGGCAGCAGAGGGAATTACCATGAGGAGACAAAAGCTTTCCCCCCACATGCAGTTGTAATGAACTCGATTAGAAGCAGAAATGCTCAGATTTCTCAGGAGTTCTAATTATGACATCAAAGGTTTGGGAAATTTAAAACTGAGTGTTTGGTGAGAGAGGAGAAGACTTCCTAAACGGGTTCATCAAACAAGCGTGAATGAAGCAAAATACAACTCCAGCCATGTTTTTGATGAGGAAACGTTAGAAAAGTGGATTCTGAAACGTGTCATTACTGTTGGCAAAAAAAACCAAAAATGATTAAGTTGGAGACGACTGGAGGAGGCGACTAGAGGAGGCGACTGGAGGAGGTAACTAGAGGAGGAGGAGGTAACTAGAGGAGGCGACTGCTGGAGGAGGCGACTGGAGTAGGCGGCTGGAGGAGACGACTGGAGGAGGCGACTGGAGGAGAAGACAGGAGGAGACGACTGGAGGAGGCGACTGGAGGAGGCGACAGGAGAAGACGACTGGAGGAGGCGACAGGAGAAGGCGACTGGAGGAGGCGACTGGAGGAGGCGACTGGAGGAGACGACTGGAGGTGGCGACTGGAGGAGGCGACTGGAGGAGGCGACTGGAGGAGACTACTGGAGGAGGCGACTGGAGGAGACGACAGGAGGAGACGACTGGAGGAGGCGACTGGAGGAGGCGACAGGAGGAGACGACTGGAGGAGACGACTGGAGGAGATGACAGGAGGAGACGACAGGAGGAGACGACTGGAGGAGACGACAGGAGGAGACGACTGGACGAGGCGACAGGAGGAGATGACTGGAGGAGGCGACAGGAGGAGATGACTGGAGGAGACGACGACTGGAGGAGATGACAGGAGGAGACGACAGGAGGAGACGACTGGATGAGGTGACAGGAGGAGATGACAGGAGGAGACAACAGGAGGAGACGACTGGATGAGGCGACTGCTGGAGGAGGCGACTGGAGGAGGCGACTGCTGGAGGAGGCGACTGGAGGAGGCGACTGCTGGAGGAGGCGACAGGAGGAGGCGACAGGAGGAGACGACTGCTGGAGGAGGCGACTGGAGGAGGCGACAGGAGGAGACGACTGGAGGAGACGACTGGAGGAGGAGACGACTGGAGGAGATGACAGGAGGAGACGACAGGAGGAGACGACTGGAGGAGACGACAGGAGGAGACGACTGGACGAGGCGACAGGAGGAGATGATGGAGGAGGCAACAGGAGGAGACGACTGGAGGAGACGACGACTGGAGGAGATGACAGGAGGAGACGACAGGAGGAGACGACTGGATGAGGTGACAGGAGGAGATGACAGGAGGAGACGACAGGAGGAGACGACTGGATGAGGCGACAGGAGGAGATGACTGGAGGAGGCGACAGGAGGAGACGACTGGAGGAGACGACGACAGGAGGAGACGACTGGAGGAGACGACAGGAGGAGACGACTGGACGAGGCGACTGGAGGAGGCGACTGAAGGAGGCGACTGGAGGAGACGACTGGAGGTGGCGACTGGAGGAGGCGACTGGAGGAGGCGACTGGAGGAGACTACTGGAGGAGGCGACTGGAGGAGACGACTGGAGGAGGCGACTGGAGGAGGCGACTGGAGGAGACTACTGGAGGAGGCGACTGGAGGAGACGACAGGAGGAGACGACAGGAGGAGACGACTGGATGAGGCGACAGGAGGAGATGACTGGAGGAGGCGACAGGAGGAGACGACTGGAGGAGAAGACGACTGGAGGAGGCGACAGGAGAAGACGACTGGAGGAGGCGACAGGAGAAGGCGACTGGAGGAGACGACAGGAGGAGACGACTGGAGGAGGCGACTGGAGGAGGCGACAGGAGGAGACGACTGGACGAGGCGACAGGAGGAGATGACTGGAGGAGGCGACAGGAGGAGACGACTGGAGGAGACGACGACTGGAGGAGATGACAGGAGGAGACGACAGGAGGAGACGACTGGATGAGATGACAGGGGGAGACGACAGGAGGAGACGACTGGATAAGGCGACAGGAGGAGATGACTGGAGGAGGCGACAGGAGGAGACGACTGGAGGAGACGACGATAGGAGGAGACGACTGGAGGAGACGACAGGAGGAGACGACTGGACGAGGCGACAGGAGGAGATGACTGGAGGAGGCGACAGGAGGAGACGACTGGAGGAGATGACAGGAGGAGACGACAGGAGGAGACGACTGGATGAGGTGACAGGAGGAGATGACAGGAGGAGACAACAGGAGGAGACGACTAGATGAGGCGACAGGAGGAGACGACTGGACGAGGCGACAGGAGGAGATGACTGGAGGAGGCGACAGGAGGAGACGACTGGAGGAGACGAGGACTGGAGGAGATGACAGGAGGAGACAACAGGAGGAGACGACTGGATGAGGCGACAGGAGGAGACGACTGGACGAGGCGACAGGAGGAGATGACTGGAGGAGGCGACAGGAGGAGATGACTGGAGGAGACGACGACTGGAGGAGATGACAGGAGGAGACGACAGGAGGAGACGACTGGATGAGGTGACAGGAGGAGATGACAGGAGGAGACAACAGGAGGAGACGACTGGATGAGGCGACTGCTGGAGGAGGCGACTGGAGGAGGCGACTGCTGGAGGAGGCGACTGGAGGAGGCGACTGCTGGAGGAGGCGACAGGAGGAGGCGACAGGAGGAGACGACTGCTGGAGGAGGCGACTGGAGGAGGCGACAGGAGGAGACGACTGGAGGAGACGACTGGAGGAGGAGACGACTGGAGGAGATGACAGGAGGAGACGACAGGAGGAGACGACTGGAGGAGACGACAGGAGGAGACGACTGGACGAGGCGACAGGAGGAGATGATGGAGGAGGCAACAGGAGGAGACGACTGGAGGAGACGACGACTGGAGGAGATGACAGGAGGAGACGACAGGAGGAGACGACTGGATGAGGTGACAGGAGGAGATGACAGGAGGAGACGACAGGAGGAGACGACTGGATGAGGCGACAGGAGGAGATGACTGGAGGAGGCGACAGGAGGAGACGACTGGAGGAGACGACGACAGGAGGAGACGACTGGAGGAGACGACAGGAGGAGACGACTGGACGAGGCGACTGGAGGAGGCGACTGAAGGAGGCGACTGGAGGAGACGACTGGAGGTGGCGACTGGAGGAGGCGACTGGAGGAGGCGACTGGAGGAGACTACTGGAGGAGGCGACTGGAGGAGACGACTGGAGGAGGCGACTGGAGGAGGCGACTGGAGGAGACTACTGGAGGAGGCGACTGGAGGAGACGACAGGAGGAGACGACAGGAGGAGACGACTGGATGAGGCGACAGGAGGAGATGACTGGAGGAGGCGACAGGAGGAGACGACTGGAGGAGAAGACGACTGGAGGAGGCGACAGGAGAAGACGACTGGAGGAGGCGACAGGAGAAGGCGACTGGAGGAGACGACAGGAGGAGACGACTGGAGGAGGCGACTGGAGGAGGCGACAGGAGGAGACGACTGGACGAGGCGACAGGAGGAGATGACTGGAGGAGGCGACAGGAGGAGACGACTGGAGGAGACGACGACTGGAGGAGATGACAGGAGGAGACGACAGGAGGAGACGACTGGATGAGATGACAGGGGGAGACGACAGGAGGAGACGACTGGATAAGGCGACAGGAGGAGATGACTGGAGGAGGCGACAGGAGGAGACGACTGGAGGAGACGACGATAGGAGGAGACGACTGGAGGAGACGACAGGAGGAGACGACTGGACGAGGCGACAGGAGGAGATGACTGGAGGAGGCGACAGGAGGAGATGACTGGAGGAGATGACAGGAGGAGACGACAGGAGGAGACGACTGGATGAGGTGACAGGAGGAGATGACAGGAGGAGACAACAGGAGGAGACGACTAGATGAGGCGACAGGAGGAGACGACTGGACGAGGCGACAGGAGGAGATGACTGGAGGAGGCGACAGGAGGAGACGACTGGAGGAGACGAGGACTGGAGGAGATGACAGGAGGAGACAACAGGAGGAGACGACTGGATGAGGCGACAGGAGGAGATGACAGGAGGAGACGACAGGAGGAGACGACTGGAGGAGACGACAGGAGGAGACGACTGGACGAGGCGACAGGAGGAGATGACTGGAGGAGGCGACAGGAGGAGACGACTGGAGGAGATGACAGGAGGAGACGACAGGAGGAGACGACTGGATGAGATGACAGGAGGAGATGACAGGAGGAGACAACAGGAGGAGACGACTAGATGAGGCGACAGGAGGAGACGACTGGACGAGGCGACAGGAGGAGATGACTGGAGGAGGCGACAGGAGGAGACGACTGGAGGAGACGAGGACTGGAGGAGATGACAGGAGGAGACAACAGGAGGAGACGACTGGATGAGGCGACAGGAGGAGACGACTGGACGAGGCGACAGGAGGAGATGACTGGAGGAGGCGACAGGAGGAGGCGACTGGAGGAGGCGACTGCTGGAGGAGGCGACTGGAGGAGGCGACTGCTGGAGGAGGCGACAGGAGGAGGCGACTGCTGGAGGAGGCGACTGCTGGAGGAGGCGACTGGAGGAGGCGACTGCTGGAGGAGGCGACTGCTGGAGGAGGCGACAGGAGGAGGCGACAGGAGGAGACGACTGGAGGAGGCGACTGGAGGAGGCGACAGGAGGAGTCGACTGGAGGAGACGACTGGAGGAGGAGACGACTGGAGGAGATGACAGGAGGAGACGACAGGAGGAGACGACTGGAGGAGACGACAGGAGGAGACGACTGGACGAGGCGACAGGAGGAGATGACTGGAGGAGGCGACAGGAGGAGACGACTGGAGGAGACGACGACTGGAGGAGATGACAGGAGGAGACGACAGGAGGAGACGACTGGATGAGGTGACAGGAGGAGATGACAGGAGGAGACAACAGGAGGAGACGACTGGATGAGGCGACAGGAGGAGGCGACTGCTGGAGGAGGCGACTGGAGGAGGCGACTGCTGGAGGAGGCGACTGGAGGAGGCGACTGCTGGAGGAGGCGACAGGAGGAGGCGACAGGAGGAGACGACTGGATGAGATGACAGGGGGAGACGACAGGAGGAGACGACTGGATGAGGCGACAGGAGGAGATGACTGGAGGAGGCGACAGGAGGAGACGACTGGAGGAGACGACGATAGGAGGAGACGACTGGAGGAGACGACAGGAGGAGACGACTGGACGAGGCGACAGGAGGAGATGACTGGAGGAGGCGACAGGAGGAGACGACTGGAGGAGATGACAGGAGGAGACGACAGGAGGAGACGACTGGATGAGGTGACAGGAGGAGATGACAGGAGGAGACAACAGGAGGAGACGACTAGATGAGGCGACAGGAGGAGACGACTGGACGAGGCGACAGGAGGAGATGACTGGAGGAGGCGACAGGAGGAGACGACTGGAGGAGACGAGGACTGGAGGAGATGACAGGAGGAGACAACAGGAGGAGACGACTGGATGAGGCGACAGGAGGAGACGACTGGACGAGGCGACAGGAGGAGATGACTGGAGGAGGCGACAGGAGGAGGCGACTGGAGGAGGCGACTGCTGGAGGAGGCGACTGGAGGAGGCGACTGCAGGAGGAGGCGACAGGAGGAGGCGACTGCTGGAGGAGGCGACTGCTGGAGGAGGCGACTGGAGGAGGCGACTGCTGGAGGAGGCGACTGCTGGAGGAGGCGACAGGAGGAGACGACTGGAGGAGGCGACTGGAGGAGGCGACAGGAGGAGTCGACTGGAGGAGACGACTGGAGCAGGAGACGACTGGAGGAGATGACAGGAGGAGACGACAGGAGGAGACGACTGGAGGAGACGACAGGAGGAGACGACTGGACGAGGCGACAGGAGGAGATGACTGGAGGAGGCGACAGGAGGAGACGACTGGAGGAGATGACAGGAGGAGACGACTGGATGAGGCGACAGGAGGAGATGACTGGAGGAGGCGACAGGAGGAGACGACTGGAGGAGATGACAGGAGGAGACGACAGGAGGAGACGACTGGATGAGATGACAGGAGGAGATGACAGGAGGAGACAACAGGAGGAGACGACTAGATGAGGCGACAGGAGGAGACGACTGGACGAGGCGACAGGAGGAGATGACTGGAGGAGGCGACAGGAGGAGACGACTGGAGGAGACGAGGACTGGAGGAGATGACAGGAGGAGACAACAGGAGGAGACGACTGGATGAGGCGACAGGAGGAGACGACTGGACGAGGCGACAGGAGGAGATGACTGGAGGAGGCGACAGGAGGAGGCGACTGGAGGAGGCGACTGCTGGAGGAGGCGACTGGAGGAGGCGACTGCTGGAGGAGGCGACAGGAGGAGGCGACTGCTGGAGAAGGCGACTGCTGGAGGAGGCGACTGGAGGAGGCGACTGCTGGAGGAGGCGACTGCTGGAGGAGGCGACAGGAGGAGGCGACAGGAGGAGACGACTGGAGGAGGCGACTGGAGGAGGCGACAGGAGGAGTCGACTGGAGGAGACGACTGGAGGAGGAGACGACTGGAGGAGATGACAGGAGGAGACGACAGGAGGAGACGACTGGAGGAGACGACAGGAGGAGACGACTGGACGAGGCGACAGGAGGAGATGACTGGAGGAGGCGACAGGAGGAGACGACTGGAGGAGACGACGACTGGAGGAGATGACAGGAGGAGACGACAGGAGGAGACGACTGGATGAGGTGACAGGAGGAGATGACAGGAGGAGACAACAGGAGGAGACGACTGGATGAGGCGACAGGAGGAGGCGACTGCTGGAGGAGGCGACTGGAGGAGGCGACTGCTGGAGGAGGCGACTGGAGGAGGCGACTGCTGGAGGAGGCGACAGGAGGAGGCGACAGGAGGAGACGACTGGATGAGATGACAGGGGGAGACGACAGGAGGAGACGACTGGATGAGGCGACAGGAGGAGATGACTGGAGGAGGCGACAGGAGGAGACGACTGGAGGAGACGACGATAGGAGGAGACGACTGGAGGAGACGACAGGAGGAGACGACTGGACGAGGCGACAGGAGGAGATGACTGGAGGAGGCGACAGGAGGAGACGACTGGAGGAGATGACAGGAGGAGACGACAGGAGGAGACGACTGGATGAGGTGACAGGAGGAGATGACAGGAGGAGACAACAGGAGGAGACGACTAGATGAGGCGACAGGAGGAGACGACTGGACGAGGCGACAGGAGGAGATGACTGGAGGAGGCGACAGGAGGAGACGACTGGAGGAGACGAGGACTGGAGGAGATGACAGGAGGAGACAACAGGAGGAGACGACTGGATGAGGCGACAGGAGGAGACGACTGGACGAGGCGACAGGAGGAGATGACTGGAGGAGGCGACAGGAGGAGGCGACTGGAGGAGGCGACTGCTGGAGGAGGCGACTGGAGGAGACGACTGGACGAGGCGACAGGAGGAGATGACTGGAGGAGGCGACAGGAGGAGGCGACTGGAGGAGGCGACTGCTGGAGGAGGCGACTGGAGGAGGCGACTGCAGGAGGAGGCGACAGGAGGAGGCGACTGCTGGAGGAGGCGACTGCTGGAGGAGGCGACTGGAGGAGGCGACTGCTGGAGGAGGCGACTGCTGGAGGAGGCGACAGGAGGAGACGACTGGAGGAGGCGACTGGAGGAGGCGACAGGAGGAGTCGACTGGAGGAGACGACTGGAGCAGGAGACGACTGGAGGAGATGACAGGAGGAGACGACAGGAGGAGACGACTGGAGGAGACGACAGGAGGAGACGACTGGACGAGGCGACAGGAGGAGATGACTGGAGGAGGCGACAGGAGGAGACGACTGGAGGAGATGACAGGAGGAGACGACAGGAGGAGACGACTGGATGAGATGACAGGAGGAGATGACAGGAGGAGACAA
Source organism: Eucyclogobius newberryi (assembly GCF_026437365.1). Lineage (NCBI taxonomy): Eukaryota > Metazoa > Chordata > Actinopteri > Gobiiformes > Gobiidae > Eucyclogobius > Eucyclogobius newberryi. Next base: position 5,660,030 of record NW_027316500.1, on the reverse strand, counting down.
CAGGAGGAGACGACTAGATGAGGCGACAGGAGGAGACGACTGGACGAGGCGACAGGAGGAGATGACTGGAGGAGGCGACAGGAGGAGACGACTGGAGGAGACGAGGATTGGAGGAGATGACAGGAGGAGACAACAGGAGGAGACGACTGGATGAGGCGACAGGAGGAGACGACTGGACGAGGCGACAGGAGGAGATGACTGGAGGAGGCGACAGGAGGAGGCGACTGGAGGAGGCGACTGCTGGAGGAGGCGACTGGAGGAGGCGACTGCTGGAGGAGGCGACAGGAGGAGGCGACTGCTGGAGGAGGCGACTGGAGGAGGCGACTGCTGGAGGAGGCGACTGCTGGAGGAGGCGACAGGAGGAGAAGACAGGAGGAGACGACTGGAGGAGGCGACTGGAGGAGGCGACAGGAGGAGTCGACTGGAGGAGACGACTGGAGGAGGAGACGACTGGAGGAGATGACAGGAGGAGACGACAGGAGGAGACGACTGGAGGAGACGACAGGAGGAGACGACTGGACGAGGCGACAGGAGGAGATGACTGGAGGAGGCGACAGGAGGAGACGACTGGAGGAGACGACGACTGGAGGAGATGACAGGAGGAGACGACAGGAGGAGACGACTGGATGAGGTGACAGGAGGAGATGACAGGAGGAGACAACAGGAGGAGACGACTGGATGAGGCGACAGGAGGAGGCGACTGCTGGAGGAGGCGACTGGAGGAGGTGACTGCTGGAGGAGGCGACTGGAGGAGGCGACTGCTGGAGGAGGCGACAGGAGGAGACGACTGCTGGAGAAGGCGACTGGAGGAGGCGACAGGAGGAGACGACTGGAGGAGACGACTGGAGGAGGAGACGACTGGAGGAGATGACAGGAGGAGACGACAGGAGGAGACGACTGGACGAGGCGACAGGAGGAGATGACTGGAGGAGGCGACAGGAGGAGACGACTGGAGGAGACGACGACTGGAGGAGATGACAGGAGGAGGCGACAGGAGGAGACGACTGGATGAGGTGACAGGAGGAGATGACAGGAGGAGACGACTGGATGAGGCGACAGGAGGAGATGACTGGAGGAGACGACAGAAGGAGACGACTGGATGAGGTGACAGGAGGAGATGACAGGAGGAGACAACAGGAGGAGACGACTGGATGAGGCGACAGGAGGAGGCGACTGCTGGAGGAGGCGACTGGAGGAGGCGACTGCTGGAGGAGGCGACTGGAGGAGGCGACTGCTGGAGGAGGCGACTGCTGGAGGAGGCGACAGGAGGAGGCGACAGGAGGAGACGACTGCTGGAGAAGGCGACTGGAGGAGGCGACAGGAGGAGACGACTGGAGGAGACGACTGGAGGAGGCGACAGGAGGAGATGACTGGAGGAGGCGACAGGAGGAGACGACTGGAGGAGACGACGACTGGAGGAGATGACAGGAGGAGACGACAGGAGGAGACGACTGGATGAGGTGACAGGAGGAGATGACAGGAGGAGACGACTGGATGAGGCGACAGGAGGAGATGACTGGAGGAGGCGACAGGAGGAGACGACTGGAGGAGACGACGACAGGAGGAGACGACTGGAGGAGACGACAGGAGGAGACGACTGGACGAGGCGACAGGAGGAGATGACTGGAGGAGGCGACAGGAGGAGACGACTGGAGGAGACGACCACTGGAGGAGATGACAGGAGGAGACGATAGGAGGAGACGACTGGATGAGGTGAAAGGAGGAGATGACAGGAGGAGACAACAGGAGGAGACGACTGGATGAGGCGACAGGAGGAGACGACTGGACGAGACGACAGGAGGAGAATACTGGAGAAGGCGACAGGAGGAGACGACTTGAGGAGACGAGGACTGGAGGAGATGACAGGAGGAGACAACAGGAGGAGACGACTGGATGAGGCGACAGGAGGAGACGACTGGACGAGGCGACAGGAGGAGATGACTGGAGGAGGCGACAGGAGGAGGCGACTGGAGGAGGCGACTGCTGGAGGAGGCGACTGGAGGAGGCGACTGCTGGAGGAGGCGACAGGAGGAGGCGACAGGAGGAGGCGACTGCTGGAGGAGGCGACTGCTGGAGGTGGCGACTGGAGGAGGCGACTGCTGGAGGAGGCGACAGGAGGAGGCGACAGGAGGAGACGACTGGAGGAGGCGACTGGAGGAGGCGACAGGAGGAGACGACTGGAGGAGACGACTGGAGGAGGAGACGACTGGAGGAGATGACAGGAGGAGACGACAGGAGGAGACGACTGGACGAGGCGACAGGAGGAGATGACTGAAGGAGGCGACAGGAGGAGACGACTGGAGGAGACGAGGACTGGAGGAGATGACAGGAGGAGACGACAGGAGGAGACGACTGGATGAGGTGACAGGAGGAGATGACAGGAGGAGACGACAGGAGGAGACGACTGGATGAGGCGACAGGAGGAGATGACTGGAGGAGGCGACAGGAGGAGACGACTGGAGGAGACGACGACAGGAGGAGACGATTGGAGGAGACGACAGGAGGAGACGACTGGACGAGGCGACAGGAGGAGATGACTGGAGGAGACGACGACTGGAGGAGATGACAGGAGGTGACGACAGGAGGAGACGACTGGATGAGGTGACAGGAGGAGATGACAGGAGGAGACAACAGGAGGAGACGACTGGATGAGGCGACAGGAGGAGACGACTGGACGAGGCGACAGGAGGAGATGACTGGAGGAGGCGACAGGAGGAGACGACTGGAGGAGACGAGGACTGGAGGAGATGACAGGAGGAGACAACAGGAGGAGACGACTGGATGAGGCGACAGGAGGAGACAACTGGACGAGGCGACAGGAGGAGATGACTGGAGGAGGCGACAGGAGGAGGCGACTGGAGGAGGCGACTGCTGGAGGAGGCGACTGCTGGAGGAGGCGACAGGAGGAGGCGACTGCTGGAGGAGGCGACTGCTGGAGGAGGCGACTGGAGGAGGCGACTGCTGGAGGAGGCGACAGGAGGAGGCGACAGGAGGAGACGACTGGAGGAGGCGACTGGAGGAGGCGACAGGAGGAGACGACTGGAGGAGACGACTGGAGGAGGAGACGACTGGAGGAGATGACAGGAGGAGACGACAGAAGGAGACGACTGGAGGAGACGACAGGAGGAGACGACTGGATGAGGCGACAGGAGGAGATGACTGGAGGAGGCGACAGGAGGAGACGACTGGAGGAGACGACGACAGGAGGAGACTACTGGAGGAGGCGACTGGAGGAGACGACTGGAGGAGACGATGACTGGAGGAGATGACAGGAGGAGACGACAGGAGGAGACGACTGGAGGAGACGACAGGAGGAGACGACTGGACGAGGCGACAGGAGGAGATGACAGGAGGAGACGACAGGAGGAGACGACTGGATGAGGTGACAGGAGTAGATGACAGGAGGAGACGACAGAAGGAGACGACTGGATGAGGCGATAGGAGGAGGCGACTGCTGGAGGAGGCGACTGGAGGAGGCGACTGCTGGAGGAGGCGACAGGAGCAGGCGACTGGAGGAGACGACTGGAGGAGGCGACTGCTGTAGGAGGCGACAGGAGGAGACGACTGGAGGAGGCGACAGGAGGAGACGACTGGAGGAGACGACGACAGGAGGAGACGACTGGAGGAGACGACAGGAGGAGACGACTGGACGAGGCGACAGGAGGAGATGACTGGAGGAGGCGACAGGAGGAGACGACAGGAGGAGACGACTGGATGAGGTGACAGGAGGAGGCGACTGCTGGAGGAGGCGACTGGAGGAGGCGACTGCTGGAGGAGGCGACTGCTGGAGGAGGCGACAGCTGGAGGAGGCGACTGCTGGAGGAGGCGACTGGAGGAGGCGACTGCTGGAGGAGGCGACTGCTGGAGGAGGCGACAGGAGGAGACGACTGGAGGAGGCGACTGGAGGAGGTTCCACAGACGCACCACATTTGGACAGACTGTTCTCTGTCACTGGGACAAATCACTGGAATAGTGACAATAAGACAATGTCCATCACTGTCCACTTTTCAATCCCATCTTAACCTAAACCTAAAATAAAAGAAACAAGTTTGGGAGAACTTTTAACTCTGCCCTTTTACTGTTTTATGTTATAATTTGTGTGTAATGTTTCGTAATTAGCGTGTTAGCTCGAATTTGTCATATTTATACTGTAACTGTTGCTGATCATCTTTAATATTTCCACTAACACATTCTATTTTCTATTAATTACAAGTATTTCCTTCTTCTAAATTGAAACAAATATATTGGTATCAGTATTTCCCACATTTGATGGCAGCGTTAAATGTTTACATCAGTGTACGCTCTTTACTGTACATAATCTCTGATGCCTCATTCTATCAAAATCAAATATGTTTTAAATATAAATTATTCATAACACTTTACCACAGGGCCATTCAAATTCACACTTTATTATGTTATTTTGCTTGTTTTACATGTTTTCTCTGACTCCAATTCAGAAAAAAAGAAGAAAAACTCATTTCCTGCATCCAATAGTTGAAATGGAATATTTGTCACGTGAGTTTGTGTCGACTGTTGCTCGTGACGATGAGCTGTGTGGCTGTGTTGTTGTGTGGCTGTGTTGCTGTGTGGCTGTGTTGTTGTGTTGTTATGTTGTTGTGTTGTTGTGTGGCTGTGTTGTTGTGTGGCTGTGTTGTTGTGTTGTTATGTTGTTGTGTTGTTGTGTGGCTGTGTTGTTGTGTTGTTATGTTGCTGTGTGGCTGTGTTGTTGTGTGGCTGTGTTGTTGTGTTGTTGTGTTGCTGTGTTGTTGTGTTGCTGTGTTGTTGTGTTGTTGTGTTGCTGTGTTGTTGTGTTGCTGTGTGGCTGTGTTGTTGTGTGGCTGTGTGGTTGTGTTGTTGTGTTGCTGTGTGGCTGTGTAGCTGTGTGGTTTTGTGGCTGTGTGGCTGTGTTGTTGTGTGGCTGTGTTGCTGTGCGGCTGTGTTGCTGTGTTGTTGTGTTGCTGTGTTGTTGTGTTCCTGTGTGACTGTATTGTTGTGTTGCTGTGTTGTTATGTTGTTGTGTGGCTGTGTTGCTGTGTGGCTGTGTTGTTGTGTTGTTATGTTGTTGTGTTGTTGTGTGGCTGTGTTGTTGTGTGGCTGTGTTGTTGTGTTGTTGTGTTGCTGTGTTGTTGTGTTGCTGTGTGGCTGTGATGTTGTGTGGCTGTGTGGTTGTGTTGTTGTGTTGCTGTGTGGCTGTGTAGCTGTGTGGTTTTGTGGCTGTGTGGCTGTGTTGTTGTATGGCTGTGTTGCTGTGCGGCTGTGTTGCTGTGTTGTTGTGTTGCTGTGTTGTTGTGTTCCTGTGTGACTGTATTGTTGTGTTGCTGTGTTGTTATGTTGTTGTGTGGCTGTGTTGCTGTGTGGCTGTGTTGTTGTGTTGTTATGTTGTTGTGTTGTTGTGTGGCTGTGTTGTTGTGTGGCTGTGTTGTTGTGTTGTTATGTTGTTGTGTTGTTGTGTGGCTGTGTTGTTGTGTGGCTGTGTTGTTGTGTTGTTATGTTGCTGTGTGGCTGTGTTGTTGTGTGGCTGTGTTGTTGTGTTGTTGTGTTGCTGTGTTGTTGTGTTGCTGTGTGGCTGTGTTGTTGTGTGGCTGTGTGGTTGTGTTGTTGTGTTGCTGTGTGGCTGTGTTGTTGTGTTGCTGTGTAGCTGTGTGGTTTTGTGGCTGTGTGGCTGTGTTGTTGTGTGGCTGTGTTGCTGTGCGGCTGTGTTGCTGTGTTGTTGTGTTGCTGTGTTGTTGTGTTCCTGTGTGACTGTATTGTTGTGTTGCTGTGTTGTTATGTTGTTGTGTGGCTGTGTTGCTGTGTGGCTGTGTTGTTGTGTTGTTATGTTGTTGTGTTGTTGTGTGGCTGTGTTGTTGTGTGGCTGTGTTGTTGTGTTGTTATGTTGCTGTGTGGCTGTGTTGTTGTGTGGCTGTGTTGTTGTGTTGTTGTGTTGCTGTGTTGTTGTGTTGCTGTGTGGCTGTGTTGTTGTGTGGCTGTGTGGTTGTGTTGTTGTGTTGCTGTGTGGCTGTGTAGCTGTGTGGTTTTGTGGCTGTGTGGCTGTGTTGTTGTGTGGCTGTGTTGCTGTGCGGCTGTGTTGCTGTGTTGTTGTGTTGCTGTGTTGTTGTGTTCCTGTGTGACTGTATTGTTGTGTTGCTGTGTTGTTATGTTGTTGTGTGGCTGTGTTGCTGTGTGGTTGTGTGGCTGTGTTGCTGTGTGGCTGTGTTGCTGTGTTGTTGTGTGGCTGTGTTGTTGTGTGGCTGTGTGGTTGTGTGGCTGTGTTGCGGTGTTGCTGTGTTGTTGTGTGGCTGTGTGGTTGTGTTGTTGTGTTGCTGTGTGGCTGTGTTGCAGTGTTGCTGTGTTGTTGTGTGGCTGTGTGGTTGTGTTGTTGTGTTGCTGTGTGGCTGTGTTGCTGTGTGGTTTTGTGGCTGTGTGGCTGTGTTGTTGTGTGGCTGTGTTGCTGTGCGGCTGTGTTGCTGTGTTGTTATATTGTTGTGTGGCTGTGTGGCTGTGTTGTTGTGTTGCTGTGTTGCTGTGTGGTTGTGTTGTTGTGTTGTTGTGTAGCTGTGTTGTTGTGTGGCTGTGTTGTTGTGTTGTTGTGTGGCTGTGTTGTTGTGTGGCTGTGTTGTTGTGTTGTTGTGTTGCTGTGTGGCTGTGTTGTTGTGTGGCTGTGTTGTTGTGTGGCTGTGTGGTTGTGTGGCTGTGTTGCGGTGTTGCTGTGTTGTTGTGTTGCTGTGTGGCTGTGTTGCTGTGTGGTTTTGTGGCTGTGTGGCTGTGTGGCTGTGTTGCTGTGCGGCTGTGTTGCTGTGTTGTTGTATTGTTGTGTGGCTGTGTGGCTGTGTTGTTGTGTTGCTGTGTTGTTGTGTTGTTGTGTTGCTGTGTGGCTGTGTTGTTGTATTGTTGTGTGGCTGTGTGGCTGTGTGGCTGTGTTGTTGTGTTGCTGTGTTGCTGTGTTGCTGTGTGGCTGTGTTGTTGTGTTGCTGTGTGGCTGTGTTGTTGTGTTGCTGTGTTGCTGTGTTGCTGTGTGGTTGTGTTGTTGTGTTGTTGTGTGGCTGTGTTGTTGTGTTGCTGTGTTGCTGTGTTGCTGTGTGGCTGTGTTGTTGTGTTGCTGTGTGGCTGTGTTGTTGTGTTGCTGTGTTGCTGTGTTGCTGTGTGGTTGTGTTGTTGTGTTGCTGTGTGGCTGTGTTGTTGTGTTGCTGTGTTGCTGTGTTGCTGTGTGGCTGTGTTGTTGTGTGGCTGTGTTGTTGTGTTGCTGTGTTGCTGTGTGGCTGTGTTGTTGTGTTGCTGTGTGGCTGTGTTGTTGTGTTGCTGTGTTGCTGTGTTGCTGTGTGGCTGTGTTGTTGTGTTGCTGTGTTGCTGTGTTGCTGTGTTGCTGTGTGGTTGTGTTGTTGTGTTGCTGTGTGGCTGTGTTGTTGTGTTGCTGTGTTGCTGTGTGGCTGTGTTGTTGTGTTGCTGTGTTGCTGTGTGGCTGTGTTGTTGTGTTGCTGTGTTGCTGTGTTGCTGTGTGGCTGTGTTGTTGTGTGGCTGTGTTGTTGTGTTGCTGTGTTGCTGTGTTGCTGTGTGGCTGTGTTGCTGTGTGGCTGTGTTGTTGTGTTGGTGTGTGGCTGTGTTGTTGTGTTGCTGTGTTGCTGTGTGGCTGTGTTGTTGTGTTGCTGTGTTGCTGTGTGGCTGTGTTGTTGTGTGGCTGTGTTGTTGTGTTGCTGTGTTGCTGTGTTGCTGTGTGGCTGTGTTGTTGTGTTGCTGTGTGGCTGTGTTGTTGTGTTGCTGTGTTGCTGTGTTGCTGTGTGGCTGTGTTGTTGTGTGGCTGTGTTGTTGTGTTGCTGTGTTGCTGTGTTGCTGTGTGGCTGTGTTGTTGTGTTGCTGTGTGGCTGTGTTGTTGTGTTGCTGTGTTGCTGTGTTGCTGTGTGGCTGTGTTGTTGTGTTGCTGTGTGGCTGTGTTGTTGTGTGGCTGTGTTGCTGTGTTTCTGTGTGGCTGTGTTGTTGTGTTGCTGTGTTGCTGTGTTGCTGTGTTGCTGTGTGGTTGTGTTGTTGTGTTGCTGTGTGGCTGTGTTGTTGTGTTGCTGTGTTGCTGTGTTGCTGTGTGGTTGTGTTGTTGTGTTGCTGTGTGGCTGTGTTGTTGTGTTGCTGTGTTGCTGTGTTGCTGTGTGGTTGTGTTGTTGTGTTGCTGTGTGGCTGTGTTGCTGTGTTGCTGTGTTGCTGTGTTGCTGTGTGGTTGTGTTGTTGTGTTGCTGTGTGGCTGTGTTGTTGTGTTGCTGTGTTGCTGTGTTGCTGTGTGGTTGTGTTGTTGTGTTGCTGTGTGGCTGTGTTGTTGTGTTGCTGTGTTGCTGTGTGGCTGTGTTGTTGTGTTGCTGTGTTGCTGTGTTGCTGTGTGGCTGTGTTGTTGTGTGGCTGTGTTGTTGTGTTGCTGTGTTGCTGTGTTGCTGTGTGGCTGTGTTGTTGTGTTGCTGTGTGGCTGTGTTGTTGTGTTGCTGTGTTGCTGTGTTGCTGTGTGGCTGTGTTGTTGTGTTGCTGTGTTGCTGTGTTGCTGTGTTGCTGTGTGGTTGTGTTGTTGTGTTGCTGTGTGGCTGTGTTGTTGTGTTGCTGTGTTGCTGTGTTGCTGTGTGGTTGTGTTGCTGTGCCTGGATGATGGAGTGTGTGTGACAGTTCTGTGATTGCTCTGACCTCATTGTATTCAAAGACAGGAAGAGGCTCCACAATGGTACAGGTGAGAGAGGGGGACGGGCCCCGGGGCCTCTGCTCCTGTGTGCGGGGCCAAAGGGGGGGCTGCATTTCATCACTTAGAGGTAATAAATAAGGTTCTGAATAGAAATGTAGATATGAGTTTGCTCTTGACCTGCCACAACATTTTATAAAACACATACGACAACTACAGGCGTTTTAAAGAGGATTCAGGACATTGTGATTTAAATGAGTTTTAACCGTTGTAAAGCACTTATATATATATATAGTATTATAGTATTTTTGGTCACCTACTCCTTCAGATATTATCAAAGAAAATAATGGATTTTTTATCTAGAAGTGATGGAAAAATGAATAAAAGTACAAAACATGCAGATAAATACTTTTGGCTTCATACAATATTGCTATACACAGAGAAAAAACAAACAGGTCATTTATTTTGAAAAATGGCTTTGTGACCATGTTTTTAGGTGAAAACGAATCATTCAAAGTAGCTCAAATGCAGGATTATTAAAACATGCATGAATCTAACTATTTCACACAATATTTCCCTTAAATACCCCAACAATTCATCACAAATCATTTTGTCAAATATTTTAAAGAATAGTTGTAAAAACCCAACAAATGCCAGATCCTCCTCAGACACCAGCTTTACTGCTCCTTATATTTAAAAAAGAGAATCTAGGCGGGACTGGTCTGTGTCGAGCTTGTAATAACTTCAATTAAAGGTTCATTTAAAAAAGTAAATCAGACAGAAACCAAAACTGCAGCGTCTCAGCTTCACAAAGAGTCCAAACATGTTTGTGCAGCAAAAGGTTCAGAAACAAAAAGGAAAATCTGCACATCAATTTATCCAAATGTCTCTTTCTTTTTGGGTCACTATAACATGTCACTTTAAAGCCCCACTGTAACATTCCAGCCAAAAAATACTAAATAAAACAATAAACCTAATAATAATATACAAGTTTTTAATTACTAGTGTTTTTACAGTACTAAAAATACTTGAACTTGACTTATAACTTCTCTGGTGAAGGATCTGCCACGTGCTTGTCGTCGCCATGGAGATTTCACGCTTTGATACTGTTGTTCTGCCCATGCTGTAAATATATTTGTTTATTTTATTCAAACACTTATTTCTTATTCATTTTAATTCAACACTTATTTCTGCATGCCTTATTATATATTATTATATTATAGTTTATATTTTTACTATTATTATTCATTGTTTTATGTTGCAAAAAAAAATTGAAAAATTTGAAAAACATAGAATTCCTAGTATGTGAATTGTGTTCATTGACAAAGGCAATAAAACTGAATTTTGCATAATAAATGTCCTTACTACTTACAACTTCCGTACGAGTTTAAATACATACTTTAAAGCCTTTTTGTGGTATAAAACTGGAGGTGGAAGCATGTGCACATTACCAGTAGCTGTGTCATATACAGTACAAGGCTTATCCTCTGTAATCCGGGCTTCCTCTTGGCGGCTTCCAGGCTTTTTGGTTCCATTGTGATTTTCAATGAGGGTCGTTACAGTCTAATGATCCACTATTCTTCTTCTACTGTCTATATACTAATTAATAACCATCAAATGTCTTTCATTTGGCTATAACTAGACTCTATATTTTCTCCTTGTTTATCCTCTTTCGAGTTTGTCCGGCCGGGATGAAGCTCCTTTTCACCGCTCTTATGAGTAAAATTCTGCGTACATTCATGTCATTATTTGCGGATTAGTGGACATTGCTCATACTTCCGGCCCTTTGAGATCTAGGGAGCAGTCAAGAGTACAGGGCCCAACAAAGGAGCGGAATGGGACGCAGCCGCCACCGTTGCCTTTGTGCCGAGCAGCGGGAGGGCGCCCTGTAATGAGAGAGATAAAAGTCTGCTGTAATTATAACTGCACATATGAGCAATCACCTGAGAGGGCCATGCAAATGCTCCCAGGGACAGATAAGGCTCCAGAGTGCAGGAGGAAGGGGATTGTGTGGGGTCTACTGCCCTCTGCTGGACATGTAGGGAACCGGGCTATGGGAATGTGTTTTTCTGCTTTGTATGTTTCTAATTTGATTAACTAACCAAAGAACTAATAAAGCAAGTTGAACAACATAGAACCAAACTCATAAAAAGGTTTTGTATAATTATTATATTCAAGCAGAGAGACTACAAGCAACTGCAACTGCAACTGCAACCATTTTTTATGGTCAGTATGCGCTCGATAATACATTTTCACTTGGAGACAACAAAAAAGTCCAATTTGCACCTAAAGGGGTTTTTATCGTTTAATCTCATCCATTTGTATTGATGGATTTATACAAAGACAAAATGCATTTTCTCCCATAGAAACATAAAGATTAGTCCTTAAAGTAGCACCTTTACACAAAACACTTGGACAGATTGTGCAACATAATTTATTTACATTTTATTTGTATTGTTAATTTAAAAATGAGGACAAATTAGGATTTTAAGACAGTTTTCAGTCAAATCTAGTTGACTCAAATTCTAAATAAAAGATCCAAAATCTTCTCATTGCATTCTTTTGTATTTATTTATTTATTATTTGTTAGGAGAAATTTAAACCTTACAGTATGTGCAATTTGGGCCATTTTTACACATAAAATCCCTTATTTGTATGAAAACGTTACATGAAGTCAAATGCAGAAGTTTCAAAGTGACATCTCTAACTTGAAAGACTGACCTTTTCTCCTGAAGTGTCTTGTCCTAAGTATCACAACTACAGTGAGAAGAGCAAAATAACATATTTTAACAAATCACAACCCATTCCAAAAACTGTAAAGATGTTAAACTAGTTAAGCTTCTTGTACTAATGTTTTAACGTCGATGTCGATGGGCCACCATAACAATACTAGGACAAAAAGTATATGTTTGTGTAGTCCATATTATGAAGCAGTTATAGTGTTGCCATGTTGTGTAAATGGACATCTTTATTCTCACAACGCTTTTTACTTTGATCAAGACTGTGCCCTTAATTGAACTCTGCGTTTCAGATGCTCAGCAGACGCAATATCATGTTAGTGACCTGCATCATACTTGTATAGAACAAGATACTTCCAAGTACTTATAGTACCAGGGTTCCCAAACTGTAGTACAAGTACCCCAACAATAAAAGAGCAAAAACAGAGATTTTCTCTTTATTTGATCACATTTTTACTATTCGTCTCTCCCTTGCAAGTCTAAATGTTCTACATGTAAAATACCTTTGTAGAGATAATTTTAATTGTTTTAAATGTAATGTAGAATGGACTATTACTTTCTGTGTGTTGGCGTAGGGTTACGTAACCGCTGTTCCAAAGTGGGCGGTACCTAAACCACTGCTTTGGGCCATAAAAATCTATCCAAATCATTGCACCATAAGAATCTGGTAAAAAACATTAAAAACATATACAGGTATATAACAGTGGCTAAGTGATGAATTAACCGTGGAACATGTTTTTAAAATAAAGAATTGCACTAAAAACTATTTTATGATTGTGCCATTTGTATAGAGTTTCAGCAGTTGTTTTTAGGCTTGTTTTCTTTGTATTTTCATTTTTTTTAAAAACAACGTGTACCTCCTAACCTCCTAAAGTAATATACAACTCTCAAAAACTAAAATTGAAAAAAAAGGTTTAAAAAAATAAATAAAAAAATTGCATATATTTTTGACACCTTCCAAAAATCATTAAGTGGTGTATTTTGTGCTCACTCCCCGCTCCGAACAGAGTGGTACCACCTTTAGCAGTACACTGGTCCCTTTCACTCTGCACTTTGGAGCTATATGAGGGCAGCCTGTGTTCCAGTCCAACCACAACGTTTATTTACCCTTCTCGACCCGCCCCAGCCTGATAAACCTCCAGTCTGTGCCCCGGCGCTAACTCCAGCAGCCGCAGAGCATATCGATCTAAAAAAAAACATGTCCTGCTCACTTAAAATAACTGTACCAAACCCTAAAAGGAAATCGCATTCAGTCACGTGTTCCGTCGCTGTCAAAATGGCCTGTTTGTGTTTCCAGAGCGAGTAATAGCGGGCTGTAAGGGGCTGTAAGGGGCAGAGGGGGCTGTAAGGGGCTGTAAGGGGCTGTAAGGGGCAGAGGGGGCTGTAAGGGGCTGTAAGGGGCTGTAAGGGGCAGAGGGGGCTGTAAGGGGCTGTAAGGGGCAGAGGGGGCTGTAAGGGGCTGTAAGGGGCTGTAAGGGGCAGAGGGGGCTGTAAGGGGCTGTAAGGGGCTGTAAGGGGCAGAGGGGGCTGTAAGGGGCTGTAAGGGGCTGTAAGGGGCAGAGGGGGCTGTAAGGGGCTGTAAGGGGCTGTAAGGGGCAGAGGGGGCTGTAAGGGGCTGTAAGGGGCTGTAAGGGGCAGAGGGGGCTGTAAGGGGCTGTAAGGGGCTGTAAGGGGCAGAGGGGGCTGTAAGGGGCTGTAAGGGGCTGTAAGGGGCAGAGGGGGCTGTAAGGGGCTGTAAGGGGCTGTAAGGGGCAGAGGGGGCTGTAAGGGGCTGTAAGGGGCTGTAAGGGGCTGTAAGGGGCAGAGGGGGCTGTAAGGGGCTGTAAGGGGCAGAGGGGGCTGTAAGGGGCTGTAAGGGGCTGTAAGGGGCTGTAAGGGGCTGTAAGGGACTGTAATGGCCCGTTCAGACCGGTGCGGCAAAAGCGTCCAGTTTACATTCAAAGTCTATGTAAACGCGCGTCGAGCACCTCCTGCGTTTTTGCGGCGCGGCTTCCGCTTATTTGCGGCGCGATTCGCCGAGGAGTGCGGCGAGGCGGGCGCGCTTTTGCGTTTTCCGCTCGAGACGCTTTGACGGGCGTATAAGCATCAATGCATCAAAACGGTTCGCCGCAAATAAGTTCAGAATTTTGAGCTTTTCTGCGGCGCGGCGGTGCAGCAGCCAATCAGAGATGACGCTCCGGTGATGTACGTACACATTTCACCTGAGAAGAACCGGCGCAGACGATATATATATATTTATATATATATATTATATATATATAATATATATATATATATATATATAATATATAATATATAATATATAATATATAATATATATATATATATATATGTTTTTACTGTTCTATTTTTCCACAAAATAAATTATTTTATATTATAAATGTGTGTCCTGTTACATGCATCTTGTTCATATATATAATACTGGGGAGTATGTGTGAAATTCAGTGGCTATTTAAATATGTACTTATTTAATTTACCACAATTCAAGATCATAAACAAACAAGGACAAGATGAGATAATCCTTTATTAGTCCACACAGAGGGGAAATTTCAGTGTTACAACGCACAAGTAGGTGCAGAAGTAAAGAGAACAGAACTTAAGAGAAGCTTCTCACTGTTTTATTCATTTAACTTTATCTCATTCTGTGTAAACAAGATGACATTTGGGCTCAATCTTGAGTGAGCATGTGGTCTTTGCTATAAATATGAAAATCCCTTTATCAAAAACACTTCTGTGTTGTGGACGTCCAGTCCTCTGTTGTGGACGTCCAGTCCTCTGTTGTGGACGTCCAGTCCTCTGTTGTGGACGTCCAGTCCTCTGTTGTGGACGTCCAGTCCTCTGTTGTGGACGTCCAGTCCTCTGTTGTGGACCTGAAGCTGCTGGTGATTGTCCTGTAGAAACAACATATTAATGCTATGAAAACTATGTTTAATTTTTACTATCTATGTACTTTTCATTGGTTTTATACACAACCACAAGCAGATACACAGCAGATACACAGCACACGCACAGCACACGCACAGCACACGCACAGCACACGCACAGCAGATACACAGCACACACACAGCACACGCACAGCACACGCACAGCACACGCACAGCACACGCACAGCAGATACACAGCACACACACAGCACACGCACAGCACACGCACAGCACACGCACAGCACACGCACAGCACACACACAGCACATACACAGCACATACACAGCACACACACAGCACACACACAGCACATACACAGCACACACACAGCACACACACAGCACACACACAGCACATACACAGCACATACACAGCACACACACAGCACACACACAGCACACACACAGCACATACACAGCACACACACAGCACATACACAGCACACACACAGCACACACACAGCACACACACAGCACATACACAGCACATACACAGCACACACACAGCACACACACAGCACATACACAGCACATACACAGCACACACACAGCACATACACAGCACATACACAGCACACACACAGCACACACACAGCACATACACAGCACACACACAGCACATACACAGCACACACACAGCACATACACAGCACATGCACAGCACATACACAGCACACACACAGCACATACACAGCACACACACAGCACATACACAGCACACACACAGCACACACACAGCACATACACAGCACACACACAGCACATACACAGCACACACACAGCACATACACAGCACACACACAGCACACACACAGCACATACACAGCACACACACAGCACATACACAGCACATACACAGCACATACACAGCACACACACAGCACATACACAGCACATACACAGCACACACACAGCACACACACAGCACATACACAGCACACACACAGCACATACACAGCACACACACAGCACATACACAGCACATGCACAGCACATACACAGCACACACACAGCACATACACAGCACACACACAGCACATACACAGCACACGCACAGCAGATACACAGCAGACGCACAGCACACGCACAGCACACGCACAGCACATACACAGCACATACACAGCACATACACTTTATTATTGCGCTCAGACATGAATATTTCTGTACTGACCTGATGGACAGATGGACAGGCGTCTGTAGTTGTTGTCCTGGTACATGTCCGCGCACCAATGCGGGAAACAAGTCATCAAACAGGACCCGGACAAACGAAACTACAGCTGAGAGCGATGTTTATCCAGTCTTGAAGCAAATGATGTTATTGATTCAACTTGATCACTGGTGGTTCCAGACACGCCGCCGAGCGTCTCCGTTTTTGGGCTTTGAAGTGCAAATACGCAAAAGGCTCTGTCTCAACTTTGATCCGCCATTATAGAAGCCAGACTGACAGCACCTCCACTGCGCATGCGCACGCGGCGAACGCGCGTCTGCTTACTATATTTCGTCTCTGCTCCGCTGCGTCGAGAACGCGGCGTATTTGCGTTTTTCTTCATGCGTACTTGCGTCCAACTTCGCCATAACGCGCGAATAGGCGTTTGCGGTTTGAACGGGCCATAAGGGGCTGTAAGGGACTGTAAGGGGCTGTAAGGGACTGTAAGGGGGCTGTAAGGGACTGTAAGGGACTGTAAGGGGCGGAGGTAGCTGTAAGGGGCTGTAAGGGACTGTAAGGGACTGTAAGGGGGCTGTAAGGGACTGTAAGGGGCGGAGGTAGCTGTAAGGGACTGTAAGGGACTGTAAGGGACTGTAAGGGACTGTAAGGGGCTGTAAGGGACTGTAAGGGGCTGTAAGGGACTGTAAGGGACTGTAAGGGACTGTAAGGGACTGTAAGGGGCGGAGGTAGCTGTAAGGGGCTGTAAGGGACTGTAAGGGACTGTAAGGGGGCTGTAAGGGACTGTAAGGGACTGTAAGGGGCGGAGGTAGCTGTAAGGGGCTGTAAGGGACTGTAAGGGACTGTAAGGGACTGTAAGGGGCGGAGGTAGCTGTAAGGGGCTGTAAGGGACTGTAAGGGGCTGTAAGGGACTGTAAGGGGCGGAGGGGGCTGTAAGGGGCGGAGGGGGTTTTGGGACATGAAAGTTCAGTTCAGCGGTGGGTTTCCTGGAGCCTTTGCCCGTGTCAGACAAGGAAAGTCTATGTGTGCTCAAAGGAAGTGGGAGACAGACAGTGGAATAAGTAGTTCCATTATTAATGGGGATTCAAAGTAAGGCAAGGCAAGTTTATTTGTAGAGCACATTTCATACACAAGGCAATTCAAAGTGCTTCACACAACAGGAAAAATGCATTCAAATCACAAAGAAATTACAGAAACAGAAATACAATAAAATTAACTAAATTAAAAATTATCAATCCAACTGATTTTCTAAACTAATAAAATCACAAACAAAAGAGAAGAGTGCAAAGAAAAAATCCTTTCAGTCATATGCGCAGCTAAACAAAACTGTTTTTAGCTTAGATTTGAACATTGTCAGAGTAGAAGCCTGTCTCACATCTTCAGGAAGACTGTTCCAGATTTTAGCTGCATAAAACTCAAACACAGATTCCCCATGTTTAGTCCTGACTGTGACTAGTGTTTGCGTGTTTGCGTGTGTGTTTGTGTCTGTGTGTGTGTGTGTGTGTGTGTGTGCGTGCGTGTGTGTGCGTGCGTGTGTGCTTGTGTGTATGTGTGTGTTTGTGTGTGTGTGTGTGTGTGTTCCGTTCAAACACAAGGACAATGTGAAGGAGGTCATATGGGTGAGGTGTCCTCCCTTAGACGCTTTGACGAGGTTTGCTCCAGCTTCCCTCTTGTTTTATTGGCTCATTACTGTATTTTCATAAGCTTATACTTTCCTCCCGTCTGCTGTCGTTTGGGCTGTGCGTTTCTCTAATGGCGTTTGTATATGTGCCCGGAGTCCATCCCCCGGTGTGAGCCCTGCACACTGTAGCACCCGTCCAGCTGTGTTTCATTATCCCCGTGGCATGTTATCTTAAACCTCCATCGGCTCTGACAAATCACTCTGTTCTCACACTGTACTCGCTTTAAGGCTCGCTTTAGGACTCGCTTTGGGGCTCGCTTTAGGGCTCGCTTTAGGGCTCGCTTTAGGACTCGCTTTAGGGCTCACTTTAGGACTCGCTTTAGGACTCGCTTTAGGGCTCACTTTAGGACTCGCTTTAGGGCTCGCTTTAGGACTCGCTTTAGGGCTCACTTTAGGACTCGCTTTAGGACTCGCTTTAGGGCTCGCTTTAGGACTCGCTTTAGGGCTCACTTTAGGACTCGCTTTAGGGCTCGCTTTAGGACTCGCTTTAGGGCTCGCTTTAGGACTCGCTTTAGGGCTCACTTTAGGACTCGCTTTAGGGCTCGCTTTAGGACTCGCTTTAGGAGCACGGACGTGTTTCTGACCGGACTGACGTGACCGTTATAGACACTAATGCTTGTGGGACATGTATGTGCTTAAAGTCAACACTATTTGAAGTTTTGTCTTAGTTTAGCACTACTTTACGAGATTAGACAAAGGTTAAAGTTACGTTATTGTCATCGTAGGGAATTCATCCTTTGCATTTGACCCACTAAATACTCGTCCCTCGATACTTCATCCTAAATAATTAGTCCAGGTTTAAACTGGTCTTAGTTTAGATTTAAAGCTTGTCCTAATTTTCTTCTTGGTTTGTAATTTATACAAGAAATCTTAGGCTTTTTTGTATATATTTATGTTATTAGGCCCGAGTGCCACAAGCTGGCGAGAGGCATAGTTCCGTAAGTGAAAGTGAAAGTGCGCATGTAGTGCGCACGAAATCGAGCGCGAAGCGCTCGCCCACTTCCAAACACTCACTACAGTATTGCACTCCTCCACTCATGCACACCCCGTGCATACTAATTAGTAGTAGGAAAATGGAACATTAGCGCTGTAAACGGGCTAAGCCCGTGCAAAAGTGCGCACTAAACAAGCGATTTATATTGGGATAAATAATATATAAATATATAAAGCACTCGTTTGCCCTAAGTAGCTCACGAATACGTTCCCCATCTCTTGCATGTTCCTTGCATATAAGCATGTAATGCAAAAATTGAACATTATTACTGTGTAGAGCAGGGGTGTCAAACTCATTTGGGCCGCGGGCCTAATTTCGACGCTCAGGCTGGGTCGCGGGCCGAACATAACGTAAAATATAAAACTATTAAAAATATAAGAAATAAATAGCTTTACGCTGTTTTGAAGCAATTACTGGATCGATTAAAAAAAATTACAAAACGTTTGTTCTCATAAACTGAAATGCATTTAGAAAAACAAGTGTAATTTCACCAATACTGTGCTTCAGTTTATGTGCATTACAACTTCAGAGTTAATGTACAGTTCTACACAGAGATAAACATTTGACTTTATAACAAAATAAGCTTCTCAAGATCTAAAAAAACTTTTAAATGTACTAACTAACTTTTCCACGTCTGTGTAGTTATCTGTACACCTGAACTGACACACCACTAAACTTCTGCTCAAAAGTGCTTAAAGTGCACTTCTCCCTCAGCAGCTCACACAGCAGTGCAGCAGAGCCCCGTGGGGGAGGGGCGGCCACCGGCGGCATTGTGGGACGCGTAGTTTTAGCGATAAAAACGGTTACGGATGTAACGGCGGTTGTAAATGAGGCGTTGGGAAGGAGACCCAATCTTGCGACCTCTGAAGGACTGTATAATTACTGGATATATATTTCCCTAATCTTCCCAGGTTGTCCGGCCAGAACAAAGGAGGACGTCAGCTTTGCTTATCACTCTTTATTTGCTTGAGGTTCGGGGTTAGATGTGGTTTGATGTTTGGTTTCTACAATACAGAAGTACAGTGAATAGTGGATATTAAAACACAATAATTCAATGAATATAGACAGATAAACATTGAATATACAGACAGTAAAGGTGTGAATAGTTTGCAACGTTAAAACAAGTTCAAATGGGAAATAAACAGTATATAAGCAGCAACATTCACAACAACACAACAGAGCAATGATCTCCAGCCATTTTCTCGCCAAAAACTATAAATTCCGATCGTCCTTGAACGCATCACTACTAGCGCCAGCGTGCTGCGGAGTGATGCTGGCCTATGGGCCGTGAACGCATCGTCGGCGCAGATTACACTGCCGAGATGGAGCCGGATAAATAAGACAAACTAACTACAGGTAATGACTAATAGTAGCACAGTTAAAACAGACAAAGACGAAGCATTAGGAGGATTAAACTCACATTCTCAAGGACCAAACACACAGGAAAAGCACACGAGGAACGGGAAGCAGACGGAGGCACCTTGTGCCATACGAAGGGGGAAAACAACACAACAACTTTGCTAAACACACAAGTCCCGTCAGGTGCTGAACTATGATTGGTGGAGAGTAAGAGGACGTGATTGGCTGGACTATAGCTGGAGATCAGGTTACAAATAGAGAATAGGAACGTAAAGAATAGCTCTAATAATAAACTAATAACTAAACCGGAGTGACTAACTAAATGATGGACAAATCAAACACTATATTTACATGCAGACACTAGACCCTTGTTAACAGCCGCCCCCAACTTTGAGAGGCAAAGTTGAATAAAGTCAGTTTGAGTCATGAGGAAGAGATGGGAGCCTGATGAGCTTGGCAACTGGTCTAGTATAGGATTTGTCTTTGACCTGGACATGACAAGTACGAATCCTGCCATCATGTCCAGGGAGAACAGTTGTGACACTGCCAATGAGCCACAGGGCACGTGGAAGCTGCTGGTCAACGATAAGGACAATATCACCAACAGAGATGTCTTCAACGTCCTGTTGCCACTTGGAGCGGCTTTGAAGGGATGGTAAGTAGTTCCTGATGAAGTGGATCCAGAATTGGTCCAAAGGAGCTTGGCAGTGTCTCCATCTACGCCGGCTGAGGACCTCCGTAGCTGGAGAAACAGCTTGAGGAGTGGGGGGGTCCGGCCGCCCCATGAGCAGCAGATTGGGAGTGATGGGATCTAGATCTGCTACATCCGAGGAGGTGTAACCGAGGGGCTTGGAGTTGACGATGCTCTCCACTTGCTGGCGTAATCGTAAGATGGGCAGCCGGAGATCTGCCATTTTGGGGATAATGGGTTGGCCACGCCACTTACGACAGTCTGCACAGTGATGCTGATGCTTGCGCACTGCCTCTCTGCCACGTAGGATCCAGAACCTTCTGCGTAGCTCGGCGAAAACTCTCTCTGGACCTGGATGGGCGAGCTTGCTGTCATAGTCTGCGATGATCAGCTTTGTGATGGGATGATGAGGGTCGAGAACGATGGGATGTAATGTTTCTGTGTTGAGGGAGTCACAGCGTCGTAGTCTACCTCCAACTCTGATTAGGTGAGTCTCCGGATCATATTCTGGGGCCAAAGTGAGGAGTCTACTGCTGGACGGGATAGTCTGTTGGGAGGAGATGAGGGCAAACTCACCGGGAAAGCAGTCACTCTGCACCTGTCTGAGGAGTGACAGTTCAGCTTGTCTGAATTCGTCAGCTGTGGCCTTGTGGTCGGTGGCCGCCCCGTGACATGCCCGGACTGTAGCGTCTAGCAGCTCTTTGAAATTATTGAACTGGCTAGCGTCAGGCAAACATGTAGGAGGGGAAGAAGTGATGAGGCCACAAAACTTGGCCTTACGCAGCTCAACGGGGTCATCAGGACAGGAGAGGTCTGGACAGGGGGGCCAGGAGGAGTCACTCTCATGTAGGAAGGGGGGTCCATTACTACGGCGGCTGTGACGCTGAGGGGTAGAGGGCTGGCGACGCAGAACCTTTGCAGGACCTTGTAGAGTCCATCCAAGACGTGTCTTGAGGGCTGCGGGACCACCTGGTGGTCCTAAGTGAACAGGCTCAACTGGTGTGAGGAGGTGAGGGTAGTCTGAGCCTATGAGGAGGAGTGGCTGAGCATTGCTGAAGGAATGGAGTGGGAGACCCCTGAGGTGGCGATATGATTTCTGGAGGGCCTCAACTGGATAAGAATGTTTCGAGAGGCCGAGTTCTGGGGCAGTGAAGGCTCTGTGAATGCGGAAGCGCTTCTGGCGATGGACGGGGGAGGATATGCAGAAGGACACCGAATTGCCTGAAACTGTTGTTAGATCTTGACGGATTGTTTTCAGTGCCAGATCTTCTCTCTGTCCCTGGAGGTGCAGTATTTGGGCCGCACTGTGGAGGATGATTGTGCGTTCGGAGCCGTCGTCAAGAATAGCATAAGTCTCCAGGCTGTGCTGGCCATTGTGGAGGATGACCTTAACCATCTTCAGCAGAACACTGCTGCTTCTACGATCTGGATCTAGATAATAAGTGACGGGCTGCCCAGGCTCTGGAGCTGGTCGCTCTGTCTTCACTGTTGATGGAGAGTTGACCTCATGCAGAATGTCAAGGTGAGTTTGACTGCATTGGTGGCACTTAGCTTTGAGGTAGCATTGGGCAGCTAAGTGGTTCCGGCCACATCTCCAGCAACGCCTCTCCGTCTTGATCCAGGCTGCTCTTTGCCCAGGGGTGAATTTCTTGAACTCAGAACATTGATTGAAATAATGCATGTTATCATTGCAATAGGGGCAGTATTTCTGGGGTTGTTCTGATGACGTGGGGAGTTGAGGTCTAACTGGTGATGAAGGCTTAATGAACTTGGAAGCAGGGTCAGAGCCAAACAGGACTGTGGTGGGGCGAACAGTAGGTCTCTGTAAATTGGGCTTGGTAGCTTTGTGGAGGTCGTCCCGAGGTGAGTGTGAGTAATGAGATGGTACATCTTCATCCTGAACACGCACCTCACATTCCAACCAGTCTGAAAAGTCCAGCAATGTGGGTATGGGCTTACGAATGGGGTCAATGAAGCGTTTGAACTGTGTCCTCAGTTCATGTGGCAGCTTGGATAGTAGACGTGATGTGTGTGACCCACATTCTAACTCTGTCCGCCCCTCTCTTCCTAACTGCTCCAACATGCCGACAAGTGCTCTGACTTTCAGGCCAAAGTGACGGAACCCTCTGCTGTCACCACTCCTTAAGGAAGGCTCTGCAAGAACCTCGTTAATGCGCTGCAGAGCTAGTTTGTGAGGCTGTCCATACATCTCAGTGAGTGATGCCATTGTTTTGGAATAAGGAGTTGAGCTATTGCTATAGGAGTCAGCTACGAGGAGGGCATCTTCATGTTTGAGATGATCGACTAATATCTGGTATTTGAATCGCTCTGTGGCATCCCGGGGCAAGATATTGTCCAGTGAGATTTTGAGGCGAGCAAACTGACGAGGATCATCTTCGGTGAAAGGGGGAATATGTGGCTTCGGCCCTCTGTACGTGGTCTCGGTCAAAGGAGGAACATGAGCGGGGGTGTATGGCTGAACATACTGTGGAGTGGACTGCAGACCTGAATTATACGAGGGATCGACGTACATTGGAGGAAACAGAGGAGCGGGAGCTGGATGGTCTGTTGCCGGAGGAGGGGGTGGAGGCAGCGGACCATCTAATGGAGGAGGTGATGATTCAGGCCACGGCGGTAGATGGACATCCATTGGTTCTCTGGAGTAGTAGTAAGGAGTGGAAGTGTTCTCTGGAGGATGAGTTGGCACAAATGATACAGCGCTGACATCAAGCTGATCAGGCTGTCTTTGAGGCTGAGGTGGAGGAGCAGGTCTCTGGTTGTTCTCCTCTCTCATCTCCTGAAGCGCTGACAGGACTGCTTCTGAGCTGAGGTTCTGTGGAGCACTCTCTGGAGCGGGAGAGTAGATTTGGGCAGAAGGATGAGGAGCTGCTCCCTCGTTGGAGTGATCAAGCTGACGTCTTGGGAGTGATACGAGGAAGTCGTCGAGATAGCGAGGCTGATGGACATCACGACGAGGACGAGGGTGAGCCATGGTTGGACTGGGAAAACTGAGGAAATCCGGCTCGAAGGACCATGTAAATGAGGCGTTGGGAAGGAGACCCAATCTTGCGACCTCTGAAGGACTGTATAATTACTGGATATATATTTCCCTAATCTTCCCAGGTTGTCCGGCCAGAACAAAGGAGGACGTCAGCTTTGCTTATCACTCTTTATTTGCTTGAGGTTCGGGGTTAGATGTGGTTTGATGTTTGGTTTCTACAATACAGAAGTACAGTGAATAGTGGATATTAAAACACAATAATTCAATGAATATAGACAGATAAACATAGAATATACAGACAGTAAAGGTGTGAATAGTTTGCAACGTTAAAACAAGTTCAAATGGGAAATAAACAGTATATAAGCAGCAACATTCACAACAACACAACAGAGCAATGATTTCCAGCCATTTTCTCGCCAAAAACTATAAATTCCGATCATCCTTGAACGCATCACTACTAGCGCCAGCGTGCTGCGGAGTGATGCTGGCCTATGGGCCGTGAACGCATCGTCGGCGCAGATTACACTGCCGAGATGGAGCCGGATAAATAAGACAAACTAACTACAGGTAATGACTAATAGTAGCACAGTTAAAACAGACAAAGACGAAGCATTAGGAGGATTAAACTCACATTCTCAAGGACCAAACACACAGGAAAAGCACACGAGGAACGGGAAGCAGACGGAGGCACCGTGCCATACGAAGGGGGAAAACAACACAACAACTTTGCTAAACACACAGAAGTCCCGTCAGGTGCTGAACTATGATTGGTGGAGAGTAAGAGGACGTGATTGGCTGGACTATAGCTGGAGATCAGGTTACAAATAGAGAATAGGAACGTAAAGAATAGCTCTAATAATAAACTAATAACTAAACCGGAGTGACTAACTAAATGATGGACAAATCAAACACTATATTTACATGCAGACACTAGACCCTTGTTAACAGCGGTTCTATGAATCTATTAAAAAAATATATACATATTTTTTTTTTAATATTAATCCGCCGGATTAAAACATCCGGCGGGCCGGATTTGGCCCGCGGGCCGGAGTTTGACACCTATTCTATAGAGGGCCAAAAACACAAAGTGGGCGGAGCCCACTCAAAATTATCGAAAGTACCCGTCAGTGACCAGGGACCCACACCATGAGGTAGGAAAGCGCGAGCGCTTTCCGAAAATTTATAGTTTATGATATTTGAAAAATGGGAAACATTGTTTTCGCATCGGAATATTCTTCTTTCTTCTTCTTTCTTTCTTCTTCTTCTCGGGACCAACCCCCCTATTTTTCACCCAGTGAACATTGAAAAGTCACAAAAATTTGCACACCTCTAAAAATCGTGCCTCTCCACATTCTGGCTATTTCCCTTTTCTAAAATTACCAAATGTACCAAAAATGCATTGAGAGATAGAAAATGACCCCAAAAAAATCTGATTGTAGAATCATGAAATTTGGCGCAGAGGTAGACGGTGACAAGAGAAGTAAAAAATATTACTACGGCAACGCCGTCCGCCAAACCAAATGTCGGCCATATTGGTTCAAAAATGGCTAAGCATGACTCGAGAGTGGGACATCAAAAGTTATTCAAATTACATTGATACCTGTCACGGTCTCTGTGCGGCGAAGCCACAAACTGTAGCTAGAATTTCAGAAATTTCCCAAATTTTAAATTTGCTGCCGTTTGCACAGATAAAGTCCGGATTGCGTCAAATTCGAATCAGTTGTTAAACTCTTTGCCCTAAACCTACTTGAAGTGAAATTAATTAATTTGGCGCTACAGCGCCCCCTACAGATTTTAGTTTTGCAAAATTTTACGAAATTTGACACAAAATTCAATTTTGGCATCCCCATCAAAAAAGTCAATGAGACACATGTCATAATTGTCACGGCTTTGCTGTAGAGATGACAGAAACCTCCCATTATTATTCCAATGGGGAAATTGCCAGAACATGTTTACACTTTATACTTTCACTGGGGCGTCAGCCCTATTAACCTGAAATTTGGTGAGACTCATCTTCAGGTGTGGCCCATCAAAAGTTATACACATTTTTATTCAAAGAGTCACGGTCTCATTTTTGCCAAGAATTAAAAATAAAATTGCTTTTTGAATGGTAAAACAAAGGGGAGAAGATGTGACAGCGTCACAGATTCAGCAGTAGATGTAATAAAAGGACCATCGGGGCGCGTTGCGGTGTGGTGGTGGCGTGGCGAGAGTACTTGAACAGGTCAGGGAAGGGAGGAGTCATCTTTGACGAGAAGCTTAGTTGGCGACAGCACATTGATAAGGTTAGTGATAATGCAAAAAGGTGAATAATCTGCTGCGTTGTCTATCCGGTCAGGAC
The DNA here is from genome assembly GCF_026437365.1 of Eucyclogobius newberryi. Taxonomy (NCBI): domain Eukaryota; kingdom Metazoa; phylum Chordata; class Actinopteri; order Gobiiformes; family Gobiidae; genus Eucyclogobius; species Eucyclogobius newberryi. Next base: position 5,634,514 of record NW_027316500.1, on the reverse strand, counting down.
TGGGGAGCTAGCAGAAGGTCGTTCCTGAATATTTACTTATGGGGCTGACGATCTGGGTTTTAGCTGGGGAGGAAATGCAAAAGGAATAAGTGATCTTAAAGTGAACCCTTCAGTGGCTTTGTCAACTTTAGCTCCTTGGAAGTTTATTCCTGTTGATATTAGTTTACATCACAAACTTAAAGGAGGCACTTAGAGGGCACCGCAGTTCGTTGTTCAAGAGCTCATCAATAAGCATTCAGATGATATATACCCATGGGTCTAAGGATCCTGAGAGTGGGCGAACAGACGCTGCTTATTTCATACCTGACCTGGAGATGGCGGTCAAGAAGAGGTTAACAGATCATCTCTCTGTCTTCGCCGCAGAACTCATAGTGATTAGGTTATAGTGTTGGAATGGGATGAAACTACTTTACAGTGTCACAACATTGTAGTAGCCTCTGACAGCTTCTCTGCACTACAAAGCATTCAATCACATTGTAGACAGGACGTTCTATACAGCATCTTGTCTCCTTCATCTGCGTTCCTTTCCATGTTGGGGTGGATGGTGATGAAATGGCTGATTCGCTGACAAAAAATTCCCTTAAACTGCATTTCCCTCCTTCTTTCTCCCTCTTTCTCCCTCTCTCTTTCTGCTGCCTGCTCACTCAATGGGCCCCCTGTTTCTCTGCAACGGGTTTTTTTCCTCCCCATTAAATCTTTTTGGGGTCCCTATAGCAACCGCATACATTAGGGAGTGAAGTGACTGTGAGAAGGCAATGAAGGAAGCATGGCAGACATTTATCCACAGATTATCCGTGTTGTCTTCTCTCTAGATGGACTGTCTTCTGTCTTCTGTCTTCTTGATCGTCGCTTCTCAAAGTGCAGTTCCATTCCTCATCGTAGTCCTCATCATATTTTTAGAAGTATCGCTGTTCTGAGGCCCACCATTACCGGGTGTTTTGGGACTGTCCTGTTGCTCAGAAACATTTGATATCGCCACAATACTCGATTTCAGAACTACAGTATGTATTTGGGCCTCAAAACCCCAGCTATGGACTCAATAAATGGATCCCTGGTTAAGTTTTGTTGTATTAAATTAAAAATATTTCTGACTGCACATTAAAAACAACACCAGGATCATTAATATTAGAGGAAGAATGTGTTTGTTTGTAGAGTTTTAAACTACAGGTACAACTAGATCTTTCCATAATAACACATGCATATTGTATCTCTAGCAAACTTTGATAATTGCATCAACTCAAATTGCGATATATTGTGGTATTATCGTACTCAAAATCCATATTCCCAACCACAAGTTGTCCAAAAGAGCGCCTCTGTGTTTTTAAACTCTATTCACCTTCACAAACTAACTATTAGGATGCCTTTCTTACATCTGGCAAAGGGACTAGCAATGCAAATTAGCTTATATCAGCAAATTCTGGCACATTTATATACATTGATGATGTTTATTAATATGCTTTGTCCCTCTTAAAACCAAAAAATAAAATCCTGCTCAAAACTGCCTCTTCTTCTTTTACCTTCTTCTTTTTCTTGTTTTATTTGTGTTTTTGTCCGTCTTGAACTTTAAAGGTGCCATAACGTGCTTTTTTTCACGTTTCGCAGTCTATCCTAAGTGTGTAATTGATAATAATAAGGGTTGTGCAACACCCTTAACATAATAGTTAAGAAATATCACCCAGACCTTGGACCCCCTCACCAACCCGGAAATGCAGACGGCTTGGTTTGATATTCGCCCCCACCCTTGTGAAGAGCGATCTGGCTCCCCCGCCCAACCCGTGACGTAGTCTCAGAGAGCGTGTGTGCCCCGCCCACCCGTGACGTAGTCTCAGAGCGCGTGTGTGCCCCGCCCACCCGTGACGTAGCCCCACAGCTGTCTGCTCCGCGCTGCGCCGCTCCGCGCGAGTGAGTGAGAAACGATTGAACTTCAGATCAACACTACTTTGAGACTAAATAAATCGGGTGTTTATTCTACAGCGTGCGCAGAACAGACATATCTATAGATCTATATATATATATATATATATATATATATATATATATATATATATATATATATATATATATATATACATATAAGTCTTATGTCCATCGCGCTCTTATTTCCTGGTTTTACGGTATCGGATAGAACTTCTCTCCGTTTATTTTCCCGGTTGCTGCATCAACTGCCACATAAACCTTCACCATTGTGATAATAGTAAAGAGTGCGATATCATTAATGAAGTTTTGGGCCTCTTTGAGCCGTGTTTCGTCGTAAATCGAAGCAGAAAAACTCCGGGCTTGTAGGGAAAGCAGCGTGGAGCTGGGGGGAAGGGGGCGGGAGGCGGCAGGCGGGAGGGTGAGGGAGGATGATGACGCGTGCCTGTGGGTATGACGCGGTCCTGTGAACACCCCCCGTCAGTTTGGAGATTCGAGGAAAGGAGATAGTCTGTAATATAGCTAAACACTGCGGGAATCAATCAAAAAAACACTCTGGGTACATAGATGAAGCACAAATAGCAATGTAAGAAGGTTAAAAGCTCTGAAAAGTCGATTTTGCATGTAATGGGACCTTTAAGTTGTATTAATATTATCATTAAAATATCAATACCAAGATGTCCAATAGTATTTAGAAAGGATTGCATCCTTTGTTGCATTTATCGACCCTTCCAAGAGTGTTTTGAATAGCGGTGCACACTCTATCACATTCATTTTAATGAGGCAGCAAAATGTTATTGAAAGAGCAGGCAAATGGTTAGTTTCAGTCTGGCAGCATCGTGTTTTTGTCTAGCTAAAGATAAAACACTAGCCTTCTAAAAGCCTTCTACTTCAGCTAGTTACAACATGCTTCATCGGTGTCACTCGGTGTTGAACCTGTGGACACTGATCTGTTCAAATAAAGCCTACAAGGATGTGAATAAACCCGGGCAGCATGCGTAAACAGATATGTCACAGTTCTATACATTGTTGGGGGCACGTTAGCTTTAGCCTCCAAACATTACAAGCTCTGTAAAACAGGTTTGTGTTGGCGACTGAAGACCACCCGAACAGTGTTTTGCTTAGACCATTAGCGACCACATAATAAACATGTCTTAAAGTTAACCTTATGTTGGACAGTTTGAATGCATCAAAATATAGAAGCCCAACACAATTTGATGAGCAGACTAGTTTTATTTCACTCAGCTACACTTAAAGAGTGAACTTTAGATAATGGAGCTAGATATGGACCGTGGGTAAATATAATAAACACATAAACAACCTTGGTCTGTTTCCAGAGTCTAAAATGTCATAAATAACATTTGTTTTTCTTTGTTTCTTCTTATACTGCCTCATAATGAATGGTAGATCATGTTTGCAATGGGAATTAGTTTTGTTTCAGGGCTGGATAAATGGCTTACATGGTTATGATATAATTTCTACATTTTTTTTGTTTAAATGTTAGTTATCCCACTTGATTTTACCACTTATGTATATTTTTATTTTTCAGCATCATCTTTAGACAGTTTTTGACAAAGTCTTGAACGTTTGGTTTCTTTTCTGGAAGCTGCTACTTGAGGCGCTGCCTCTTTTCTGCAGAAGGCGACGGTGGAGAACCCTTTTGAATACTTTTGACAAACACTGGATGGGTTTATTAAGAATTCAAATAATGATATTAGACCTTCTGAACTCAAGACGATGGATCTTCAAGAGAGAAACTTTACAAGAGAAAACAAAAGTTGCTTCTGACTTTTAACACTCTATAAAAGCTCCACTGCGGCTGTGACTGGACTTTTACAGGCACTAAATAACTTAAACCCAAGAGTTTAAAGGCCCGTGGTTTCATTCATCTGGCCAGACAATTAGTGAAATAAAATCAGTTTCATTCATCCAGAAAGTTCTCAAAGTGACGTCATGGCTTGTAATTATTTTGTCACTTTTTGTACTCGTATCTGCTGTTTCAGTTCCTGTTTGGACATTGTTTAAGCGTCAGTAGTTTCATCGGTTTGACCTGTTTATGAACCTCTTCAGCCACCATAGTTAGTTATTCACTGAGGTTTCAGCTTGAATACTAGAAAGTTTCACATTTTGAGTTTTGACATCCCGTGCTCTTAAACTTTAACATTTGACATCCATACCTGCTTATAGTACTGTATTTGTGGTTTTAAACTTATTTTGTGGACTATTTTTAATCACTGAAATGTGATAAATTGAATAAGAAAGCCTCAATACAGTATAATAAATAAATAAATATAAAAGATTCCAAGGTTTTAAAGACCTGCCTTGCTTGTTCTAAATTTTGTTTTTGTACTTTTGTCGTGCACTTACATTACAATTTACAAAAAAAATGGACCCTTCATTTATACATGTACACTGACGTCCTGGGATAGCTGTAGTTTGAAAGTAAACTCTCATTTTATCTATAATCATTCTCAAGCAAATGTGGTAGCATGATATTTGAATTTGACTGACATTGGTATTTCCTCGAGTGCTCTTGGCTCATTGGTTGTAATAAAGTATTCATATTTAGTCAGTATGGGGCCAGTGACACACTGCTACTATATGTTCCTCCTGCACACAGCCGCCCCAGTGCTACCTCAGCCAAATCCTCACAATAGTCCCTTTGACCCGCCCGCACACAGCCTGCCTTATGTACTGAAGGGAACTCCACTGACTTAAAAGTCACAGAAGACACATAATGCGCTACTTTTAAGCTTTTAATTCTGTTATTTTAATGTTTCCTCATGAAAAACATATCTGGAACTGTGCTTTGTGCCATTCATGCATGTTTATTGTAAAAGTCCAGTATAATCAACTAACATAACTTATTTAAGCCGTAAACCATGTTATAGTATTATTTCCTCATCATAAACAAGGTGTTCTCAGCCCAAATGTTAAAGCCCCATTGCGTAACATTTTCACCAATACATGTACAAAAATACTGGTCCAGATTTAGAAACATGAGTGAAGAACAGAACATAACTGTTCTAACTGTTCTCATCTAAAGTGGGCTAAATGGGACATGACAAAGGGTTGTTACTTTATGGCTCTCATTTTCCTCAAAAAAGTACTTTAAAGGAGACTTTATTACTTTGAAATAAATTATAACATATATCAGTATTTTGCAAATTGTTAATTGAAAACTGCTAAATTGATCTTCAACAAGTTCATAATAGAAATTGGTCTATTGACTTCCTGTTAAAAAAGGCAGAAAGTTTACATTTTTGTAGAGCACTCGAGCCCCAGTTTCTGAACAATACAGGATTATTCCATCATGCATGAATCAAAATACAACTCTGTGTAAAATAATGATGAGAGAACATTGTTAGAACATGGATAAAAGCTCTTAAAGTTTAATTTTATTCCATGGATAACCTTGTATTTTTTCATATAGCTGAGTTTAACAAGCCTCTGCCTGATGCATTTTTCTGAACGAGAGGAAATGAAAGCCAAGAGCAGGACCTTTAATTATGACTGTATTTAAAGCTCATTGTTACTTTAAGCCAAACTCTATGGACAC
>NW_027316500.1:5591541-5624041 GCF_026437365.1 Eucyclogobius newberryi | reverse complement strand
ATCATGCGCCCAGGTCTTCCAGGTCTGGTACATGGAGAAGGCCACCATGCGGGAGGCCAGGATGGCTCGGGGGTCCCGCACCAGCTGGATGATGCGGATGTCGAGGCGAGGGTCCTCCACTAGAGGCTGTAGTGAGTCGAGCTGCCGGATGCGCACAGTCTTTATTGCGTGGTGTTGTTTGGACAGACAGGACTCAGCCGCCAGGGTCAAGTTCAGGGGCCCACAGCGGCGAATCTTACAGTGATAACTGAAGACAAAGTAGAACAGAACAGAAAGTTACATACTTACATGGAATATACATAACATAATTGTCGGATTATAAGCCGCAACTATTTTACCACACTTTGAACCCTGCGGTTAGAACCTGCCGCATTGAAATGACACTTTTTTTGGCCCGACCTGACCCATGGGACAAAAGACAACCTGTGCATCACTACCGTGGACCATCTGTCTGTGTAAAAATCTTATGTTAGAATGTAACCCTAACCCTAAAGCAAAGCACAAATTCTTAAAAGCCACACGGACATTATAAAAAGGATTACTAATAATAAGCAAAGTCAACAACGAGGACTCATTTATGTAATGTATTTTATTGAAGGTCAGTGAATTGAAGTTGTATTACATATGTTTCTGTGGGTAAGAGTGAAAACTGTGATAGACCACAGAATGGAAATAATTCACTTCCTTATTGTCATCAATAAGTTACTCATACTATACCGTAAACATTCATATGTATGTCACAGTTCTATGCCTATTAACTAGGCTTCTAGAACATGCTTTAGTAACACTTTAGAATACCTATCCATAATTATGAATTGTTTATTAAGAATCGCTAATAATCAAGCTCTAACGCCTAAAGTGTGTATGATAGGTTCATATGAGTTTCTCCTTTTTATACATGTTTTAAATATAATAGTTTTAGTCCAGTAGTAGCCGTTTGTAAAGAGAAGTCAAAACTACAGGAGGTAGATTTCTAAAACATATTGATGACATTACAGTAGGGAGACTCTGAATCCCATCCAGTTTGGAATAAATTACATGCAAGAAATGTTAGTTGCAGAATGTCTCCATGGAAGAGACCAGCTCTCCATTGAGAGAGTCTTGATGTGACAGGGAACTCATGTTAAACCTAAATAATTGCTTAATTGTCCCTTTGTAAAAAGTTTTAGCAAAAGTAGTCCAACCTGTCATTTGAATTATGTTGTTACTAAGCCTGTGTCATTCTTAATAAACTATTTGTTCATTATGACTCAAGTTTGATTTTAACAAGGTGTTTAACAAGGCTGAAGCAGAGGTTCTGCTGAGTCATTTCAGTCAGAGCTGACGTGGCTCTAGATGCAGACGTTTAACTCACTCATGAGCTTCACTGCTCTATCAACAAACTGTTAAGCCCCGCCCCCCCGCGGGCCTCACCTCTCAACCACGTCCTTGACCGGCGGCGTGCACACGGGCTCCTCGCACAGGGACAGACTGGACTCCCTCCTGAAGAGCATGGCCGTCACATGCTCCTTAGGTGAGGGGTAGATGAACCTCTCCAGGGGGATGAAGTCGCACACAAACAGCCCCTGCAGCACGTCCCGGTAGATGCCCCCCTGCGCTGTGGCGTTGTTCCCCTCCGCCGCGCTGGCCAACATCCGCTCCACGTGCCACAGCGGCTCATACAGGTAGAACATGTCATCACCGTGCTGATTAAATAACTCCCCCACGAACGAGGAGCCTGTGCGTGTGGTGGCCAGGAGGAGGATGTGCTTCTGACCCCTGCTGAGGCTGGACCTGTCCCACGTCTTGTCCTCCTGGTCACCGGGGAGATCCGAGAAATTCCTGTTTGTGAGTTTGGAGAAAAGGAGCTTCAGCATGTTCAAGGCCATGTTCGTGTCGTTGCTGTTGTGGTCCACAGGAGTCTGAGGGGTTTGCACTTGGTTCTGTCTCTGGATCAGCTTGTCCGACACCCTGAGCAACAACAGAACTATGTAAAAACTACAGTCCACACAATGTGACAAGAACAATACATGACTATACAACTGCTATAACTGATAAAGTTGTTGGCCTTGGTAAATAAAAACAAGAAAAAACAGTTTTGACTTGATTACACATGGTCACACGCACCACATTCATATTGGGACTAAACTGTGACTAAATCTGGAACTAAACTGCCACAAAACCAAATATACTATAGAACTCCTGTTGTTGTTTTTGGGGGTTTTTTTTTTGGTCGCGCTCCAGCATTGTTTGGTGGAAGTTTAAACCATTAATGAATGAATACTTTATCCAAGGGGTGCACGGCGGCAAAGGCGGTTAGCGCTCTTGCCTCCCAAGAAGGAGATTATGGGTTCGAATCCCGGACTAGACCAACATCACATGATCTCTCTGGGTGGAGTCTGCATGTTCTCCCCGGTAGAAAATGGATGGATGGACTTTATCCCACCCTACACACTTCATTGTTTTATTTCCTTTTATTTTAAATGATTTTTAAGCTAGTAGACAGGACAGAGTAGCTTGAAATTGGAGAGAAGAGCAGGGAGGATATTCAGCAAATTGTCAGAGATTAGTTTCTTATTGTTTATCTGTCATGGATCATGTAAGAGATTGATCTCATGAAGGCCGACAAAGAGCCCTGCATATGTGCTGCTGCTTATACCACTAAACCAATGGGCAGCGCTAAATATTAAACATTTCAATGGCCCTAAACCAAAGCTTGATCGGTCACAATTATATATTTAACATGTATAAAGTCTAGGGAATCTTTTATGTCATGTACAGAATCTCATGTCTCGTCCCGTTTTTTGAATACGTTTTCCTTATACATTATGCAACCCAGCTCTCATAATTATTGTCTCATTCAATCCATTTCACACACATTTTTTCCTCCAATAACTGTATAATTCGCAGTAACTTTCTCCGAGTTCCCATGAAATGATAATAATAGTTTTTGGTTTTCTCCCTCTGATGCGCTGACATTACATGAGTCACTGGTACATGTAATTCTAACCTCTGCTGCATGTTACGTCTGCATCTGTAAACTGCACATCTTATATTGTGTTTCCCCTGTGGAGCGTCATGTTTATGCAGTGCCATCATTAGAATGCATGGCTCACATCAAGTCTGTCCCAATGGATCAATTATACATCCACACGCTGCTCAGAACCACTACATATGTTGCATTTCATTATCATTATACACTTTGGATCTTCTTTCTTGGTTATATTAAACCTTCACAAAGCAACAGTCATGAGGCCAAACCAACTTGTCAAGGCCCGATCGAGGAAGCTTAGCAGGGATGGGACAGTAGAGCACACTGTCCTGTCCAAGAGCAAGACACTTTGCTTCCAGTGTCCAGTTCACACTAGTCTATGCCAGAGGGAAATGTTATATTATACAGTATATATAGATTTATTTGTATTATAATTAAGGGTGCACTATCTTTTCTGATGCAGGGTCTGCCACCGGCTTGTTTCAATGGAGATATTTGAATGCCTAAAATATTCCAGAGCTTTTAACCATATTACAATATTGTTCCGTCAGCAGAAACATACCTGGAGTTGCATTTTGCTTCATAAGTCCTGTTTACGAAGTCCTCTTGCTCAGAGCCTCACAAAAACTCTTAGATCTGCACTAAAGCACATTGTATCTTTCTCTCCCACAGCCGCTGCAGCAGGACCATCAGCCTCCTCAGCCTCTCCCTCTCCTCCTCTTCATCACTACTGTAAACGGCAGGCTTCTTACCTGGAGATGATGTTGCTTTCCTTCTCGATGATGACCAGGGCCACGATACAGATGAAGACAATGGCATATTTGGTCTTCATTCTCCTGGTTTTGTTCATGAAACTCAGAGAAAGTGCACGTCCTTCATGGTTTGTCCAACAACTTCCACTGGAACTTCATACTGCAAAGGCAGAAGTGCAGCGGTTTCACACGGGTGTTTTATGTAACCTCAACTTGTATGAGCTTGTTATAATGTAAATGTCATATAATGGTTTCATTGCTCAAAATGTTCCGGCGTGTTTGAGTAATCCTGTGTCGTTCAGAATTCAAGGCTTAAAAGTGCTCAGACAATTTTTGTTTTCACCTATCCCCTATCCCCGCCCACTGCACTGCACACTCCTCGGCTGACTAAAGGGTTCAACAATAAGACATGTCAGTGAAAATCTGGTGCTTGGCTGCAGAGTATTTCAAGTAAAGCCCCAAATGAACCTGCTCCTGTCTCTAAAAACAACTTTATTTCTTGTTTAATTGGATATGTTCATTTACTGATTTACTAAATGGATACTAACTGTTGTTTTTTCCTTCTAAATTAATAAATAAAAGGAAAATTCTCCTCCAGATATGTTGTTTCTGATGTTTTTGTGAATTTATATAGTCTTTCGTTTTTCATTAACTTAGGTATTACATAGTTCCCTTTTTTGAGTAGCAAATTCCTCAAATACTTTTTCACTGTTACATTAGTTATTTATTGGTTGATTACTTTGTACTTAATATGATTTAGATGTAACAATATTCTTACTTGAGTGTATTTTGGGCCACTCTGCTACTGTGGAGGGCTTGTCTATTGTGCATGTTTTACGGTGACAGGGGAAAACGGTCCTCAAGAGAAATTCTTGCTATGGAAAGTAACTAATGCAAATAAAAATCTGGACGTTTCCTCCGGCAGGTTGAACCTGCTCAGTGTGCTCAGTCTGCTCAGTGTGCACTGAACACGGTCCGTCCTCTGCAGCCGTGGACAGGCCGCCCTCTGATCACACTTCTCCCAACGTGGAAAGTGAAGAAATCCCTCCACAAAGCTCCACCTGTAAACGCACTCAAACGGGCCCTGTTCTTCTTCCCAGAAGCCCTCACATAGTTCAGTTATAACAGAAATACTCAGGCGAGGGTGAACCAGCACGGGACTGAAGCAAGAGCAAGGTTTTTAATCCTCAATGATCAGTTTGTGTCTTTTTAATGCCATGTGGTTTGGCTTTGGAGTTCAGACTTTTTTGGGTCAAATGCCACTGATTAAAAGCTTGTTTTGTTTAAGTTGAAAGAATTAATATTCAATCCATCCATCCAATTTCTACCGCTTGTCCCCTTCCAGGGTGACTGGAGCCTATACCAGTGACTTTGGGCCTTAGGCGGGGTACACAGAATTAATATTGAAATAATCAAAATACAATAGATAGAATAAAAATCAAATCATATACTGAGATCAAAACTTGATTATTTCCCCCTCATATCGCCCAGCCCGATATGAGTGATCTGAGCGTCAAGAGCTAAAGGGGAATTATTCCATGTTTCATAAATATGTGAGACAATAAAAACTAGCGTATTTCCACATTCTGTACATGATTTCCTGTTTTTGAAAGAAATATCTAAACTAGAAACGCACAAAGGTTCAACCTTACCATTATCTGTGATGACATTGTAACCATAGTAACGGGTTTAAGTCCTTTAACTGACATCTTAATAATGGCACCACTTTCAGAAGATATTGGGGAAAAATTATGTCATTTTTGTTTATTTATTCTGAGAAGATTTTGAACTTTGTGCCAGTTTTTGTTTCATGTGTTAAGGCCTAGTATTACAGAGATATGAACCATAAACAATGTCAACAAAAGCAGCACTCTACCTTAGAAAACCTGTCTCCAGCTCATTTTGAAACTACTTCTAGAATGGGAAGTGCTTGTATGGAAGCCAATAACACAACTGCTCTGTATCATGAGGGCTGAGAGATTTAGTCTGATTATAAACACATTAAAATGACTTTCACTGTTAATTTCCTGAATATGAACGGGACAAACTGACAATTAAAAGTCTGATTTCTTCCTTTAAAGTCAGAAACTTATATCTAGTCAACCAGGAATGTCTTTAGTCGTCTTCAGCTCTACATTAAATAATAATATTTCTGCATGTCAGCGTCATGGATGCGTTTTAATCCAGGAGGTGTTTTATCTGATCCAACAATAACTCAATTTTACGGCTGTTTATATGGTATCTGCAGCGGTCAGTCGCCCAACAGATTCTCTTGTGAGATTGAGGAATTGTCCAAATGCTGATGAGAAATATCCATATATGGTCATAGGCTGGACGATAAGCCAAAAAATGCATATCTTGGAGACTGATACAGGTAGAGTCGGGATATTTATTGAAAAATGGAACATGCTGCAATTGTTGTTTTGGAACTATGCAAAATTTGAAGATTGAGTGTTTGACAATAATTAAAACGATTAAAGACAAAAACGTGTATTTGTGCGGCGATATTTCTTCCCTTTTCGGGTTAATTTTATCATTGACTCACATTTTTACACCATTTGAACCTCAGAAAAGACATTTACAGGCTCATTTTGCACAGTCAAGAGAAATTTACTGAATTACAATATGTCGATTTCATCAAAATGGTAAATTGTCACAGGAACGAGATCACGACATATTGTCCAGCCCTTCAACGATCGATAAGACTCTTCTCTAGAACTAAACCAGAATCGTAGCCTATCCATCCAGAACACTAAACTCCAAAACCGAAACGGCATATTTGAATTCCTCCTCCATTCCACCATTTGTACTGCGCCGTCTGAATCCCAACGGAGAAAGAAAAAACACACCGACATCGGGCGTAATTTTCAAATGAGATGCAACTCAACGTGTGTTATTTTAACCGGCGAAAAAAAAAGAAGTAAATAACACTGGGATATGTCAGGGGAGTGAATAACGTCTACAAAGCATATCATTAAGAAAGAAAGAGACACTGTAAGTAAATATCACCCAATTATCTATGCTTAATACGCCGCCGCCGTCAAAACTGTCAGGCTGGAGCTATGTGCGTGCACTTTCTCTTCCATATTCAGGAGTCAGCCAAGCGTTTGGCAAATCTGACTCGGTCTACTCAAGCAGAAACGGCACATCACTCCGTTTATCATCTCACTACAAATTACATTAATGGCTGCCTTGAAAGTAAACGCACACGGGGAGAAGGAGGAGGAGGACGGGAAAGAGAGAAAACCACAACAAACTGGAAACAATTAGCTGCTAGGGCGACGCGTCAGATCGGGGGAGGGTGTCGTCGATCTTTTTGAGATGCGATTGAGAGGTTGGATGGAGCTGCATGTTAGGGTGGGAAAAGGTGACAAAAATGAATATCTCAATGTTTTTTTGGCGTAGCCCGATAATGATAGTCGGATATTACGACAAATTGACAAAAAATATGTATTAGTGGAGGTTTGATACTCGGGCAAATGTGAAATGTCTGTAAATGTGTCTCAAAAGTGCAGAAAGTTTACATTTTTATTTTCAATCAGCTCTTTTTGTAGCATTTTTTTCCACAATATTCATCTTCAAAACAATTTTATCTGAATTGTTATACATTGCCCACCTGTAGCTGCACGATTTGGGAAAATAAATGTCAAATTGCCTTTTTTACACAAAGCACTGCCATCAGATATTTGCGATTTATGTTTTAACGATAAGATTCCGTTCAATGTCGTTGAGGAGAATTGATAAAACGATTCACATTTTTGTACAGCTTTAATTGTAAAGGTTAGCCATTTGAATGCAGAATAAAACAGGATCTTTTGCTGTTTGTGGGGGAAATATCCTACTTTAAAAATTGCAGTCTTTACGAATTTACGCCCATTCGAATTGCGATTTATTCTCTTTGATTGCGATTCATCTGCAGCCCAGAAGATGAGACATACATTTTCATTCTGTTTTCTTTCTCTTTTTTTACAATGCCATCGCGTTGGTGAATGGGAACTACCCCCTCACTGCCTCCTCTCCTCTGCGCCTGGATAAAGCACTGATTTAGGGGGATGGGGCTTTCCAAAAGGCGCTAACATCGCTTCACATGAGCCACTTTGAACACGCGCTAATAACGGGACTAATAAGCGCGTGTGCGTGTCATTAATACGTGATTCGGGCTTTCACACGTTTCCAGTCTTGAATGTCCCAAAGCAAAACAAGACTAAGATGTGACGCGCGTATTGACAAATGAAACACGTTCTGTTGACGCGTTTGAGCCTCACACTGTATATTTGACGCGCATTTGTGTGAGAATCAAACATAACGGTGCAAACTGCGCGTTCCCCGTTCATTGGTGCGGACGGTCTCTACATAATGATGTTTATAGGCTCGTGCCGCGCGCCCGATGCCCGCTCGCTGGTTGGATCAGAGTCGTTTTCATTGATAAAATCGTGATGCAGAAGAGTGTGCGGGTGGGGATCGTACAAACCTGTCGCCGGTGTCAGTCCATGGCGGCGGGAAACGTGCGGGTTCGTTCGGAAAAGGCTGATTTCTTGCGCAGATCCGAAGCAACCGGCGGCATTGTCTCAAACGAGGACACACAGTGGTCCATTATGTCCACGGGCTCCTTCCCCCTCGTGCAGCAGGAGAGGAGGAGAGGGAGCGTGCGTCTTGGACAAACATTCGCGTCAAAAAACCAAGTGTCAAAGAAAAAAATCTGAAAAGTTGTTGTTTTTACGTTAGAATTGGGCAAAATAGTGAGAGATATAAATAGTGGTTTTCCAGAGGGAATTAAGTTTAACACGTCGCACAGTAACTTTTTGGAGGGCAGCAGACTTTGGGGAGTGAAGTGGCCACGCTTCACTTCTTATAGCTCTCACCGTATGGGACGTCCTGTACAGGACAGACCACGTGACTCCAAACAAACACCCTGCAATTTGTGTAGCGCACACAGAGCAGTGAGTGGGACCCCCCATGTCACTGTCAGAGGAAGTGCGCGCCACTGCAGCTCTAATCAGGGGCGCGCGGGGGGAGGGACATGAAGTGAGAGGGGACCAAAGTGCTTTTGGACACTATGGATGTGTTGACCAAGAGGTTATAACTGGTCCTGCTTCAGACCAGTGCAGACGCTTCCCTGCTTTCTCCAGCTTGCTACAGCTGCTTTCCTTATTTATTTTTGCTGTTTAATCAGTTTTTTTTCTTCTAAACATTTTTAATTATGACTTTTTAAACAAAAAACAAGGATTTTAAGAACATTTTTACCGTTTTAACAACATATCTGATGAGCCGGTGGAGAAGAAAAGGTTGTTTGCCAGTAGCTCACTGATTTTCTCTCAATAAACAACTCATTTGATGTTTTTCAGTCAGGTTTTAGACCTCATCACAGCACTGAGACTGCTCTTGTCAAGGTGACAAATGACATCCGCCTGAACACTGACACGGGCAAAGCCTCAGTCTTAATTCTGTTAGATCTGAGTGCTGCTTTTGACACTGTCGATCATGGGATCCTCTTACAGAGACTAGAGGACTGGGTGGGCATCACTGGCACTGCCCTAAACTGTCTAAGGTCCTATCTGGAAGACAGGAAGTACTTTGTTGAAATTGGTAGCTGTGTCTCAGACCACATGACCCTGACCTGTGGAGTGCCCCAAGGGTCAGTCCTGGGTCCCCTTCTGTTCAACCTCTACATGCTGCCGTTAGGTCAGTTGATACACAATGAAAATTTGTCCTATCACAATTATGCAGACGACACTCAGATCTATGTTTCACTATCGGCAGGTGAATATGGACCTGTGGATTCACTGTCACTGCATCCAACAGATCAGTTTGTGGATGCAAAACAACTTTCTCCAGCTGAACTCAGACAAGACTGAAAACATCGTTTTTGGCCCAAAGATACAAAGAGAAAGTGTTAGCGGTCACTTCCAGAGTCTCGCTCTAAAACCTACAAACCAAATTAGAAATCTGGGGGTAATAATGGACTCAGACTTGAACTTTAACAGCCACGTCAAATCAATAACATCAGCAGCTTTTTACCATTTAAAAAACATTGCCAAAATCAAAAATATAGTGTCAAAACCAGATTTAGAGAGACTTATCCATGCGTTTGTCTCCAGTAGATTAGACTGTAACAGCCGCTCACTGGCCTCTCCAAACGAGCTGTAAAACAGCTGCAGTACATCCAGAACGCTGCTGCTCGGGTCCTGACCAGAACCAGGAAGTATGATCACATTAGTCCTGTTCTCAGGTCTCTGCACTGCCCCCTGTGGCTCAGAGAATAGACTTTAAAGCAGCTCTGCTTGTGTACAAGTCTCTCCATGGCCTAGCACCAAAGTACATCTCAGACATGTTAGTGCCATATGAACCATCTCGGACTCTGAGGACCTCAGGGACCGGCCTCCTGCTGGTGCCAGAGTCAGGACTAAACATGGACCGACCTCCTGCTGGTGCCAGAGTCAGGACTAAACATGGACCGGCCTCCTGCTGGTGCCAGAGTCAGGACTAAACATGGACCGGCCTCCTGCTGGTGCCCAGAGTCAGGACTAAACATGGACCGGCCTCCTGCTGGTGCCAGAGTCAGGACTAAACATGGACCGACCTCCTGCTGGTGCCAGAGTCAGGACTAAACATGGACCAGCCTCCTGCTGGTGCCAGAGTCAGGACTAAACATGGACCGGCCTCCTGCTGGTGCCAAAAGTCAGGACTAAACATGGACCAGCCTCCTGCTGGTGCCCAGAATCAGGACTAAACATGGACCGGCCTCCTGCTGGTGCCAGAGTCAGGACAAAACATAGACCGGCCTCCTGCTGGTGCCAGAGTCAGGACTAAACATGGACCGGCCTCCTGCTGGTGCCAGAGTCAGGACTAAACATGGACCGGCCTCCTGTTGGTGCCAGAGTCAGGACTAAACATGGACCGACCTCCTGCTGGTGCCAGAGTCAGGACTAAACATGGACCGGCCTCCTGCTGGTGCCAGAGTCAGGACTAAACATGTACCGGCCTCCTGCTGGTGCCAGAGTCAGGACTAAACATGGACCGGCCTCCTGCTGGTGCCAGAGTCAGGACTAAACATGGAACAGCCTCCTGCTGGTGCCCAGAGTCAAGACTAAACATGGACAGGCCTCCTGCTGGTGCCAGAGTCAGGACAAAACATAGACCGGCCTCCTGCTGGTGCCAGAGTCAGGACTAAACATGGACCGGCCTCCTGCTGGTGCCAGAGTCAGGACTAAACATGTACCGGCCTCCTGCTGGTGCCAGAGTCAGGACTAAACATGGACCGGCCTCCTGCTGGTGCCAGAGTCAGGACTAAACATGGACCAGCCTCCTGCTGGTGCCCAGAGTCAAGACTAAACATGGACAGGCCTCCTGCTGGTGCCAGAGTCAGGACAAAACATAGACCGGCCTCCTGCTGGTGCCAGAGTCAGGACAAAACATAGACCGGCCTCCTGCTGGTGCCAGAGTCAGGACTAAACATGGACCGGCCTCCTGCTGGTGCCAGAGTTAGGACTAAACATGGACCTGCCTCCTGCTGGTGCCCAGAGTCAGGACTAAACATGGACCAGCCTCCTGCTGGTGCCCAGAATCAGGACTAAACATGGACCGGCCTCCTGCTGGTGCCAGAGTCAGGACTAAACATGGACCGGCCTCCTGCTGGTGCCAGAGTCAGGACTAAACATGGAGAATCTGCGTTTCAGTTTAATGCAGCTAAAATCTAATCTAAAGTCTTCCTGAAGATGTGAGACAGGCTTATATTCTGACAATGTTCAAATCCAAGCTAAAAACAGTTTTGTTTCGCTGCACATGACTGAAGATTTTCTTTGCACTCTTCCCTTTTATGTCTGAAAGTGTTTTGTGATTTGAATGCATTTTTTTCCTGTTGTGTAAAGCACTTTCTCAGCCACACATAAAACATGGTCCTTAGAAGAAAAATGGTTAGAAACTAGCAATAAAGCCCAGATAAAGGACAGTACAATAGCACACAGTGGACAGGCCTCCTGCTGGTACACAGGGCCCAGTGAAAACGCACCTCGAGGGCCTTGAACTTAAAACTCTGGTTTACAGTAAAAAAATTGGGACCTATCAGATAAATAGCATTTAAAGCAGCTGAGGGCGGGGCCTCTGACACCTACATCACATTCTAACCTCTGCAGAATGTTGTGTGCTGAGGTTCAACAGGACCAGGATTGAGACCAGTCCATCGTCTGCAGCTAATAACAAACCATTTGTGACTTTAACTTGTGGTTGGCTCTGAACCCTGCTGTGATGGGCGCTGAACCCTGCTGTGGTGGGCTCAGAACCCTGCTATGGTGGGCTCTGAACCCTGCTGTGGTGGGCTCTGAACCCTGCTGTGGTGGGCTCTGAACCCTGCTGTGGTGGGCTCTGAACTCTGCTGTGGTGGGCTGTGAACTCTGCTGTGGTGGGCTCTGAACTTTGTTGTGGTGGGCTCTGAACCCTACTGTGGTGGGCTCTGAACCCTGCTGTGGTGGGCTCTGAACCCTGCTGTGGTGGGCTCTGAACCCCGCTGTGGTGGGCTCTGAACCCCGCTGTGGTGGGCTCTGAACCCCGCTGTGGTGGGCTCTGAACCCTGCTGTGGTGGGCTCTGAACCCTGCTGTGGTGGGCTCTGAACCCCGCTGTGGTGGGCTCTGAACCCTGCTGTGGTGGGCTCTGAACCCTGCTGTGGTGGGCTCTGAACCCCGCTGTGGTGGGCTCTGAACCCCGCTGTGGTGGGCTCTGAACCCTGCTGTGGTGGGCTCTGAACCCCGCTGTGGTGGGCTCTGAACCCTGCTGTGGTGGGCTCTGAACCCCGCTGTGGTGGGCTCTGAACCCTGCTGTGGTGGGCTCTGAACTCTGCTGTGGTGGGCTCTGAACCCTGACTGGAAAACTTCAAATAAATTCTTGTCCTGTCCTACAACTCTTTCAAAGTTTTTAGAGACAAAGGTAGTGTAGTTTACCAATAGGTCGGGATCTAGATTAGGCTTTTTCAGAAGAGGTTTAATGACGTCATGTTTGAAGGACTGTGGAACATAGCCACTTTCTAGTGAAGTATTTATTATAGTAAGAATAGGGTCTATAATTAGGGGGAGAATGTCTTTGAGGAGTCTGCTTGGAATGGGGTCTAGGACACAAGTTGAGCTTTTAGAGGACATAATGGCTGAAGTTATCTCTGCTTGATCAACAGCTGTGAACCTTTCTAGGTTTACAGGTGGATTTATATGGGACGTTAGATTTACAGCTTGGGCTAGTTCAGGGCTAATAATGGGAGCAATTTCATCTCTTTTATCTCTGATTGTTGTGATTTTATTGTTAAAAATAGAGCTGAGAGTAGCTGGGAGTGAGGGCTCTACTGCGCTGTGACAGTTTGTTACCATGGCTACAGTGCTGAAAAGAAAATCTAGTGTTACTTTTGTTGACTTCTATTAGATTTGAATAGTATCTGGTTTGGGCCTTACGCAGAGCCTGCTGATAGGACAGTAGCCACGTTTCGTGCTTTTAGAGATTCTTCTGTGTGGGAGGGGCCAAATGTCAAATCTTTGTTTACGTGAACGCAGTTCTTGGTTGTACCAGGGGGAGGCGCGCTTTGGCCTAATGCCCTTCTGTTTTAACGGCGCTGCAACATCAAGAGCAGACTTCAGAGAGTTCATGGTCACGTCGACAAATTGATCACTTATACTGGGACTAAAGCTGTTCTCAGCAGGATCACATGACATGATCACATGATATGATCACATGACATGATCACATGACATGTCACTGAATATTGGCTCTATTATTTCTATGAACTTTGAGATCAAGTTTTCAGATATTGTCATTTTCATATTTACACATATGAAGATATCTAATAGAGTACTAAAGACAATACCGAGACAGATGTCAGTCACGTTCACATGGATATTGAAATCTCCAGATATTTTATCCCAGTCTAACATTAAGTTTGATAAAGTCATAACTCTGTTAAACACAGTGAATCGGGACCAGGAGGTCGGACTATGAACAAAACTCCTTTTTGGTTATTGAAACCATGAGGCTTTCAAATGAGTGTAATGTTCATTTTAGGACTCAAAAGTAGACTTTGCCTATAACGTTTTCATGAAATCCCTAAACCTCACCTGCTTTTGGAATAAAACAAGAGGCACGCTCGTACAGGTTTTCATGTGTGTGGATGGTGTAAACATTTACGGTAATTCTGTTCCTTCCCTGTTTTTCCCACAGTTTTGCAGCAGGTTGATACACGCTGCAGCTCAAGTGCAGCCTTCAGCCAAGAGAAGCTGAAACGGGCGTCGTCCTGTGAGCCAGACACAGGTTCAAAAATATGTTCAAATGACATGAATTCAGGATATTAATCTTAATTCAAATAACTTTTAATAGTTTCATGTCTTTACTTGATGGACATATGGATTGTTTGACTTGTTTAAAGGTGTTTCAGAATATTTCTTCTGATTTCAAGAGGAGCTCCTGCAGTAATGCTTTCCCAGCATGCACCACCAAACTCCAGCGGCAGGGAATTCAAAAACTAACAACGTTGGCCACAATTAACAAACTTAGATACATTTCAGAGATAGTGGATTCTTTTTGCACATTGGGATGTACAAATGATCAAGGACAGAAGAAAGACAAAGACTTTAGTATCAAATTTACAAAGCTCCAGATCGTCAAGAGATTTAAAATTCTGCATCTGAACGGACTGTAGTGAGTCAAACCTCACGTTTACTAAGCTACAAATGTATTTATGCATTTTAGGTTTCCATTTGGGGAATAAACATCATCTCACAGTGATTCAAAATCTCATAATAATTCAATAGGGTTATTAAGATGATGTATTGGTGATTATATTAATTATTAATCTAATAAATAAGCAAGAGGAAGTAGTTTGAAGAGGAAAAACAATCATAAATGCTTTTAGAAAATACCGTTTGCACAAATACCTGTTTAAGAAATCACAGCTAAATTAAAGCAATGATTGTTGGGTGTTTGTTACATTGAAACGAGTCCCAGCTTCACATCAGAAAGTTTTCACTTCTTTATCAAGATCAAATCATTTTAATTGTCAATATCAGTAAATGTTATATGTACAACGGTTTATAATAAAGTGTATTTCTCCAAAACATTTTTTGATTATAATAGAAGTGGTCTATCTACGCAATCTCAACTCTTAAAGAGCACAATCGGACCAGGCGAGGGTCGCCAATGTTTCAACTGAAGATGATAAAAACCAAAAGGAAAAAAAGTCAGGCTCATTTTGATCCATTACCACATTTTCTTCCTCTCCAAATGTAGTCGGTTTACTTAATTTATTTTCTTGCAAATCAGAAATGTCTTGAAACCAGTGAAATTGAGAGACCGTGGGATAGACCGTTGAGAGACCGTGGGATAGTCTTATTATCAATAAAATCCCATAGCAGATTTAAATTGTTTTTCTTTTTGACTTATTCATTGTTTTATGTTTTAAGCAAGTTCCTATGTTTGTGCAGTTTGTGAATTATGTTCATTGACAATTACAATAAAGCCGTTCTGATTCTGAGAGCGTCTGAAAATGTTCCATGATTTTATTTTGTTGTGTGATTTTCTGTCTAGTGCTACTGATGTACTTGTTATTTTGTATTTTGCTCTCTGGTTGTGATGGTTTCGTTCTGTTCCGTGTTTCATGTACATTTATCAAAAAAAAATAAAAAAATAAAATTAACCAGTGAAAGATTCTGTATGTCACATAAGTAATTAGAGATAACCAGCAAAACTGCTCAAATTAAGATTAATATTCTAAACTCAGGTGATTTCAAGAAACACTGTTTTTTTTTGTCTTCTCCTTTTTTCAGTTTGCAGTTATTTTTTTTATCCAGAAGTAAAACCTGATTTTTTTTTGCCATTTTCCTAGTGTTTTTGACGCTGCAGAAGCACAAACGATCTCAAATAAACAACGTAAATTAAGCCATCATATGCAATAAACTTTTGAAAAGCTGAATATATTTTACTCTTTTATGTGTCCAGATCTACACCTAAATATGAAAAGAAAAACATGCTATTGGTAAAAACAAAACAGACAAAATCACTTACTCCCATCACCACCAGGATTGTACCACCAGATGGCAGCAGAGAACAGTGGAAGATCCTAGTTTCAGAGCTACTCACTGCCAGCCTCTGATGAATTCTGTTTTTATGTTTTTTATTAATTATGATATATTACATGCAACTTCATCGAATACAATTAAAATGATTGTTTAAAATGATAGATCTTACATTATTGCTCATAAACTCCAAATACATGGATATTCCTAGAAATATGCAACAATTTACTACAGTTTATAATTCAACAATACATTTGATACATATTCTAAACACATACAAATGTGAAATAGTTTCATTCTTTAGCTTTACACTTCACAATTCTAAAAAATACATGTTAAAACAAACTGCTGGATGCAGATTATTGTGTGGCCTAGTTTGTGAGAGGAGCAGGAGGAAAGACAAACCTCCAGAGCAGATTATCAATAATAATCCAAATGCTGCAGAATACAATACTTCCCTTTTTATTTTTACACTGCAGAGCATTCTGGGTGAGCTCTGGACTGCATACAGAACTGAAGAGTTTCAAATATTTAAATAGTCATTGTCCGTTCTGTGTTTAAGTTATTGTTAAAACCTGTTCCAAAATCACAGGTTTAAAACCGAGACTTGGATATTCAATTTCATAAGATTTTGAATTTTACTAGTAAACTTTTTAACTTAGAAGTTAGTTTGAATAGTTTTTAATCCTAAAAAGAGACCTGAGAACAGGACTAATGTGATGGTACTTCCTGGTTCTGGTCAGGACCCGAGCAGCAGCGTTCTGGATGTACTGCAGCTGTTTTACAGCTCGTTTGGAGAGGCCAGTGAGCGGCTGTTACAGTCTAATCTACTGGAGACAAACGCATGGATAAGTCTCTCCAAGCCTAGTTTAGACACTATACTTTTGATTTTGGCAATGTTTTTTAAATGGTAAAAAGCTGCTGATGTTATTAATGTTTCTGTTAAAGTTCAAGTCTGAGTCCATTTTTACCCCCAGATTCCTAACTGGAGTTATAGGTTTTAGAGCGAGACACTTTCTCTTTGTTTCTGTGGCCAAAGACAATGATTTCAGGCAGCATGTAGACTTTGAACAAAAGAGTCGGGTACATGACACGGGCATGTGGTCTGAGACACAGAAAGTACAAAGTACTGTCTTCTAGATAGGACCAATTTAGGGCAGTACCAGTGATGCCACCCAGTCCCTTAGTCTCTGAAAATGGATCCCATAACGAACAGTGTCAAAACCTTTCCCACGTCAGTGTTCATGCAGACGTCGTTTGTCATTTGATTGGCAGGAGTCTCAGCGCTGTGCTGGGGTTTAAAGCCTGAAAATATAAAAAGAGCTGTTAAGTAGGAGAAAGTTAGTGAGTTATTGGTAAATCTTTTCCTAAAACTGTCAGATTTGGGAAAGGCCAGTAATTGTTCAGTCTGGGGCATGGAGACTACTCTTCTTTAAGAGAGGCTTAGTGACCACCAGTTCAAGGCCCTTGGGAATGTTTCAGACATGAGTGACATGAGAGTGATGGTGATAACAAACTGCTCAGAACAGCTCGTTATAGATGAAGTCCAGTCCTTTAATAAATCATACAACATGTGATATGATATCTGATATCTCTACATAACTGTAACAGACACACAACGTTCTTTATCATCTGTGGTCATTTACCGGTCAAAGGACTATATGCTTTAATACTAATGTGAATTTGAACGTAAATAATGACACGGCTAGTTTATGATGTCACATAAAGCACGACTTGTGAACTCCGGATGGGATTTACTCAAATGTCTGTGGAGTGGACTAATTGCTGGTGCTGCAGTCGCCGTGCACAGCAGACAGAGGCAGAGCGGTGCATTACAAGATGAGCAGGAGGATTAAGAGAGTGGGTTAATCTGAGGGCCGCCATCTGCCGCCTGCAAACCTCAACCTGAACAGCACAAAGTCAGAGCGCAGGTGACGTGTGCAGCCAGGGAGCGGGAACATGATCATATTTGTGCTGTTTGACCTTTTCTTTTTACTGTGTTTTATTTAGACATTTCAGACAAGTTTTACTGCCTCGTATTTGACCAATATTGTGCATATGGATGTGACAGTAAGCAAAATATCATGATATTGTACTGTCAAAAGTCTCACCATATTGTCATGGGCTCACAATATGTAGAATTACAAGCTCCTTTACTTAAATGCATTGTTCTGTTGCAGCAGCAGCTAAACTAAACAGGGAACTATACTGAACATAGACCATGATCCTTTGCTCCATTCAGTAGAGACAACAGTGACAAATGATGTTAGGTATGTAGCACTTGTACATCTTAATTCTTTGGGATATGACAGTAATTATTCACATTCAGAGTTTGTCAAGGCATTTAAAAAGACATAGGTAGCATTTCAACAAAGTTAACCTCCCCACAATACTGCAATAACCTGCACCTGGAAAAGCAGAGGAAAAATGACTGAGCCTTATGTTGTCTTCAAAAACATGTCTGATCTGTGACTGAAATTGTAACTTAATGTGATAAAATGTGAATATATGATTATATTTCTGTGATGTATTTTATCTGCATAATAGTGATATTTTATCTGCATCATTAGTCTAAGAGAAGAACGGGTGTGTGACAAACTGCATTTGTGAAGGGGTCGTAAAGATGGGCCAAAGGAGGGGGGGTGACAGCCAAGAGGAGTTTGGGTAATGTTTACCCAAGGCTTTATCTCTACGGAAAAATACCAAGTGCCTTGATGTGAGGCTGACCAATGAGAAATGTGACCCGCCTATTCCAGAATATCTAATAAAACCAACCAGCATGGGAAAAACGAGGTGAGACGCAGGAGGGTCAGCCAGGCTCCTTACAACGGCCTGGCTGACACAGCCCAGCGTTTTTTCCCATGCATGCCATACAAATGTCTGATATTTCTGTGTCGTTTCATGTTCTAAGTTGAATTGTGTTCTCGATGTGTTACGGAATAGCATCGGTGTATTGTCTCATTCCATGACATTTTCTGGTCCTATCGAGCCGGACGACCAGCTGCCCTTCGCGGAGATTGACGGGTGAATCGGTGAAGTCTGTGCACAGCTAAAGGAAGTCCAATTTTTCCGTGGCCGCCCATCGCACCTCATTCTTCGCGAGGAGAGCGCGTCGTTTTGAAGCAGCAGGAGAACACAGGCGACAAAGAAGGTCAGACAAAAACTTTGTGTGTGAAAAAGAGTTAGCCATAAAACGTTTTATGCATTAGTTTGATATTTACTGAAAAAAATATTACAGGCTTTTATGCCCAGTTAGGTATTACTGAGGAAATGCCCAATTAGGTATTTCTGAGGAAATGCCCAGTTTGATGTTACTGAGGAAATATTTTGGGGGTTGGCTTTGTGTAGATAAGTTCTCACATAAAGGAGTTAAATTGCTCACCACGAGTTAAGTTTCTCACCGAAAGTGATTTAATGTATGCCTTATGCCGAGTTGTTACTGACATAAAGATGTGTGAATGTAAGCGCTGTGCACGAGCGAAGTAAGTAAGAGAGAAGTGTGAATGTGTGAATGAGGATTAATAAGTGATTAACTAACAAGTGAGAATCACAATTAATCATACAAGGGTCACAAGGCGTTATTCTGAGAGATCTAAAATTTGAAGTCACGGGTGAATCTTAAACACCACGTTTATGTCCGGAGGAATCTAATAAGGAATTTTCTCTAGAAGCTTGACATTGACCGTGACTGTAAAGCAAGTAACATTTCTCTCAGACGACCGAGACCACATAATGCCAAAATTATCACCCCAAACTGTAAAAAGACAAAGGAAAAGTCATAAGAGGATTTTGGAGGGAGACTTCCAGCGTGCTCAGATGACGTGGCAGAGAGGGGGAGATAAGGGGGGTCAACAAGACAGGAGAATGGGGAGAAAGCAGTTCAGAGGACGCTCTGAACTGATGAAAAGCAGAACTAAACCCAGATGGTTTTAAATTTTAGTTATTGAGAGCTCTGTAGAACAAATTTTAAGGGTTTTGTTTGATTGACAACAATCAATTATAAAGATTGTATTAAACTTGAGATGAAGATGAATTCAGATTTTTATAGATGGCCAATATTTTGGGGAATGTGATCACAGACAGGACACTTCCTGTCCCCGATATAGAAGACAAAAGTCGTGTTTTTTGTGTGCACCAAACAAAGCTATGTTTTGTTTTGTTTTGTTTTATTTTTGGACTTGACGAAAATTATCTTTTTGGACTTAATGCATGACTAGATGAAAGTACAGGACGAAAAGATAGAAGTGTTTTTAAATTTAGGATCAAATACAGGCACAGGCCTGGAAGTGATAATATGGGTAAATGAGTGACTACTGATGTTTTTGGACATAGGAGTAGAACGGGCAGTAAGTAAAGTGATAGTAAAAGTTATATCAGTAACTTATTTATTTGTATTATCATGAGGAAACCTCGTATTGCGATGTAGACGTGAGTGAGGGAATAAGTTAAAGAGTGATGTGCTTGATGGCCTCCTTGGAAAGACATGAATGTGTCATTAACTAAAGGCAAACGACACCAAGTCATAAAAGATAGTCAAAGATAAGGGGCTATTGACTGGCAAAGAATCTGGAGGACTCAGGATGGAGCAGATGTCCGTTATCTTTACGGATCACAGGGACACCAAGAGGTTACACCTCAGGGGGGGTTGACTGATGAGTAATAGGAAAAGTTAACATTAACAGGGAAAGAATTTGACATTCTAAAGTAAATACCTGAAGGATTGTTGAGATTCAATCAAGAATTGAATAGATTTAAATAAGACAATATCATCTAAATTTAGACGCTATAGAAGTTATGAAAACCAGTGATGACAGGACTAAACGTTATAGGACTCAGGACGGAGGCAAGAGATGGTTAGACTACAAGAAAGAGAGAAAGTAAAAGCAGGTTACAAGTGAAGGTAAAGAGTAAGTGGAAAGAGAGAAAGAAAAAGCAGGTTTAGAAATTTGGAAATGGGTGTTTCCTCCGTTACAAGAGGAAGACAGAGGAAGACAGAGGGGAAGACAGAGAGGAAGATGTGATGAGAGACAAAGGAAAGACAAAGAAAGTAGGCAACAAGGGGAAAACAGGTTGATACAAGAGATGTGCCTTATGGACAAGGGGAAGGTTTAGAATCATTTTGATTTTTAATACACATATAGACTTGCTAGAACAAACTAATACACAATGTTTGTAAAGAACCACATGAGCAGGTGTGAGAGATTGAGTTTGAAACTCACCTGAAGCACATATAGAAGATTAGCACATATTACATTAGATGTGTGACCTTATGCAGGCCACACAAACAGAGGAGATGTGAAATTTGATGTTAATTATGTGATGAAGAATTCTAAGTTGTGAACTGACCCTTATGGCCAGCTCAACGGGGGGATTATTGAGATAATTATTATTGTTTGATGTATTTGAATCACACACACACACACACACATACATACACACACACACACACACACATACATACATACATACATACATACGCGCGCACACGTGGAGACCAAACATTTAGAGTTTGAGGATACAAAACTTTTAGAGTTTGAGACATTTAGAGTTTGAAACATTTGGAGTTTGAAACAAATGGTGATAAAACAGATAGGTTTGGGCAGTGTAATATTACAGACACACAGGGTGGGGGCCCAGCGCCGTGGAAGGGGGGGCTCAGCCAGGGATGTGACCACTGAACTGTGAAAGGTCAAGAGGTGACATTGCGGAGTTGGAGTGACAGACGCAATTCCATCTCTTCCTTGATTACATCCTGGATTAGTGAATGTTGTAAACTATCTGGATTATTGAATTTTGTGTAAATGTAGACGTTTGAGAAATGGGCAAAGCCATATCTCAAAAAGGAGGGATATGTACGTGTAAACAAATATTCCGAATCAATAATTACAACAACAAAAAAATTGTAAACAAGAAAACTGTTTGAAATACACTGAACTGTCGAAAAGACTTTGTTTATTACTGACTGACCAGAGAGCAGCGGGTTTAAGGGCTTTCCTCTTGTACTTCTATATTTCCCATCACACCGCACAAAATTATAGACAGTATAAATTGTCTGTTTGTCAAATTACAGAGATTGACCAATCTGACTCAAAATTTAGGACAGTAATACAGTAGACATGTCGTGGGCCGAGAGAAAAGAAGTGTGTTCAATGTTGAGAAATGTGCATCACTTTTTAAGTGTAAAAGTGTCATTTTAACACCAATATGAAAGACATGTTGAAAACTGAAAAGAATAATGTGTTTGGCATATGATACAGAGACTAATGCTTTGATAAACAGGAGGAAAATGTGATAAAATGTGAATATATGAGTATATTTCTGTGATGTATTTTATCTGCATAATAGTGATATTTTATCTGCATCATTAGTCTAAGAGAAGAACGGGTGTGTGACAAACTGCATTTGTGAAGGGGTCGTAAAGATGGGCCAAAGAATGTTGCCCCAGGAGGGGGGGTGACAGCCAAGAGGAGTTTGGGTAATGTTTACCCAAGGCTTTATCTCTACGGAAAAATACCAAGTGCCTTGATGTGAGGCTGACCAATGAGAAATGTGACCCGCCTATTCCAGAATATCTAATAAAACCAACCAGCATGGGAAAAACGAGGTGAGACGCAGGAGGGTCAGCCAGGCTCCTTACAACGGCCTGGCTGACACAGCCCAGCGTTTTTTCCCATGCATGCCATACAAATGTCTGATATTTCTGTGTCGTTTCATGTTCTAAGTTGAATTGTGTTCTCTATGTGTTAAGGAATAGCATCTGGTGTATGTCTAATTCCATGACACTTAATAATCCCAAAGCATTTTTTTTTCTAACTGTACAATACATTTAATAACATGAGTGGCAATAAATAAATAGTAGCTTGAAATCAATCCTGAAATGACATATTTGATCCACTCAATGTGTTTTCTTTCAACCACAAACAGTGACAAGTTGGAAAGCACTAGTTTTCTTATTTTTTGGAAAGTTTAATTGTGGTTCTCCTTCACTTTGCCTGTCTACTATAATATTTCCGTCAGTCTAGTGCGTGAATAATTGAGTATGTGCAGAGATGAAACGTGGAATCTTGTGTGAGAATGGGCAGTAAAAGGTTTATTGCTAAGTGTAAATCCTCTAGCGTGCAACATGGTTCTAACTGTTCACATGTTCAGCTTAATGTAATTCTGTTTGTGTGCACGCATCACAGCCACCACATTGTGCACAATCTCTGTGTAAATCATACTGTTGTATTTGAATTGTGTTTTCGTTTTTTAATTTAATAAAAACAGGGTATATACAAATCAGAGTTGGGTAGTTACATTATTTTACTTAAAAAATAGGTCTAAATTGTACTTCTCAGAGCTGTTTTCTTGCACCATTCTTTGATTTTTCTCTCTGTATATTTATCTGATGAAATAGTGTTTAAAAAAATAATTAAAAAAAAAAATAACCATGGAAAAAATTCAGATTGTAACACATTTTTGCAAACATTGACCAGTTTATACAGACGTAATCAGCAAACGTGTATTGCCTTTGTAAGTGAACCAATCTAAAGCTGGAGTATCAGACTTTTTTGTTGTGGTAAAAATGTGTAAATTTAGTCTTTTCCCCCAAAGAGTGTGTTGTAAAAGCAGCACAATGAAGCCACTGCACGATGTCTGCTTTTATTCCTCATCGAGTCGTAAGTAGGAGCCGAAAGCAGCGCTCTGATTGGACGCTCTTGGGCGGACCACCCCAGTTTCATGTCACCGTCTAAAAAAAGCTGTTGAAAATGTGCATGTGCCTAAAATGAATGCATGTGGATATAAACAATGTGCCAAAGAGTTTGTGAGGAACAAGTCAAGATTTAAGAACCTGCCTCTTCTTTTTGAGTGACAATCAGGTACAGCAGCTTTAACACATTAGACACTGACATTGGCAACGTGATGCAATATATAACAAAGAATAATAATGGTAAAATATAAATAAAAAAGGCATGCATCCAGAAAATAGAACTGAAATACCATCTCAACTTTTCATTTTTGTTTTTTATGAACTTAATGTCTTTGTTCATTTTCCCTAAAAAACAACAAAAACTAACAATTGCCCCAAGCACTGAATTGTAGAAACCATAGTTACCACGACTATCATGTACTGTTTACTTAACGGGGTCGAAAAGTAGACAGGATTACCCATGCTGAGTCTCCTCTCTCTGTCTGAACACACATTCACGTAATTAATAGACTGCATTACACTGATTGGAGATTAGAGAAAAGACCAGGCAGGGTTGAAATACTACGCAGTTCCATTAAGCAACTTTTGTGCCAGAATGTGCCAATCAAAACATTAATCGTACATTTAGATCATCTGTGCTTAATGAGAGATAGTGAAGCTGTTCTTTTTGTATAGAGCAAATGATGAAACTCTGTGTTAGGAGGATTAATCCGCCATGTTTGATGCAAGTGCAGAAAATGCATAGAGATGAATTAGCCAAAAAAAAAAGGTACATTCTGGTAAATTTAGCTCTCTATAGTGTCAGAATAGTTTTGCTAGTTTCCTGTGTGTCAATGCGTCGTCAGGCAAGACTGTCATGAAATTACACTTTAAAGATCAGTATTATTATCTTATAATACTATATATATCTTATAGTATTATAAGATTGAACCTCAATGGTACACGCCTGGACGAATGAGGGATTACACCGACATATTTCCAAGAATTTTGGGCCTAAAACCTTTGATTTAGTTAGGGAACTCGAATCTGTAGCCAGGAAATAGCAAACAACAGGAATCACTTGAGGTTCAATCTTAGATGCAGACAGAACAACATGATCCCGAAGAGCCTGCAGATCAAATCACCGGTCAGAGGACACAGAGCAGAGAAGATTTGGAGAAGGAGCCTTATGTAGATGCTCCGTGAAAGGATCCAGGAAAACAACGTCAGAATTGATAAATTGAAAGACAGAACAGGAACTTTACAGGAGAAATTAACCAGCATACTCCCTGAAGAAGCTTTCAAAAGAGTGCTGGATTTTACACAGACAACACAAGAAGCACAGCACAGGAAGAGCAAAGAACGCCAAATCAAGAAGTTCAACATTCTTTTGAACAAAAATAATGCAGGTGAGGTCGAGCTAGACATTAGGACTGAGACAGACAAATTAGCGACCAGCAAAAACAATTGGATTAAGAACCTATCAGATCGTGTTCTGACACAGGCAGAAAAGGAGGTGCTCTCTAAAGGGCTCAACTTTTCTGTCACCTCTAAACACATCCCTACAGAGGACTACATCACAGCCACTGAAACGGCAATTATAAACAACAAAATGACTGAATCGGAGGCTGCAGACCTGAGGTTACGTGTCACAGCGACTCTGAAGAGTGCCAAACCACCTACTTCAAATATCACATCTGAAGAGAGAAAAGCACTTTCAGCACTAGAAAAAGATCATAGCATCAACATCCTCCCAGCAGACAAGGGACGTTGCACTGTGATTCTCAACGCAGCTGATTACGAAGCCAAAGTCCACACCCTCCTCGAGGACACGACCACATACGAGCGCTTGAAAAGAGATCCGACCAGTGGCTACAAGAAGAAAGTGATAGACTGTTTACAAAGGCTGGAAAAAGAGGAAGCGATAGACCGGCCTCTGTATTACAGACTGTATCCTGGTGAAGCCATGCCCTGCATTTATGGCCTTCCAAAAATACACAAAAAGGATGTTCCACTCAGACCCATAGTGTGCAGCACAGATTCCATCACTTACAATGTGGCCAAGCATTTAACAACTATATTGGCTCCGCTGGTGGGGAATTCGGAACATCATGTGGAAAACACGCACAACTTTGTGGATAAAGTGAAACATCTCCAACTGGACCCAGATGACCTCATGGTTTCATATGATGTTGTGTCCCTGTTCACCTGCATCCCGACCTCTGATGCAGTAGCAGCAGTGAGGATCAGACTGCAGGAAGACACCACCCTACAGGAAAGGACCAAACTGACACCTGAACACATATGTAAACTGTTGGACATCTGTCTGAACACCACTTACTTTCAATTCCGGGGACAATTTTACAGACAGATTCATGGCTGTGCCATGGGCTCGCCCGTCTCTCCCATAGTGGCCAACCTGTACATGGAGCACTTTGAGAAGAAGGCACTGTCCTCATTCTCAGGCATAGCCCCAAAACTGTGGCTTTGCTATGTCGATGATACTTTTGTAACAATCAAGAAACAAGAGTTGGAAACCTTCTCTGATCACATCAATGCTGTGGACCCACATATCAGGTTTACAAGAGAAGACGCTAATGAGAATCGCTTGGCCTTTCTTGATTGTTCCACGATCAGAGGAGAGGACGGGAAACTCCAAATAGAAGTATATAGGAAACCTACACACACGGACCAGTATCTGCTCTTTGGTTCCAACCACCCACGACAGCACAAGCTGGGGGTGATCAGAACCTTACAACACAGAGCTCAAGGTGTGCCCACCAGCTCAGAGGGCAAGAAGAAAGAGGAAAAACATGTCCGAAATGCCCTCTCAGCCTGTGGTTACCCCGCTTGGGCCCTCAACAGAGTGAAGAGAACCAAGAAGCAGGACAAAAGGGAAACTGAACAGAGAAGGAAGGGTGTTTCTATCCCTTATGTGTCTGGCCTGTCGGAAAAACTGCAGAGAATTTTTAGACAACACGAAGTCCCTGTTTATTTTAAACCAGGAAACACTTTAAGACAAAAACTGGTTCACCCAAAGGACAAGTTGCCGACTCAAAAACAGAGCAATGTAGTTTATTCTGTCCAATGCAGTGAAGAAAGTTGTAAAGAACGGTACATAGGTGAGACTAAACAGCCTCTACACAAGAGGCTTTATCAGCACAGAAGAAATACTAGTTCAGGACCTCAGAGCGCCGTGCATCTCCATCTTGAAGCCTCTAATCACTTGTTTGAAAACGGTGAGGTGAAGGTTTTAAGCAGGGAGAAAAGATGGTTTGAAAGAGGAGTCAAGGAAGCTATTTTTGTTAAAAAAGAAAGACCTTCTTTAAACAGAAATGGAGGGCTAAGATTCAATCTTCCTGGTATCTATTATGGTATACTGAACCCCTGGAGAGGTAGAGGACCAGGACCAGGACATTTAGATGCTAATCAGGTACTCAGGGTGGTTGAGCCAGGGTCTCACAAAGACAAAGAGGATTCTAATAGCCCATTAAAATTCTGAATAGGCTAGCTCGGTAGATACAAGGGGGGAGTTTCTGTTGAAACAAACAACTCTTTCTACTTCAGGAAGGCTCCGCCCAATGGGCTGGTCTTACCACAGAACAGTATTAATATCGGAGTTCTCGAACTAAATTCTGTTATTGACAATGACTCTTGGATGAGAGTCGAAACGTCTATTTTTTTTCTAACTGAGTCCAGATGACTACAACTGAAGCTTTTTCTACTATGGTACACGCCTGGATGAATGAGGGATTACACCAATGTATGGCACTAAAGTTATCTATGTCCGTGGAAACGAGTTACAGGTCAGATCTGTGGAAAGGCAAGCCTGCTAACAACAAGAGCATTAAAAACATCTGTAAATAGGTAGAGGCAACATGGCGAGTATAAGGACCCGAAAAGTTACACTAAACGTCAGTTGTTACGTTATGACGAGCCCAAAAGCCAAATAATGTAAGAAATCTCAATAAACTTTTTCTCTACAGCCATTTTGTGTGATTGTGGAGGCATAATCCTGTAAATATATTTTGTACCAGGTCATTTATCAAGACAGGGGTAATGTGAAGTCAAACAAAATAAATATGTATCAAGATAAAGATCAATGCAGAATAAATCAGGCTAAAAGCACTAGCTGCTAACATTCAAGTTGGTGTGAACGTACTTTAAAAACACAAAGGAGTGTCTTTGATGGTGTCAAGACATTGGACCAAGCGATTTGAACCTTGTGGAAAGAGATGAATGTTCAGCCCTACTCAAAGATGTGCAAATGAAACAAAACACTGCAGGTATGTTTTAAAGGCTAAAAGCTGAGAACAAACAGATTTAGCATTATTTAACCTTGATAGCATTTCCAACAGCTTATTCGACACCTGTGTTGTTTACAAGCCGTACACTGCTGCTGCTGCTCAGTGGGAGTGCAGGGGCCCAACGGTAACCCTCTAAGTCAAACACAAGTGTCATTGGATTATCCGCGGTGCACCTGCCGAGGATCCTTGCTCTCTCTTCTCAGATCGGCTCCTACGTGTGTCTCCACGCGCTCCTCGTGAGCCCAGGACCTGCTGAAATGACATGACGGCCCAATTTACCATGAGGAATGTCCACGTCCTACAACTGCCAAACATTTTCCTCTTCGTCCAAGCCTGCTTCGGTAAGTTACAGCCTTCAGTTTCAAACTTAAGCTTGAATTGTGATTAGACTTTGCTGTTGCTGTTGGGTTCAGATGGTGTTGAAACATTTAAAGGCCTGGAATGTCACGGGAAGATGCTTGTCTGCTAAATAACTGTTATAAATGATAGTTTTACATCACCCAAGTAGCTGCATGTGACGAAAAATTGAATAAGATGTTGGGAATGACAGGAAGTGGCGAAGCAAAACATATTGATGACATCACACTTGGGAGACTCAGAATTCCATACAAACTTTTAGCACAATTTACACATATATTACACTCACATTTTACAACTCAATACTTCAGTTCTTATTTGTCAAAAATCTAAAACTAGTGTGTTATATGGTTGCAAAGTAACTGAATTTCCCAGTGTAATGTCATGATTCAGGAACAAAAGAAGAAGAAAAAACATACAGGACGCAGGAAGTAAAATGATTAACCTCTCTGTTGTCATCTGAACCGCAAATTCTTTCTGATCATTCTTTTTCTAAATGGGGCAGCAGCAGCATTTTTTTCTGGATAAATGAGCAACAATTTTGAATTTCCAGGGTAAAATGTCAGTTAATTTGCCTCTGTTAAAAAAGAGTGAAAAGTATTATTTTCCACTCTTTACATTGTATTTTAGTGTAACTTCTGTGGTAAATGTCAAAGCTTTGTAAAGAAAATTAAAAAACATTGTAATTTAGAAAATAATTGTGAGTATTTTGTCCAGTCAAATCTAAAAAGCCTTGATTTTTCTGAACATTCTGAGGTTAGGCCACCTTGATTAAACAAAGCATTAGGCCCGAACAAAAGCCTAAATATACATCTATAAGATCAAATGTCCAGCTTTAATCCCCTGCACCACTCAACTATTTACTGCTTATGTTTCTGGGGCACAATGTATTTAGTATTTTGTTTTCAAGCTAAACTGTTGGATTTGATTTTTCCCCTTCTCGCGATGTCAAGCAGAAGAAAATGCAGAAAAGAAATGAAAGAGCTTATTTCTATGTATAGAGTGAGAGTATTTCAGGAGCTTGACGTAATGCGCCTTTAATCCTGAAGGCAAAGAAACAGACTGAAGATTTAAGAGCTGCTGAATGCCGCTTTGTTTACGCTCATTACATTCTCCTGGTGTGTGAAAGTCAATATTTCAATTCATATTTATGATTACATTCTGCTGTGTTCATTTATGATAAGCAGGAGTACCCAACCTTTTTAATGAGTGAAATTGTATTTATTTAGTTTATCCTCACCAAGTGTATGATAAAAACAGCACTTTGTGACAAAACAAAGTCAGATAAATCAAACGCAGCGCTGTGGCGCTCTGATTGACAGTTTACCTCAGTTTCACTTCCTGTCTGAAAAAAACTGTTGCACTCACTCAAAAATAAATGCATGTGAATAAAGGAGGCATATTCTGCTTTTTTCTGGTAATTCGAATCATACTATATCACAAGTAGATCAACATTTTATATTTTGTTCATTATAAGTCTCTATATTGATCTAAAATGGCTTAGTAAAAGAAACTGGTCCGTTGACTTCCTGAACTGCAGAACTGATAAGCCCCGCCTCTTCATAGTGAAGAAGTCGTTTATATATGTATTTGTATGACACATGTAGAACCATGTGTCACTCAGAGTCTTTAACTTTCCAATAATTGCAACTAAGTACAGAGATGTGGGCGGGGATAGGGGATAGGTGAAAACAAGACTTGCAGAACAGAACAAGATAATTCAAACTAGTTAGAAAGACATAAATACAAACCTCCTGTCAGGAACGCCAGCTTTAACATCAAATATATGAAGGGAAAATGGTGAAATCAAGTGTTTACTCGTTTTGGTCACCTGTGAACTCTAAATACATCTAAATATTAAAATCTCAATTGTTCATTTGTTTCATAAATTCTCTCAGTTTACACCAAGCAGCAGCAGCAGTGGAACAGTGGAAAAACCTGTGGAGTATGTTGTCTGGAAGTGATTTACTGTAACAAGTATGTGATAAAGTGTATTGTGCAGTATATTGTACGCTCATGTTGCTTTGGTGTGTCTCCAGCTAAAGCAGACTTCGCTCCGTACTTCTACGACAATGGGCCGTACAGCAAGAACGGAAACATGGCGCTGTTCAGCCTCTCAGAAGACATGCCTGTCGGTAAGAAAACACACATTAGATTATGGAGTGGTGAGTAAAAAAGACACATAAGACATAAAGTGTGAGAGAAGTGCACAGAATAGTTTATAGCATATAATGTAAGTCATGTAGTAATGGAGAGACTGAGGAGGCAGGTGAATCTACTGCTGCGGTGAAGAAGACGTGGTTGAAGGTTGTAGTGATGACACAAAAGTCTGTGAATGACTCACACTGACCGTAAGAAACCATGACCAGGGCAAACATTGTTCCAGGTTGATTATACAATTTAGTTTATTGGGAAATTATTGTTATCAGACCCATATCTTTTTTCTCATTGGTAAAATTTATAAATGTATTTGCGACTCCAAAGTCCAGATGAATATATGATGTTAAGAAATTAAGCAAGACATTTAATCATTCATTGCTCTATCAATTTTTCTGATTTAGATGTTCCATAGGGTCAATCTGGGCTTAAGTGCTTCATTTTAAGATCAAATAAGATAAGCCTTTATTTGTCCCGCAATGGGGAAATTCCAGTGTTGCAACACAAAGTAGGTACAGAAGTAAACAACAAAGAACAGATAACTTATAAAAAAAAACTTTAAAATAGTTTAATAGAAAAGCTCTTATAAATACTCAAAAAAAAAACTCTTAATAAAAAGTTTAAAAAACAATAGTAACACTCTTATTTACAGCTGTTATATGGACAGAGAATATTGCACCAAGATGATTGACAGTATTGCATATGAATATGACAGTATTGCACATGCTTAGGTCAGTATTGCACATGATTATGTCAGTATTGCACATGGCTATGTCAGTATTGCACATGGCTATGACAGTATTGCACATGCTTATGACAGTATTGCACATGCTTATGTTAGTATTGCACATGATAATGTCAGTATTGCCCATGGCTATGACAGTATTGCACATGCTTAGGTCAGTATTGCATATGAATATGACAGTATTGCATATGAATATGACAGTATTGCACATGCTTATGTCAGTATTGCACATGCTTATGTCAGTATTGCACATGCTTATGTCAGTATTGCACATGAGTATGTCAGTATTGCACATGCTTATGTCAGTATTGCACATGGCTATGTCAGTATTGCACATGGCTATGACAGTATTGCACATGCTTATGACAGTATTGCACATGCTTATGTTAGTATTGCACATGATAATGTCAGTATTGCCCATGGCTATGACAGTATTGCACATGCTTAGGTCAGTATTGCATATGAATATGACAGTATTGCACATGCTTAGGTCAGTATGGCACATGCTTATGTCAGTATGGCACATGCTTATGTCAGTATGGCACATGCTTATGTCAGTATGGCACATGAGTATGTCGGTATTGCACATGAGTATGGCGGTATTGGACATGCTCATGGCGGTATTGGACATGCCTATGGCGGTATTGCACATGGGTATGGCGGTATTGCACATGGATATGGCGGTATTGCACATGCCTATGGCGGTATTGCACATGCCTATGGCGGTATTGCACATGCCTATGGCGGTATTGCACATGCCTATGGCGGTATTGCACATGCCTATGGCGGTATTGCACATGCCTATGGCGGTATTGCACATGCCTATGACGGTATTGCACATGCCTATGACGGTATTGCACATGCCTATGACGGTATTGCACATGCCTATGACGGTATTGCACATGCCTATGACGGTATTGCACATGGGTATGACGGTATTGCACATGGGTATGACGGTATTGCACATGGGTATGACGGTATTGCACATGGGTATGACAGTATTGCACATGGGTATGACAGTATTGCACATGGGTATGACAGTATTGCACATGGGTATGACAGTATTGCACATGGGTATGACAGTATTGCACATGGGTATGACAGTATTGCACATGCTTATGACAGTATTGCACATGCTTATGACAGTATTGCACATGGGTATGACAGTATTGCACATGCTTATGTCAGTATTGCACATGGGTATGTCAGTATTGCACATGGGTATGACAGTATACACGTGTTCAGGGCTAACAGTGTTTGTTGTAAAGTCTGACAGCAGCAGCAGAAGGAAAGACCTGTGAAAACTCTCCTTTGTTGATCTTATTTAGTATTTCACTTGAGTAAAAAACTATTTACAATACAAACTATTTAAAACTGTAATAAAACCTCCAACAAATCCTTCCAAATCTTTTTAAATAGAGATGATACAGTTTGGTGTGTGTGGGTGCTGCTTTATGTCTCTATGGCCCGTAGGCTTTATCAGACAGAACAACTGAGCGT
>NW_027316500.1:5566541-5586541 GCF_026437365.1 Eucyclogobius newberryi | reverse complement strand
TCTATTCAAACAAACAATAGTCAATAACTCTTTCGTGTAGTTTATTTATCAAAAGGGTAATCAAAACACCGGAGCAGAAATGCGCACAGGTAAATCACAGGTGATGTTATATCAGATTTAGCAGCAGATTTCATGCAGATGATGTTAAACCAGGGTTTTGCCTTTGATAATCAAACGTGTCTATGCTAATCTATATCAAAAAGAGGGAAAGTGAGAAGCTAAAGGGAGGAGGAACCGCTGAGCTCTACCCAAATCACGCCACAAAACGGACCGCACGCAATTGACTCGGCTTACGGTTCTGTAGGGACTCGGTCCGACTGGTCCTGGTCCGCGGACGAGGTCCGGAGCGAGGCGTCGCGTGGAGCGGTGTGGCGGCGAAGGTTCGTGAAGCGGGCGGCGGCCGTGGAGCTGGCGGCGGTCGGGGAGCGATGCGTCGCGTGGAGCGGAGGAGGCTGCGACGTGCTGTAAGGTCCTTGGCGCCGGGGAGCGGTGTGCTGTCCGTGCTGTAGGGTCCTTGGCGCCGGGGAGCGGTGTGCTGTCCGTGCTGTAGGGTCCTTGGCGCCGGGGAGCGGTGTGCTGTCCGGGGAGCGAGGGGTCGCGTGGAGCGGTGTGCTGCGACCTCCTTGAAGCGGCGGCGGCAGCGGAGGCGATGTCGGGGAGTTCCTTGGCGGTAGAACGCTTTAGCGGTGTGTTAGCTCCTCACGCGGCCTTTACTCAGATGAGGACGTAGTGCTGATCCACGTAAACGGCGTAGATTACTTCAAAAAGAAAAGAAACGAAGTAGCAAAGAAAGTCTCTGTCCGGTTTAGCGCTTAAGCGTAGTTCCAGGTGGTTCCAGGTGGTTTCAGGTGGTTTCAGAGTCCAGGGCTGGCATGGCCTTGTCGACCACGTGACGGACGGATTTTGTTGAGACAAAGGAAAAGTGAAAGCTCGCCCGTGGAGACGGCTTCAAGATAGAAGAACAAGAATAGAACAAAGAGAGGGACAAAAGAGAGCGTTTCTAGCTTGGAGCGTCCTTTTGATACCTGGCCCGCAGGGCATGCTGGGAGCGAAAGGGGCGGGCGCTACTGCGAAAACTTCCTGTTTAACATTTTCCTGACCGAGAAAATAAAACTGGAGTAACGTAAATAATAATGGCAAAAACATTGAACCCTGTTTTAACATTTACACGTTAAACACTTTTGGCAGTTTGTGCACATTATTTCTTGAGGTAGACACATTTTACATCTTCTTTCACCTGTGATAAAAAATATCGAGTTAAAGCATTGGGAATATAAAACCTTAAACAGTGGAAAAATACGTAACACAAGGTGAAACATGAGTTGATTCGAAAAACATTCATGGCATAATCACATAAAACAGTTCATCGGGGCATCTTCCTGTAAGACTGTGGGGAGAAGAAGGTCTTTTATCACACAAGTCACAGCGGCTCCCCTGCGGTGAGGGACAGAGGGAGAACGAAAAACCCCCAATGTTCGAAGAGAGATTTTCTGTTATCTGGCCGTGGAATGTCCATCTCCATTCCCCTACATACGTATATTCTGAAGTTGGCATGCAGTACTTTAATTGTTCTAACATGGCTTCTGGAAGCTCTTCTGGAATTGTAAGTAGTGTTATAAACTGACTTTTTTCTTTCTAAATTCCGTGCTAGACAACTGAACCGGAAACTAGCATCTTCAGAGTGGAGGCCGTAGACAGAGACACTGGGTCAGGTGGCTCAGTAACCTACTATTTACAGGTAATTTTACTCCTGTATTTGACACCACGCACTATTGCACTGCCTGTGTACATGTAGTGTCATGTGTGTTCATCCTTTTACTAAAAGTACAGGAACACTTCAGGCTCTAGTTGGCATGGAATATACTTCGGCAATTAGGAAATCAGCTGCTGTCCCGCTTGGGCGCGAGATCTTACCTACGTGCCCCGCCCTGGAACATAAGGGTCCCATACATCCAGATGGACAGAGGATTTAGACTGTGGCCTAGTTAGTTGCCAAACAATTGTGTTTGTGTTGCCATCTGACTGCTTAGTGTCAAGTGACAGCTGACACTTTGTCTTCTGACCTCTTTAGCAAATTAATTTAATAATTTATTTTTATTATAGAGTTTCAAATGTAATTCAAACAATATGTTTTTACTTTTTTATCAACCTTTATGTAATGAGGTAAAAAACAAAACATTGAGTTCAAACTATTTTTAAGTGTACCCTGGGCCAAAGTCAAACTGCAGCACACATCATAAAAACATGTTTTCTAAATAGTTGCATTAAAATGAAAAATACAATAAAAAAAAAAATTGCAGGGAGTACATTTAAAAACACTGACTCTCACTCTTTGTTTCATAAAATAAAGCAAAAACTCCTCAAATAAACCAGCTCACAAAGATTCAGTTCAGACAGAAACAGGTTCCAAGCTGTGGGAGCAGCTTAACAGAACGCCCTCCCAAACAAACAACACGGCTGGACTCTATGTGAAGCCTGTAGTATCTGGACATTTTAATCTAGATTATCTTTGTTAAATATAAGGAGGAGTAAAGCTGGTGTCTGGAGGAGAGTCTGATTGACACTAGTTTGGACATTTGGTGGGTTTTGACAACACATCTTTAAAAGCTGAAGCTACTGAAGCTACTGAAAATTACATTTTGGGACTTGAAATAGTGGTCCAGGCTTAACCCATATTTAAAAAAATGTTTTAGAATTGAGGGTAAACAAACTGGCCCTGATTTCTGCACTCATTTCCGTTTTGATGACTCTTGATGTTTTGTCTTGGTCAGAATCCCCTGTCCAGCCTTTTCACCATCGACAGATACAGCGGAATCCTGAAAATCAAATCTGGAGAGACGCTGGACTACGAGAAATCCAAGACACATTTTGTCACCGTGATTGCAAAGGTAATTTGGTCATTTGAGGTTTTGCAATTAAGGTTCTGGACACTGTTCTTCCACTCCTTGTTTTCAGTTTACTTAGAACAGTGTTGTTCAATCATCATGAGTGGCTGAATTCTTTTGTTGTTAAAACATATTCTTTCACCAGCCACTAAAATATGATCAAATCACACCATTTTCCAAAAGAAAGTGTGTATATCGTCCATGCCATTGTATCTGGATTTGGAATTTGTTGTTTTTCTGGTTCGAAGTTTGTTCAGAGCTCTCCAAAATGATGAATTATAGATTATAGAAGATAAATGTGTGAATCTGGCTCCAAGTGCAGCCGGCCGCAGTGTTTGTGTGAGTTCGAGTCCCGGCTCCGACATTTTACTGCTAGTTCATCCCCATTTCACGCTGAGTTGTCCTTTCTAATAAAGCCTACAGGCCGAAAGATCCTTCACACAATATAAACACAACATATACATCATAAAACTTAAGCCAAATAAATATGGAAAACTAGAATAATTAGGGAAATGTGTGGATATAGTACGTTTTCCTGTTATTGTCGTTGAATCCCCCACAATCAACTGGGTGTGAAAATGAACTGTAAATGTCTTTCTTAGGATGGTGGTGGAAATTACAAAGGAAAGGAGCAGTTTCTGTCCTCTTCTGCCACTCTCACCATTAACGTCATCGATGCTCAAGACACGCCCCCCATTTTCATCGGGACGCCATACTTTGGTTATGTGTATGAAGTCACGTCACCTGTAAGTTCATCAGATTGTTTATCATATCAAGTAAATGTCTATAATTTTATGATGAAACATATTTGCACATTTTAGGGATCTGAAATATTCCATGTGGAAGCCAAAGATGGCGACGTTGGAAGTCCAAATTCAGTGGAGTACGCTTTTGAAGAAGGTACAAAATCAAAAAAAAAAAAAATCTGTATGCAATTAGTTATTTATAAAAGTTCGGAATAAACACATTTCACAATTTGTTACAAGGTGATGATGGTGTATTCAGCATCAACAAATCCAGTGGTCGCATCACTCTTTTGACCAGCCCAGCGACTCTGCGGCGGGAGATCTTTAACATGCGAGTCAGGGTAAGTGCATGATGGCTGTACAAAAACAAAAATCAATATTCAAAGCAAAACAGAAAACGGAAAACACAACATGACTCGAGAGAGAACAAAACCGGCAACAGCGTCACAGGATATCCCAAAAAGTTCATGGCATAAATCCAATGTATGTGTCCCATGTTATCCGAAGTCGGTCAAACAAGTCAAATTTCAAGTCTTAAGGTCATTTTCTCCATTTTACAAATCACTTATACTATACTTTTCGGGCTATACAGCACTCCTGAATAAAAGCCGTGCTCACAATATTAACAAGAAAAATAAATAGT
Organism: Eucyclogobius newberryi; assembly: GCF_026437365.1. Lineage (NCBI taxonomy): Eukaryota > Metazoa > Chordata > Actinopteri > Gobiiformes > Gobiidae > Eucyclogobius > Eucyclogobius newberryi. Next base: position 5,582,267 of record NW_027316500.1, on the reverse strand, counting down.
AAATATACAGGCCGCACCAGACAATAAACAGCAGTTGATATTTACACAGACATATGGTCCATGGTGGTGACGGTTGTGTTTTGACAGGTCGGGCCAATGCGGCAGGTTCTAAACTGCAGACCGTCGTATATCACATGTGTCTTTGCCTGTGTCCACTGTCCTCTGACATCTTCTTCTACAGTGTGTCAAACGCTTCCTGCTAGAGTGCCCCCCGGTGGCCGTTTGCCAGTCAAATCTATAAATTAGATGAACCGCGTTAATGACCGCAGGGTGAAAAGTGTGGGGAAAAATAACGGCTTAAAATCCGGAAAGTACGGTAAATAGTACGGTTCAAATGGTTTCAGCCATATTTTTGTAATGGCATTCTTCCCCTCAAAATTCCCTCTTTATTCCCACTTATTTTGAATTTTATTTCCCTTGAAAGTTCTGACTCTTTTCCTTTAATGAAAATTTAAATCAGCTCTAACTTTATAGGGTTAGGGCTCTAAATTGTACCTCTTAAACAGAAATGTTTGTCTTCCCCAGGCTACAGAGGTGGGCACAGACGGCGCTCTGCTGGACCACTCTGCCACTACAGTTGTGATCCGAGTGGTGGATTTGAACAATAATCCTCCCACGTTCTACGGAGAGAGCGGCCCACAGAACATGTTTGAACTCACCATGTACGAGCACCCGCCTGAAGGGGAGATCCTGAGGGGGCTCAAAATCACTGTCAACGACTCTGACCAGGTTAAACATGCACTTATTACCTACAATGCCCTCTGTTTATATTGTACCTGATGAAATCCATGACAAACTTTGAGAGGTATTCACTGTTGGGAAGTAACTTATACATGCAGGGCCGGTTCTAGGCATTTGGGGGCCCAAACGCCCCTGCTCTAGCTATCATTTACAGTAAATGGATCCCATGCGGTCCTTCTGCAGGTCAATTGCTTTAGAAAACACAAAAGCCTATTTGTCGGAAGGACATCTAAACTGAACCTTTCTGTTACATTTATAAAAACATGCCGGTACATTTGTAAGAACCTTTTTTTTGCAACCGCCGTCCCTCAGCTCCTCTGATCGGCTCGACAGTTGTGTCTAATTGAATATGAGGCCAACCTTCATCAACTGAAGACCTGTTTCCTCCTTGTGGATAATATAATACTTATGTGGAATCACGCATTCTGAGTCTGAGTGTGTTAAAACTGTGGCTTGTACGGTGGAGCTGCTCGTGCACATCTGATACTCTGGAGCGAGAGAGCAGCGACATGTCTCAAGTTCTAGTGTTAGTTTTGAAACTATAAAGACATACAAAGTAGGCCTACTGTAAGCTCCCTGTTAATTTGCACATTTTGTTATGTTACCATCTTTTTCGAAAAAATATTCATTATTTGTCTCACACAATACCCCATAATGACAACTTCCGAGATGTCTGTTAGAATGTATTTAAAAATATAAATACAAAATAAGAAGCACAAGTACATACATACCACGCCATTTCATGGATTAAACTGTAGATTACATGTTATTTTGTGCATTATTTTCACTGGATTAGACTAGATGTTCATATAACTGCTTATGTAAAGTTATGTAATGTACTGTGCTTGACAGGGGGCCAACGCTAAATTCAACCTGCGTCTGATTGGACCAGGCCGGATGCTCAAAGTGGTGCCGCAGACGGTTCTCAACGAAGCTCAGGTCACTATTTTGGTTGACGACTCTGCCGCCATGGACTACGAGAAGAACCACTTCCTCGCGTACAAGGTGGAACTGCTGAAATGTCATTCAAATAGAAACTTTTTTTACTTCAACTTTATTCCAGACAATTAAAACAGAATCAGTGCAATCTAAATGATTTTAAAGTTTGGATTTTGTGAAACAACAGAATTGTAAGAATGCGTTTACATCAAGTATATTGAAAAGTTATTCTAAAAAGTATTTGTTTATACCGTTCAAAAGATGTCTGTGTAATCCCTTAGTCGTTTCTTTTGCTATTCTTTGCAATAGACAAACTAAAATATGATATTTTGGAGGTAAACCTCCCTGGGATGATAATTTATGCAATGCAACAGTATTTTACCCACACATACCACCATAAATCTTGATATTTTTGTGGTTGCTGCCTTTTTATTCAGATCGTCGTAGCATATATTTGACTAGTTTTAGTATATTACGCATTTGTTTGTATTGTTATTGCCTTTTAAATATGTTTTTGAGTACCTTTGCTTTTGCATCTCATGTTTTAGGACTTAAAATAATGTGTATGTAGAGTAAACACGCATCATGTTCCATCAGACGCTCTTCCAATAGAGATTTGGTGATAGCACGCCATCTAAACAACATAAGATAGCTGTTTAAGCAACTCTATACCATTTTAATATAAATACACTGTTGTTACATAATGCTTTGTAAGATCAGATGATACAGAAGCATAAAAAACAATAGCAACTTCAAAATGGAAGGAACATTTAAACTGAGTCATTTGTGAGGCAAGACAGTCTCGCAAACAGGATTAATGACACAAGAGCAATTGAAGCAAAATACAAATACTCCAGTTATGTTTTTGATGTTAGAACATGGGACAGAATTTTGAGCAAGGTTTAACCAAACCTAATCATATTCAAAGATATTCATACACATTTCTCTGTATTCAGTTACTGGCAGTGGAGGTGGACACTCCGGAGCGCTTCAGTGCCACAGCCGACATTGTCATCCACCTTCTGGACACCAACGACAACGCCCCCAGATTCTCTGCGGAGTACTACATCGCCCGAATCCCAGAGAACTCCCCCGGAGGCACGGACGTGATTACGGTTACGGTAAGAATCACCTTTATGAATATGTTTTACAGACAAATGCAGTGAGTAGTGAATAATAAAGTAAGTCATGTATAGAAGTGAGAGAATGACTGTTAGCCTGGACTCTGCTGGAGGCAGTAGTGAAGAGGAGGAGGAGGAGCAGCTGAGGTGGCTGATGGTTCTGCTGCTGCACTGGAGATGGTGCAAAAGTAGTTAAAGTGGGAGGAGAATGTAGTGAGAGAGTGTGTGGTCTAGAGAGGTGATTGACTGGGGGGCAAAGGTAGAAGGCTGAGGTGGCTGGTGGTCCTGCTGCGGAGGGGGAGGAGTCGAAACAGGATCAGTTGAGAGATAAATGTAACAGTCAAAACATTCGTTCTAGTTATAGGGATGATTCAATATGGATTTGGAGTTCCTAATTAGCCCAGAAGAGGTCTAAAGCATTCAAGCGTGAAATGACCCGAGCTGTAAGAGTGAAATGGTCAGACCTGTGAACAAGGGCAGGGACATTTTAAACTCCTTTCTTTGGACCAGGACCAATTGGAGCTGCTGGGAGCATAAATGCAAACCATATTTATCTGAAATGACTTTCATATGGAAGTTGAAACATCTTGATTTAAAGCTGTGTCCAGACGACCTTTGAAACCTTTGCTACCTCTGATCTGGATCGTTTTTGAGTCAATACCGACGTTATTTCTTTGTAACTGATAACTGACATTTGCAGAAAACAATAATACGAATTTAAAATCCATAGCAAGGCCCATAATAATGTTAGGTTTGATTTTGTTTTATAGTAAAGTTCACGAATCTCAAGTTCAAAATTATCTGTGTAAACGCTCTCTGATATCACCATTACCAATATTAAAGTGGATATAACACTAGCTGAACTAACACATTACTTTCACGTTCAGGAACAGTCAGTCTAAAACCTTCAGCCAAAACCCGGACCAGGTCAGACACCAGATAGCTCTCACTTTCATGTCATTGCGTAACACCACATTCATGCACTTTTACGTTGTGTCTGAAGCTCCGTAGCACATGCAGCTGTAGCGCGCAGATATCCACATGGGGACATTTTGGATTTGTCAGACAGACTTTGACATTTACAGCACTCTTTTATCCCCTGGCCTTTAGCGTGAGCAGCAGGGAGGCGCGTTAATAAATCCAGGGCCTGTGTAAACGCCTTGATCCAGGGCAATTTCAATCAGATAAAACGCCAGACGAACATCGACCTTGTGCATATGATAGTGAGCCTGCAGGTGTCCAGATAGTGAGCCTGCAGGTGTCCAGGAGCGAGCCGCAAATTAGGTTTTTAGTTCATTGTCTGAATATATTTTCGATAAGCTTCAACGTCAGGGTATTTTTGGTTAGTTATTTACAGTTGTTCAGACCATGTATATAATGGATATGTGTTGTAAAAGTGTGGTGTGTGCATGTGTATGTTTGCATTCATGATCGTGAGGAGTGAATGTGCAGATTAGACTAGTCATTTCACTAAAATAATATATTCAACATTTTACATTTTGTTGCCATGAACTTTAAATACAAACGTGGAGTCTAATAAGATGAAACACATTTTTGTTGTAGGCCTCAGACCCAGATTCTGGACTGTGGGGTGATGTGAAGTACTCTCTGTATGGATCAGGATCTGAGCTGTGAGTACTGGCTGAACTTAGGGCGAATAACCCTGAATAGACTCTTACAATAATTGCTGACTATTTTAATCCTTATAGTTATCTGGGCATTACAGACTCTAAAACACATCCAAAAAGATTACAAATCCAGCTGCATTATTAAACCAAAATGACCGCACCGATCTAGAATCCTTCAGTTATTATTAGTATTTTCACCTGGTTTCAAATGTACTTGAATTGAAATGATCACTAATCACTAATAAAACTAATCGATGACTAGTTGACTACAAAAAGCATAGTTATTTGCAGACCTAACAGCAAAGTAAAGTGTTGTTCCTGTTGAAACGAGCTCACGTGGTCTGGTGTCTTCTTGAGTTCAAATATGCAGCTCAATCTACAGCTGCACATTCACCGTTTGTTTAACCTGAGCCAGGAGTCCTCAAAGGATTTCCTGGATTTACATTCACCCTCAGGTTTATTAGATTTCCACGACAACAGACTTGGTCAGTCCTGGTGGTGTACTTTCTTATCTTTTACAATACAACAGAAATGCAGTATCTCGTTTTACGGGTCCTAGTTTTTCTGACCCTTCACCATGACTTGTCCGACCAGCAGAGTTGTTACTATAATGCAAAGTGACAGGACTAAATCTTTAGGGATTGTGCAGTACTTTCAGTAAAGATCGTTTGGGTAAAAGCATATTTCAGGCTTCTCTTTAGCTCCTTATGCAGACATGTGTCGTTGGAAAGAGCAGATTCAACACAAGCCAATGGACGGATTTGAAAAACGTTTAGATTAGTGCATATTTATTTGGTCCAAACCACTTTGTCTCTCTGGGGATTAACCTGAAATGCCCTCTAAAGTTTACATTTCATATTAAGCTTTTAGTTGCTTAATACAATAGCTCTGTAAATCTAGATAAAGAGCAAGTTTCTCGTTCTCTGTGTTTGGTTGCACACTTCAGAAAGTCACCGGAACCAAGGGCTGATCTTTGGCTGCATTTCGTAAGACTATAATGGGATTAAGGGAGGAAATAGACTTCCTTCACCTAGTTCACCGTAAATGCTCACTTCATAACATTAACATAAAGGAAAATCTTATCTTATCTTATTACATCACTGAAATATTGTGCTGTAGGTGTTGGATCCACGGTAAATATGTTCTATACAATTACAGCACAATTATGTAGTTTTACTTGTAGTTTATTAAGCCCAGGGTCAAGACAGGTTTTCACTGTGGTTTACTTTTGTATTATTATTATTAAGAATAATATGGCATTGTTATACTGTGTCCAGTGTTTCTTGTTTTGCAGCTCACACATTTTGCTTAGACCTTGATGATTTCTAGTCATGAGATAAAGGCATAATATTAACTGTGATGGATGGGACAATTCTATATATTTTGGTGACTGATCCAAACACCGTAACAAACTAAACAAATGCTCTTCCTAGGTTCCTGATCCAGCCAGCTTCAGGCATCATCTACACACAGCCCTGGGCCAGTCTGGATGCAGAGGTGCGCTCCAAGTATAACTTCTACGTGAAGGCTGAGGACGCAGACGGGAAGTACAATATGGCTGAGGTCTTTGTCACTGTGTTGGACCTGAACGATCACTCACCGGCTTTCAACCAGAACCTCATGGAGAAGACCATGGTGATTGGAGCTCCTGTGAAGATAGAGGTATTATTATTGTTCTCTTTTGATTAGAAATGACACAGTAAGATGTAGGGCTGAAGAAAACTCAAAGTGAGTGACACAGGCTGGGAAAATATCTCAAAACTATGATTGTATATGGATGACCAGAGCACAGAGCTGACACAAAGTGCACTGAAAACACCACAAGACTTTTTTTTGAATAAACAATGTATTTATCTGACTATTTTCAGATTACAATCACAATTCACTTAAACTAACGCACTCAAACCCTCCTTTCTGTTGTGGTCCATACAATTCTATGTAATACAAATAAAATAATTGGTAAAAAAAATGTAGGATGAAGACTCCGTCAACCGATTAATCAACTGAACTAATGTATATATTATGTCACTACAGTATATAGCCTATACCTCTGTACCTCTGTAAAATTGGAGAATGGGAATAAAGCATTCAGAGTGGTAACCTTTGACGTAACGAAAGGTTGATCTCAATATTATCAGTTTTGAATCTGCTAAACTCTCATTTGTGATCAATCTACTGTACTCTTTTTCTTTTTTAGATATTAAATATCAAATTTAACCAAAATGAGACAACCATTGCTTTTCCTTAGGCTGTTGATGACGACGCAGAAATACCCAACAATGTAATCGAGTACACCATTATGAAGGCAGAACCAGGCCCAAACATTTTCGACATCGACGCAGACACGGGAGAGATCAACCTGAAGTCCTACATCAAGTCACTGGCCATCATCCAGAACATCACCAACAAGCGCGACTACAGCTGGTCCCTGGTGGTGCAGGCGCGGGACAGAGGACAGCCGTCTTTCAGCACAACCGCACTGGTCAAGATCGACATCACAGAGGCAGTAAGTTATAAAGAAAAACACAGACATTCATAGACGCAAAATGCTCCATCTTTGCCCGTTGCTGAAACTTGATCACTTCGCAGGCCAATCCAACCGGGAGTATTTTCACATACAAATGAACATACGAATGAACGGTGAAGCCAATTCTATATTAAACTATATATCATGTTTATTTCATGATATTTATGTCATCATAAAGTTAGTTAGCGTTTAGGTCAGATGCTAGTTTTATATGCTAATAATGATCTCAAATAAAATCGCAAATGTTTTACACACTCAACAATGACCTTTAACCAGACTTTGACCTCACCTAAATGCATCCAATTCGATCTGGACTCGCCGAGTTGCTGAGTGATTGATATCATGAGCATCGTCACGTCTACTCATGAGATGTCTATGACGCTGCACTAAGTACACTAAGCAATAGAAGAGCATTTTTAAGTTAACAGCGTGATGAAAACAACAGTTGAATGATTGTTTTAGAAATGATTTTTTTAGTGCCAGTCTAGTAGGAATATATAAGAATATTGGGGTCTTAGCTTATTCACTAAACATTGAACACGATTCATTGACGGTTTTGTTTATACTGTTTTTTAACTTGAATTCGAAAAAAAAAAAAATATATATATATATATATATATATATAGGTCATTTGAAACATCTCGGTTTTGAATTGTGTCTTACCTAAATACACTTGTCGTGTTGCAGGTCAAATCCCAGTTATACTCATACGTCCTGGGCCTAAAGAAACGTCCCGGCACAGTGTTTGGCATCTGTCTGACCGCAGTCACTTTTGCCGTAGCACTGACAATCTTCATTTCCACTCTTATTTACTGGAACGCTGTGAAAAAGTCCCGTGTCAAACCAAAGAGCAAGATCAGAAAGGTTTCACGGAGGCCTGTGACGTAGCCATGAGATCATCAGCACGCCACCTTGTTTACCGAGTGTAGCTTTTTATGTTTCACATCTTTACTTTTGCATTCTGTAAGGACTTTGTAAACGTGGTAGGGTCTGTAAAGGAGTACTGGAGCAAAATATTGTATTACTTTAGAGGATTTATTCTAAGGAAGGAAAGAAAATTGGAAAATAAATTCAAGTCATTCTAAAGAGCACACAGTTGAAACTCGTGCACTTATTCAGTATCTTCATTTGAACTAGCTGAATGGTCTCAGCAAAGGTTTCACCGCAGACCTTTCTGATCTTGACTTTATAAAAGCTAGTCGATATCGTGTCAAATTGATGTTTTCTGCTAACATTTAAATTTAAGTTCTACCATCTGCACGTTTGACTTCACTCCCAAGGACGTGAACTCTCCCTGTGCTCTTTTACAGACCAGACTGAGTGGGGGGCCCTTGTCCACCATGATAATGCAGGGTAGGAACAAGCCGTTGCATGTACTCGGAATGTTGGGCTCTGCCATCTGTCTCATGGTCATAGTCACAATCATGATCTCCACCGTAATGTTCGTGCGCAACAAGAAATCCAACCGCATCCTCCCGAACCGGCGCATCCGCAAGCGAAAGCAGCAGCAGCAGCAGCAGCAGTCGTGGCTCAGCAGTCCCTTCAACAGGCAAGACACGGACAAGTTCAAGGTGGACGAGGTGGAGCACGAGCCGGAGAGGGAGACCGTGGTGGAGAACGTAAACTATAACAACAATATCGGTAACGCAGTGAGGATATGGCCCCCGCCGCCGCCGCCCTGTGCCCCTTCACTCCCGCCACCGCCGCCGCCCATCATCCCCAGGGACAGGCAGTGGACCGTGCCGACCGTGTCCGCCAACGTGGTGCCCAAACCCCGCAAGAAAGTGTTCGGAACCCAGCAAGACACTGTGAACAAGGCGCTGGTGTCAGAGCTCAAGTTAAGACTGGAGCAGAAACGGATACATGATCAATAATGTGATATTTGTAATTATAAAGGTCAAAAACTGCCGTAATAAATGCACTGTGACTGCACAAAAATATACACTACACATATATTTATACATTTATAATTACTTACATTAAGTATTTAGCTTGACTTGTGTTTTTCAGTTTAAAAGTATTTGCTTAGTAGATATAAGGTCATTATGCTGGTCACAGAAACCAGCTGTTAATGCACTGAAACAAGTCAAATAAAATACTCAAGTAAATAAATAAATAAATAAAATGCTGACTTAGATCCAAGGTGAAACAGCTTGCATGCGGTTAGCTTAAATGCTATGGAGTAGTTTTCTGAATTTTGTCCGTTTTTATCAGTCACAACACAAAAAATGATACAATATGTTTAATTTGGAGCTTTTTGTGCTTAAATTTAAAGTAAGTCCGTGAAAAATTATTGGTTTCCATTCAACAAATTAATATTGATTACATATTAGTAAATTGATAACATTTATTATGGCAGTTTTGGTCTTCTATTATGTAAATGCCTTGTACAACATTGTAAAAATATGTTGAAATCTGCATGTCTGGTTCATCTGATACTGGAAACATAATCTGTGTGTGTTTACTGACACTGCAGCGTCTTGTACTGACCCCGAGCTGGGAACTCACTCAAGAACAAGCGAGACCGTTATTTGGGATCAGCACAAGCTTCTTACCAGAGCTTTTCTTGACACTTGAACTGACTAAAGAGATCAACTCCATGGAAGGGAAGTGAAATCAGCACTTCAAGAGGAGGCGCTGTATTCCCACTGCGCAGCTGAAAAAGACTGTTGAGTTACACTGCAATAAAGGAATGTAACAGTTGAAATGACTAAAGTTTGAATCAATTTAGTCCGTATTTGACTTGTTAAATAGTATTTCCAACTCAATCAGTTTAAACATAGCGCTCCAATAGCACATAATTTGGGTTGAAGGAGAGAAAACAATGCAATAAGATCAAATAAATCTAAATTAAGATTTCAAATGGAGGTAATTTTAACCATTTCCTTTTTGCAGTGCATTGGTGTTGGTAAAGCTTTTCCACAGTGTTTCTCTTCTGAGTCACATATATTTTCTAACCAAATAAATTCCTATTTAATTTTCACTCATTGTGTTGTTTCTGTAATTTGAAAATGAACAGTAAACATGTGACTAGTTTTACTGCTCATGTTAATCACTGGATTACTCTATTTTTGGGTCGGACTGGGACGTGGTTAAAGGGCACAGATTAACGCTCCCTGGAGACATTTGAAATCTGACACCTGCTGGAGGACATAAATGAAAACTCCCGTGTTAGATTTAATTTAGGAGTTTGGAGACCATTCCAATAGTATTTTACATATTATAACATCAAATAAGGTGTACTTATTTCTTTTGAGGGACTGTTTTTCCACTTCCCCTTTGAACGACTGGATTAGTGGCCTGTCGCCCTCTACTGGTAACACCTACTGGAGGGTGGAGTATAGCATCAAAGGAAAAGGAGAAGCACCAGTATTAGCAAGGACCATTAGCAAGGATTAGCCAAGAACCAACAAAAAAAATTCAAAAAGGTAAATTGAATTGTGTGCTTACGTTTAGGGACTGTAAATGGTTGACGTTTGACAGACTTGCATATGACAAGTATAATTTTATGGGATAATATATAGTCATCTTAAGGTTACGCAGCAATATGTGAAGAAAATGTGTGAAAAAGTTGAAAATTAACAGATAATCCCTCTATCCATGTTGTTAAGACACAAATTCCCATCCAAAATGTACTAAATAAAAGGTGTCAAGTGTTGGCTCAGTTTAGAGTATAGAACGATTATGTAACTTTTTTATTTTATTCTCAACATTTATGCTATCCAGCTATATGCTGGACAATTTGAGTTTTATGTCAAAAGCATAATTTATTACATGTGACAAACAAGCTATTTTTGGAAAACTAAGTCCATCCTCAATCCATTGAAATCAAATGCTGCCAAGACAAAGGGAGCCAAAGACGCTTGACAGTGGACACAGCGGTCAACCATATTATCTTCTTTCAGAAAACAACAATCAATATATACAGTAATGTATCATATTGCTCAAAATCTCTCTTCAAAAACATGTCTGGTCATCAAGAGCTTGTTCTTGGATCTCGTGTCAATATCTCAACCAATTCTGAAGTTTTACAGCTCCTCCCCCGAGTTATTTGTGCAAACATGGGCAGAACATGCCCAAAGTTACATAAAACATGACACTTTACAGATTACTGTCTCTAATCTAGGGACTAATTTGTTCTTCTATTTGCAATATTGGACCTTTGGTGTCTGACCTCTGTGAGTTGGCTGGAGAGAGGCGTGCGTGTGCGTGTGTGTGCGTGTGTGTGTGTGTGTGTGCGTGCGTGCGCGTGCGTGCGTGCGTGCGTGTGTGTGTGTGTGTGCGCGCGCGTGCGTCCGTGTGCGTGCGTGCGTGTGCGTGCGTGTGTGTGCGTGCGTGTGCGTGTATGCGTGCGTGTGTGCGTGCGTGTGTGCGTGTGTGTGTGTGTGTGTGTGTGCGTGCGTGCGTGTGTGTGTGTGTGTGTGCGTGTGTGTGTGTGCGTGTGTGTGCGTGTGTGTGCGTGCGTGTGCGTGTATGCGTGCGTGTGTGCGTGCGTGTGTGCGTGTGTGTGTGTGTGTGTGTGCGTGCGTGCGTGTGTGTGTGTGTGTGTGCGTGTGTGTGTGTGCGTGTGTGTGCGTGTGTGTGCGTGCATGTGTGTGTGTGTGTGTGTGTGTGCGTGTGTGTGTGTGCGTGTGTGTGTGTGCGTGTGTGTGTGCGTGTGTGTGTGTGTGTGCGTGTGTGTGTGTGTGCGTGTGAGTGTGTGTGTGTGCGTGTGTGTGCGTGCGTGCATGTGTGTGTGTGTGTGTGTGTGTGCGTGTGTGCGTGTGTGTGCGTGTGTGTGTGTGCGTGTGTGTGCGTGCGTGTGTGTGTGTGCGTGTGTGTGCGTGCGTGTGTGCGTTTAAATATTTGAGCCAGTTGTGATGACGCAAACAGGAGGATTATCCTTATGTGAATCTGAAAAACCAGCGGTTGCAGAAATTTCAGATTGAATTGATGTTGTTTTTGGAAGTAATTTTTTCACACATCAATTTATTTTCCATGTTTTAAGTTGTTGATGAAGTAAAAGAGAATTTCAGTGAGAGTTTCAGAATGATGAGACCGTCATAGCGATTCACTTAATTTAAAACTAAAGATTATAAAGGAAAAACGTGTAGGTTACTACACCCCCAGTATACACTCCAGTCACTAGTTGTGAACAAAATGTCTGGAGCAAAAGTAAAAAGCCAAAAAAGACAATATTATTCAAAAACATGTGCACTTATAAATAAAATCTGAAGCAAAAGGCTTTGAGTAATCTTTTTGAATTGAAATTAATCTAAAGTAAATACTTGAATTCAACTATACTTTCAGTTAACATAAACAATTAAATAAAACAAGATTGTATGTTTTGAGTGTACTGAAATATTGACTTTAAATAAATGTTTTGTTTGACCTTTTCTATTTAATTTCTGTAATTTAATCCGAGGTCAAAAATGTAATTTGCAGTTGTGAACAGGAGGACAACAGTAATAAAGAATAAATATAGCCGCAAGCGGCAATGATCGGCCCTCGCCACGCCGCCGCCACACCGCCGCCACGCCGCAAGAGGAGGGGGCGCTAACGCGCCCCAATTGTCCTTTTATTACATCTACTGCTGAATCTGTGACGCTGTCACATCTTCTCCCCTTTGTTTTACCATCAAAAAGCTATTTTATTTTGAATTCTTGGAAAAATGTGTGGCTTTGCCGCACAGACACCGTGACTCTTTGAATAAAAATGTGGATAACTTTTGATGGTCCACCCCTGAAGATGAGTCTCACCAAATTTCAGGTTAATAGGGCTAACGCCCTGGGAGGAGTTGGTGAAAGTCTAAAGTGTAAACATGTTCTGGTGATTTCCCCATTGGAATAACATGGGAGGTTTCGGTCATCGCTACGGCAAAGCCGTAACAATTATGACATGGGTCTCATTGACTTTTTTGATGGGGCCAAAATTGAGTTTTGTGTCAAATTTCAGATAATTTCGCAAAACTAAACATTTAACCTCCATATAAAATCTGTAGGGGGCGCTGTGGCCCCAAATTAATTAATTTCACTTCAAGTAGGTTTAGGGCAAAGAGTTTAACAACTGATTCTAATTTGACGCAATTCGGACTTTATCTGCGCAAACGGCAGAAATGTTAAATTTGGGAGATTTCTGAAATTCTAGCTAAAGTCACAGAGACCGTGAGAGGTATCAATGTAATTTGGATAACTTTTGATGTCCCACTCCTCAGTACCATTTTCACCAAATTTCAGCTTTTTAGGGCCAACGCCCTGGGAGGAGTTCGTAAAAGTACGACGTTTGGAAAAACTCCCGAGTCATGCTTAGCCATTTTTGAACCAATATGGCCGACATTTGGTTGGGTGGACGGCGTTGCCGTAATAATATTTTTTACTTCTCTTGTCACCATCTACCTCTGTGCCAAATTTCATGATTCTAGGATCAGATTTTTTTTGGGTCATTTCCTATCTCAATGCATTTTTGGTACATTTGGGGGCGCTGACGCGCCAATTTTTTTTTATTTTAGAAAAGGGAAATAGCCAGAATGTAGAGAGGCACCATTTTTAGAGGTGTGCAAATTTTTGTGACTTTTCGTCAATGTTCACTGGGTGAAAAATAGGGGGGTTGGTCCCGAGAAGAAGAAAGAAGAAGAAAGAATAATATTCTGATGCGAAAACAATGTTTCCCATTTTTCAAATATCATAAACTATACATTTTCGGAAAGCGCTCGCGCTTTCCTACTTCATGGTGTGGGTCCCTGGTCACTGACGGGTACTTTCGTTAATTTTGAGTGGGCTCCGCCCACTTTGTGTTTTTGGCCCTCTATACAGTAATAATGTTCAATTTTTGCATTACATGCTTATATGCACGGAACATGCAAGAGATGGGGAACGTATTCGTGAGCTACTTAGCGCAAATGAGTGCTTTATAAGGGGATGACGACCGCGAATGTAAGGTGCTCGTTTAGTGCGCACTTTTGCACGGGCTTCGCCCGTTTACAACGGTAATGTTCCATTTTCCTACTACTAATTAGTATGCACGGGGCGTGCGTGAGTGAACGAGTGCGTTAGTGAGTGTTTGGAAGTGGGCGAGCGCTTCGCGCTCGGTTTCGTGCGCACTACGTGCGCACTTTCGCAGCCGTGCTTCGCACGGCCTTACAAGATTAATAGGCCTCTCGCCAGCTTGTGGCGCTCGGGCCTAAAAACTGACTACTGTCATACCCATAACTCAATACACTTATGCCCAAAGATTAAAATGAAAGAAATTACACACACATTCACTTTAAATGTAATGCAATACACTCAAGAAATGAAATATTTAAAAACAAAAATGTTGTGTGTGATCTTTTTCCATGTAATCCCTTTTATTTTAATCCAACATAAATATTTGAATTCTTCTATAATTTCAACAAACATAATCATCAAAGTAGAGCAATGATTGTCTAATACATCAATTTAAAGTCAATATTTTAGTACACATTTTGTTTTATCCTTTTCAATCTATTTCCTTTAATGTTAATCTGGACTCATTAGGATGAATGAATAAAGTCAATATTTGAATTCTACTTTGTTTCACACAACATAAACATCTAAATGAAACATTATTTAGTATTTGATATGGTATTTAATATGGTACATTTCAAGTCAAGAGTCAGTGTTTGAATGTAATACATGAAACACAACAATCATCTGTCTAGGCATCACGTATTGTTACACAGAAGGAAAGAGAAGGACTACAGCCTCAATCCCCTTCTACCAATCACACAGAGCTGAGCAGATGTGGGCGGTGCTCCAGAAAATGACCAACGCTCATTGTCAGGGCAACATCAACAATACAAGCCTCGTGCTGCTGAGCTGAAGCCCTCATACAAGGAGGATCAGGGCGGGTTAAGAGGAGGTTGTTGTGGTATTATGTCAAATGAACAATGCTCGATGTCCCGCGCATCCGCTAAGCCATGTGTTCAGAGCAGTTTGTATAAGATGACGGCGGTGACGCAGAGAGGCTTAAGCATATGCTGTCGATAATGTAGCGAGATCATTGAAACATCCGCTCTGTGTAATCTGTGCAAAATCTATCAAGAGCAGAAACAAA
Source organism: Eucyclogobius newberryi (assembly GCF_026437365.1). Lineage (NCBI taxonomy): Eukaryota > Metazoa > Chordata > Actinopteri > Gobiiformes > Gobiidae > Eucyclogobius > Eucyclogobius newberryi. The sequence goes on along the minus strand of NW_027316500.1, from coordinate 5,567,259 downwards.
GACTCAACGCTTTTCTCTTCTACTCTCAATCGAAATAATGGGCTGTATAAATACATAATGATGAATATATGATGATACAATGTTTTTGAGATTGGGAACAGTCAGTATCATTGACATGTGTCCAAACAGCATTTAGACCCTCAAAGACTACTTTATCAATGTTTAACGGAAGTAGCAAAAGAAGAAACACAAATTCAACCAAAGTACAGTATTTATTGTGTGAACCAAAAGAAAACAATTTAATATGGTTTGATTTTTGTTATTTTACTTACCAAAGACATAATGTGTCTTATGAGTATTTAGTGCATCAATAATTATTTAACATTTACACTTAAATTGATTAATAATACAACCAAGTCCATGCATAGGCCCTAATAGGTCCCGCCTCCTAACAGAGGCATTTAACCATAGCAAGCAGCAGATCAGTCATTTGAAAAATGGCTAAGTGATATTTCTGACATATACATGCATAATTTCAAGTAAGTATAGAGCAATGGGCGGAGATACTGGGAAGGGGAAACAGATTTTCCAAGCATTCTAGCCTCAACTACAGGACAATACAAGAAATATGCATGAATGAATTCAGTTAATAATTAGGGATCACAGTTATAACATGGTTAAAACCTTTGATTAAGTTCCTCAGGTTCATGATTTGAATACAAATGCTTGTTATTGGCAGCTCTCTTGTAATGCATGTAAGTGTGACAGTCAACAGTGA
>NW_027316500.1:5505647-5566441 GCF_026437365.1 Eucyclogobius newberryi | reverse complement strand
TTGTTGAAAAATGGCTACAAATCAATGAAAATCCACTGGTTGCTAAGGTGATATCAGTTCTGCCTTTATTCACTTCAACAAGTGACCCCATTTGTATTACTATCTCTGTATGTTATAGTGCAGGGCTATTTGACCTAAGGCCCGGGGGCCAAATCAGGCCCTCCAGGTGACTGATCCGGCCCACGACCCGTTAGATCAAAAAAATGATAATAATAAATCTTGTTTACTGGTTTCATTCTGGGTTAGTCCTAGTTTAATTCTGGTTCAGTACTGGCACTAACAGCCCTGTTATAGTTTATTACTAATTACTTACTAATTACTTGTCACAGGCAGCAACGTTAAATTGCCTTTCTCTGACAGTCGCTTCCTTGTGATTCTCATCCATCAAAAAGCTATTATTCGCTAAACTAAACTATATTATGGGAATGGCTATGTTTAGGAGTCCATGCACTCTTTAGCATGTAGCGCTAATTGAACTAACATACACACTTGTGCTAGTTGTTAACACTATTTTGGATAGTGCAAAGATCCTGGTTTCCCTGATCATGTTATTTAGGACTTGCATGTTTTCTCTGTATCATGCAGGTACTCTGGTTTCCCCAATGAACCCCAAAACATGCCCAGTAAAGTAAACCTCCAACTAGGTACTCCTCACCTAGATCCTAGCACAAGATCTGCAAATGGCACTGCATTTGTGCTCAGGCCCGTTTGCAAGAAGCAGTGGTTCAAAGATGGGTCCAATTCTGAGGCCAAATTTCCATGAGCTAAAATTGCTGCTACAAAATATATAACTAAAAACTTTTCCAGCATTCTTCCTCTTTCCAAAACAAGCAAAGTGTGTCTGGTATTTATTTATTTTTTTCAGCTTGATTCTCAACTCTACAGTAGAGAAATAATAGTGTACTATATCATTAACAACTACTTTCTAATGGAAAAATAAGCTGCTGCATGCACTTAAAATCCTACTATAATATAATAATACTTTTTGGCTTATGCTTGGGTACAGAGGTCAAGTTAAATAACTCTTACATACCGAGGAATGAAATCATTAAAACATTTCTGACAGATAGTTGTGGTTTTACAGAGAAATTCCTTTTGGTGTTGTGAGGCGTTCTGTCATTGGAATGTGCCGGTCACATGATTCAGGACTCATTATTTTTACTACAGATTTAAGACTGTTTTATTTAGAACAGTCTATCTACTTTTGATTGTATTAAACTGTTCACAACTGCCGGTACTCAAGTCTAAATTATTTGCAAACAAAACAGGGACATACTATATTTAAATAAGGTCAACATTTCATTTTGTGTGTGTGTAACTTGTTGATTCAAAACTATATCTTATCAGAAAGTGTAAGAGGATTTCTCAAAGCTACTTATAAGAAAGAAGAAAAGTGTTTGATAAATTCTCGAGTGCGGACAAGGGTCTGTTTGACTATTGGATTAAAACGACCTGCTCCAGACCGGTTCTCCAATCTTAAACCTCAAACATGCTTTTCAGAAATGATCCCAGGCGTATGACTTCTTTCAGTCCTGTGACTCGAGGTTCTTTATTCTCAAGCGGGTCTTAAAAGTAGTCCAGATTACACTGATACTCATAATAAGTAGTGAAATATTTGTATTTGCATTTAAACCAATTTGTAGTAGTATAAAACTGATCCGATCCTTTTTATTCCTCACGTAGACCTGGTTTGATCCTGCTCCAGTCCTGGTTTAGTTATGTGCTTTGTATGTGAAATGTGAAATGCCTTCAAGAACCATTGAAGTGTATTGAGCAAAATTTGAAAATGACAAGCGATTGTGGAACAGTGTGTTAAGCGTCAACCAAATGATTACCAGTTCGAGCTGCAGTGTCTCCGGATGAAGGACCTCAATAACATGGCCTATAGTCCGGACGCTGGACTTTAACAGGGAACGCCTTGTAAATCCAGTGTAATCACTTGGCGACTGGTTCACTATGGCAACACCCAATTAGATAAAAAAGGATTACCAAAACTCTCATGATACACTGTTTACAAGGCAGATGTAGCAAGGGAAAGTTGTTCTTTTTGAGTATATCCTACGTTAAAATCCACAAATTCTGATCAAATAAGTCAACTTTTGCATTATATTTACCTCCACCAGAATATGTTTTACTATTTCACATGTCAAACAACAATGCAAAAGCTAACTTAAGGTCACTTTCTTACTTTTCTTACAGTTCAACCCTAACACTCCCCTCAAGACTCTGCTGCTGTGCTGGGGCCCTTACGGCATCCTGTGCTTCTACGCCGCTATTGAGAACGCCACCCTGGTCTCCCCCAAGCTAAGAATGGTACGCCCCACCGCCCTTTTTACACGCAAAAACTGTTAATTCCAATAACTAAATGCTGTTTTGTCTCCCAGATGGCGCCGATCCTGGCCAAAACCTCCCCAACCATCAACGCTTTCCTGTACGCTTTGGGCAACGAGAACTACAGAGGAGGCATCTGGCAATTGCTCACCGGAGAGAAGATCGAAGTGCCTCAAATTGAGAACAAGTCCAAATAAACTAAGCATGTGATAATTTAAAATCTGCTCACTGTCCTGGTTACTGCAAGGTACTGTCTGTAGATGTATTTTTGTCGTGCACGTGTGTGTAGAAAGTCCTCGGTTTGTCAGTTATGGTTTGTACTGGTAAAAAAGTACAGTTACACTTTTGAATAGTACGTCATGCACAACACGGTGAAGAAGACTAAGCATAAAATGAATGAGTTACTGTTAAAATGGTAAATAATGAAGGTAAACATCTCCAGTATATACAGATGCAATATTTGAAAAGCGACTAAGATTTCCAACATTCCAACAACTGTCATTTTCCAGTCTTTTTGGAAAAGTAAACAGGAGCAAAACAAGATATGAAGATAGCCAAATGTTTGGATAAATATTTCACTTCACGTTATGAAAAGTTGCACAATATAATGATAAAAAGCAGACAGAACTACATAACCCATGATCCTTTGCGCCATTTCCCTCCTTAATACACTCTAATTTGAGCATTATAAAAGCATAGGAAGCAAGTGTTTCACTATCTACATAGCCATAAATAGAGAAGTATACTTAAAGAAGTATAACGTATAAGAAAATTGTATGTTATGATCTTTAGGGTTTTTTACATAGGCAATAAAATAAGTTGTAGAAAGCTATGATTCAGAGTGAAAACAAAATTAAGGTTCAAAAGAAGAATAACAATGCAATGAAGTGTCTACAATCTGGGTCAGGGCACATTTTAGACATTCCACTGAACTACAATAGCCTTGCGTTTGGACACTCAAGAGTTTATGGGTCAACACAGGGCACAATAAAGATAACATGGCACTGACACTGATTGATTACATTGGGTGAAACAGGATAATCTAATGTGACATATCGACCTATAAACCAGCCAGACTGAAAGCCAATCCTTCATCCTTATTTGGCATGTTGTACCAATGATGCTCCCACTTCGATGCGAGTTTTTGTAAAACCATGTGACTTCACGTGACCAACATTGATTTGATGTAATATTTTCATTACAGTTATAATTACATTTTAGTCAGGCCAAAACAATAGTGAATAATGTAAAAACGTTTCTAAATAGTTTTGAGGCACACCAAGCTAAAAAATTGAATTTACAAAGACAGAAAATTGTCTAAATATCTAAATTATTTTCAATACATAGCAGAGAATGTTTCAGTCATCTCTCATGTTAGTAGTAGTCAGTGATCATATATATATAGCATATTTATATCCCATTTAAGAGCTAACCAAAGCTTTATACTTCTTTTGAGGAATCATACTTAACTTTGATTGGTTGAATCCACCTGTCACTCACTCAGATCATGACACTGGCTGACCAATAGGATGAGTGGGAGGGGAAAATGTCTCTTTGAGCATAGAGCTGCATTAAATAAAGAAATAGTGAATCACAATATGACAAAACTAGCAGATCGACAAAAGGATCCGATCATGATTCGACTTTATTGTCATTTCACCAAACCTTGCAAGTATTATATGAAAAGCTTCCTATTGAAAATCATATAATTGGTTAGAATAACTGACTTTATATTACCATCATGGTCTTTCATAGCGCAAGAAGTTAGCCAAACAAACATTTTTAGACATACCCTGTAGGCAGCCATCTGATCCCTCCGTCATGTTGTAGTTTAACCTTAGCCACGATTAGCATCACCCCACTTCCCTCATAGCCAGGGGGTTATTATTAGCATGTGTGGTAAAAGTATGTGTGCATTTACTGCTGCTAATATGTGGTAATACTGGCTGTAGTGAAAGCACAAATGCACTAATCCCATGAACAAGAGAGCTTTTCTTTGCCGGGCTCACCCTCAACAACATGTTACAGATTAGTGCGAGCGGTAGATTAATTTACTTTCAGAAGGAAATGCCACGGAAATGTCACTATGATACATTTGACACATAGGACGTTTGCGAGGATATGTGATTAAATTTGACATAAACGCATTAGCTAATCTCCAAGTAGCATGTGAGCCGCTAACATTGTGCTGGTGGTGGTATTATGCTAGCTCTGGCTTTGCTAATGGCGCTACAAGACATTGCTTATCAACAGTTCATAAACAATAATGCTTATAGGGTCCATGTCCTTGAACCAAAGCAAGGTCAGATCTGTCAATGTGCTGCAATTGACTTCAGTTGCTACAAAGTAAATTGTAGCTAAATCATTAAACAGGTCGGTTGTCTCCACCATTGCTCCTGTCTACCTCTCCAGATCCTAAATGAGATCTCTATTTTTGAATTTCAGTCTGGTAATTGTCAAACTTCTGATATATTTTCTGTTATAGTGTCTGCTCTAAAGAACTACTATATGCTAGCAAGCCAAAATACTAAAATCTTAGTGGCGGGCTTTCATTGTAGGTTACATGTAAGAGGCAAACCCCTTTAAGATCACTGTTGTGTGAACTTTGCCAAACTAATACTGCTGTTTTTGTGTCTTGAAAGTACAGTATGTCTAAACTAGCACTCAGCTAAAGTCTGATGTATGTGATAACTGAAGCACAGTATGGTACAATTATTTTTGAATACCGTTCATTATGCGTCACAGTTTGTATATGTTGCTTTTTGACAAATGTGATTTGAAAAACTGAATTTTAGAAAAGATGTATGTAGTATGAATAAATTATAAATGAAGATTTTGAAATGTCCAACTTCTTTTTTCTTTTAGGCCCACTGTTGTAATGTTGTTACTCTATCCAACATATATTCTAATATTAAATGTAAAGGCGCAGTATGTAACTTTCTGGAGGGGAAGAGTCAGTTTTGTGTGGAGCTGCAGTGAAACCATCCAAAATAACAAAAGCAACATCATTTTGTTTTAGTATACTGTGCCTTTAGGTCCCTTATCGAACAAATACAGGTTTATCTTACCACTGCTAGCTCTAGAATTTGATTATGACAAAATGTCCAAACAGAAACACCACATGCCAAATCTTTTGAACTTGCTACGTATATTATTTTCATGGCTTATCATCTTTGCACCAACAATTGTGTCGATGTAGCCTGGCTCTTGTGCAGGACAACACAAGCATGATACAAGCCCACCGCCGTTAGCACCCGCCATGCTGAACGTCGAGCCCCCAGTTCTTGTCATACCCAGCTCGATTCACATGCATCAGAGTGATTACATGTCGCAGGCGTATGTGTATAAGCCGATTATTTACACAGCCTCATGTTCTCCACTGTAACTGTTGCATAATTATTCACCACGCTGGGATGAGCAAAGTCAACAGCAGTCTACCTACCAACTTATCCATTCATCCGCAACAAGCAGCACTGGTAATAGAGTAGTATTGAGTTACTGTTTTGGGTGACACGGATTGCTTGGTGTGTGAGAGAATGTGAGTATTTGGGACGGATCATAAAGGATGAGAAATTACCCAGAAAATTGCCGGTTCTGAGAGACGCGCCACCGAGTCTGTGATTTGGAGTTCTTCGGAATAAAAACTACAAACAAAAGTGGCACAGTGCAAGTCTCTAGTGCTGAGCGATTTGTTCTATGGTTCAGATACATAGATGATTAAGAAGGTGAGCAAACTGCCAATTAATTAAATAAATGTGATTTTTCTTGCAGGTCCATTTAGTTGAATGCCATACTGTGGAACATTCCAGACAAAGTTCGTAAAATCTCTGGAGATATGTCAGAATTGGCAACATCTCTCACAGTATTACATGTTTTTTTAGTATTTTTAGCTTTTTAAAAACCTGTGATTGGTTTAGTGCAACAATCTAAAACTTGCAATTTTAAAAAGAATGTAGGAGTGCATCTGAGCCTCTGCATTCAAAATGAACAGTGGGTTATTTGAGGATACTGCTAAACCTTTGCCAATTAATCTTGTTTTTGTATCCTGTCAGAAAGTAGGACACAATCTTTTCCATCGTTAGTTAATGATGCTTCAGTCTAGTCAGTACATTTGCCTCTAAAAGAATATTAGAGATTCTGTAAATGTCCTTTTCGTCATTGACGACATGGGCAGATAAGTTATTTAAAATACATTGGTATGAGATTAACGGGGCGGATTATTTTTCAACCAAATCCCAAATTTCTGGCAGTCAAATGTAGTTTTTTCTTTATCAGCTCGTGGTCTCTTTCAGTCAAACATATTCAGGTACTTAGAGTTGACCGCGGATTACGTCGAGTCCACATATGAAGTTTGCTCTTTTGAGCCGATTACGTGGAAATATGAACAGGAGGGCACATTGCAAACACTGCAAGGCGTACTCTAAAATGGCACGCAGGAACTACACACTGATGAGTAAATATAGGGAGAGTTTCAAAAATATACGTGACATCAACTGAAAGTGGCAAACATACTGTCGATGATTTAATTTAATGGTGCTGTACTTGAGTTTTTAAACGTCTTAATAATGTGAAAAACAGAACTCTTTTTTGTGGTAGTGTGTCGTCATCACTTACTAATGCATTCTTAGCATCCTAATTATTCACCGTGATGAGTTTATAAGTACTTTTCACAACTTTCCGAGGCCTTCGCAGTAAAGCTAACAACAACTAGCATGCTAACGGTGCACCGTGTCCTGCTTCACAGAGAATAACATTCATAAAAATCGAATTAGATGCCGACAACACACAGTGGTCTCATTTTGATCCTTTTTACCTGTATTGTATTGTAACCCCATGCATTGGAGCTGCTCGCTACGGGAACGTCCTCTATCTTTCGTCGTTACCATCCTCACTGGTTCACCGTGGCAACCCCTTTGTGTCAACTTGATTTATAGAGCAGATGATAACGGGCCTATTGCACCATTTATGAGAGTTTTTCACTTTGTTGCCATTTTTGGTCATTGGATAAAACATGAAAACATGAACAACTTAAACGCGTTGAACTATTTGAACACAATTTGCACATGGCACAATCAAAAATAGACATTGAAAGACCCTGAAATGTTTCTGAAAGTGTTGACAGCCTGTTTTCTCACATCACAAGCACAGTAAAGTGTGAGTTTGTGTCCTGAGGGCCAGTGCATCATGCCTCACCTGCTCAGAGTGTGAAGAAGGTTCCAGAATCTCATGTGCACACACAGAACAATACACAGAACATGTTATTCGTCTGTGGCTATTGGTTTGGCGTTCAACTACAGTAGTTGTTTGTGCCACTTTATTACAACTACATCTTAATCAGCCCTAATAAACCATGAACTAAGATTTTATTCTTAATTAACCAATAGTTTATTGAGAATGGTTCAAGCTTAGTAACTACTTAATCAAGAGGTTTCCAAGCCTGAATCATTCTTAATAAACCATTTGTTTATTATGAAAATTAAGTCTTTGGTCATACTTTGAACAAAGAAATACTATATAATAACTGTAAAAGTACAGTAATTATAAAGTGTAAAATGTATAAGTGTTTGAAGTGTCTGAACTAAAACCTGAAAGAAAACCTGACAGATGGATCCGTCCAATCTGCTGCAGAGGATGTTTTTGACACAAAACAATAAACATATGACCCTGACCTTAGCCTTAAAATGTTCATGTTAATGACTGTACATTTGCATAACAGTATTGATACCCACATTTGTACTACTATGTCAGTATTGATATATCGATACAGATGCTCCCATCCCTAGACCACGGCTTATGTGTTTAACTAATTTAACAAGTTTTCCCTTCTCATTAAGCCACTTGAAGTTGTATTTAGAGTGACTTATGCATGTTTGAGTCACCTTTATTCTCCTGCATTCAAGATGCCACAAAGTCATATTGTTTCTTCTTTAAAATGGCTGGATAATACATCATACATTATGTTTAAAGACAGAATAAGAACACGAGCAAGATTACAATTAGGATGCATTTAAATAAGACATTAAATGGTCGATAGTCGGGGTTTATATAGTGGTTGATTTACTGTCCTGTTTAACCTTATTTGTTAGACATAGGGTTCACGATGAAAAAAATTAAAATTATCATTACATTATTAATACGTTTTGATTAATTCCTGCATGTTTGAGTAACCCTGCAGATTAAGTCTCTATAGCTACCAAATGGCTTATCCTAATGCTTAGATAAATATAATAAATTGTTACTGTTTGTCACTGATGCATTCTTTGGTTCGATCCATAGAAAACGCCCATGAATTGACAAGTCCATTCACATATGACAGACGAGATATTTGGACATGTGAGTGATAAAACGTGCATCGTCTAAAGTGCTGTGCTGTTATGAAAGAGGCGGTGGGCACACGCAGCAGATGCACTCTGATTAAATGAATGAGCTTCACACATATGGGCCCCGCTGCCTTTAATCCAGTCAGACACATGGATTATGCTATTAATCAACTTTCCTTATTTGTAAATGCAGTACACAATGATAAGTACAGCCACATATTCTATACTTATACATTGCTTTCATATACTGTTGATTGGCGTGCAGTAAATGGTTGTGTTTTCTTGACAACTACTGCATGTACATTGATTGGGGTGTGTTTGTACTGTTATATAACGGTGCCATACTGTGAATGAGATGGACCCTTGACTTGATGTTGACAACTTGTGAATGGTGGAGCAGAGTACATCAGGTGCTTACTGTCTAGATCAGTGAGGGGGCTTAAAGGTTGTCTAACAGCAGGCTGGCATTTGTAAATACACTGTTTTGTTCAAAGGGGCGATTTATCTGGAGATGATTGGACAAGAGAGAACCCAGGCTCTTGGTGGATGTACATTTTCACTGGAACACCCTTCCATTCAGATTCCTTACAACTAAAACTGAGAAAATGTTGTAGTCTGAGTTTGGTGAAAGATAAACACTCGACAGCTTCTTTAGTGGTAGTGGGATTTAACCATCCGCTCACTGCTGCCCCCTTCTGTCTGTGAACCTGCTACTGCACCTAATAATTCTCAAAAAATTTCTTAAAAATGTACTAATAATGTCCGGATTGATAAAGTAACTAAAATTGACTGAAATTCGTTAATTTGACCAGAGGGCAGCAGGGTCAGTCGAAACGTGGCCTTGTAACTTGTATCCACTAGCTGTTTGTTACAGAAATGTACATAAATTACCTACATTGTTCATTCATCTTTAAAGCTGAAATAAGTAATTTTACCTGTTTTCCATGCATACACATTTTGTTGAATTTAATAAAAATATTATTTCACCATGTATCAAAGATTATTATTGTTCCCTCATCAAAAACACACCTGGAGTAGCCTTTAGCTTCATTCATGTTTGAGGAATCCTTGTTAGAGCCCTCTCCCTTCCCTCTGTAGCTCAGTGATAACTGATGTTTCCTCCTCCTTGACGTTTGCTCCGTGATGTGGCTCTGGGAATCTTCAATCATCCCCAGACTCATTCTGTGAATTCTTTCCATCTCAGTACAACTGCGTGCTGAGACCTGGAAATGAGAGCTATGCTGTATTCTGTGAAATGTTTATTTTAAACTGTTGAGTGTTGGCCATCTACTGGCTACAGAGGGAATTACACAATAAGTCCCATGGGAAACACAAGAGATCCAAATGTAATTTTGTTGTAAACCAAAAAAATATTCTAAAACACGAGATGCCAAACTAAAGGTACTTAAAGGCGCAATGGACGATTTTTAGGCGATTTGAGAACGCAGGCGGAATTGTGCATGCGCACTCCCCTGTGCGGACTGATACAACACACACGTGCGTTTGTTTATTAGCGCGACGGATCGTATCATCTCTCTCGTCTCCCGTAGATTTCCGTCTCTTATGAGTCAACTCGAACTGTCTTTCTCCGTTCTAATTTTGTCCCGTACACTGAGGGAACTATATTATGATAGATCAATACGCTTAGACACGCGGAAATGTGGGACGAGCCGCACGCAGCTGCAGGTGAGCGGTAGGTGCGTGGCAGGACTAATCGGCAGTCCATGCCACGAGGAAATAAGAAAAAGAAAAAATCGTCCATTCAACCTTTAAGAGCATGTTTTAAAGGTGAATAACAATACAAATAATACATAATATTTAACCTTTAAAGCAGAACTAAGTAACTCCAGCGGTAGAGCTCCTCCTCCAGCTCCCTTGTAAAAAGACATGGTCTCAAAATAGATGTATTTACTTTTTCTTTCTTTATCATAATAGAGGAATCCCATAATAACATTTCACATTACCAAACATTACAGCAGGGGGCGATGACGGGCACTTCAAAAGGACGTTGATTAAGCGGTAATGTTACTATGTTCTGCTTTAATATATATTATTAATATATTAGATCTTCCCCCCCATTGACCTCATTTAAACGCATCATATTTTGTGACGTGATCATTCTAATCTGCGCAGGTTATTTTTGCCTCACAGTGACGTTGTGGCCTTGTACATTTGGCTGCAGTGGTCTTAGGTTTTATGGAAATTAATACTTTGGTCATAGCCGTAGATTACACTGAGATCTTGATTCTCCTGAGCTTGGATCCAAATCAAATATATCCAGTCTGGGCAACACAAACACGCAGGAAGAGTTGATCCTCTACCGGCCAATGGCGCTTTAGCCCCGCCTTCTCTCAAAAGCCAATACCAAATGGACAACGTAACAAATGGACAAGGCACAAGTCCAGATTTTATCAGGGATATTATAAGCTGTTAAGTTAATTGTTTGTTGGAAATGATAGAAGCTCTTGCCTCACCACAATAACATAACCAACCTAAAAATAAAAGATCACATTTGGACTAGTATTTATCCAGGATGTTGACGTCATCCAAGCGCACAGGGGAGCCAATGGTGCAAAAACTGAAAATTGTGATTTAAATATGAAAAGTTGTACAGCAGAGCAAACGAAGAGAAAGAAGGATATAGAGGAAAACTATATGAACAGAATATAAACTGAATGTTTAATTGTGTTTTTGTTTACTCGGTTTTGGTCTTTAAATGTTTGGTGTTGTTGTTTTTTCTATTAATTGTGGATTGTTTTTTTCTTTTACGTTTCTGTGTGTTTAGGTACGTGTATTTGTTTCTACATTTTTCAGTTGAACAAGGGGGTAAGCATAAGTATTATGTCTCTACCTGTTATAAACGTGGATTATAAATGTTACTATCAGTGTTATTATTAATATTAATGTGGATATACTATGATGCTATTGATGGTTATTATACATTATAAGAAAATTTAATTAAATATATGAATGGGTTCCTGACTTTTGAAGAGTCACAATCAGCATATTGCAAAGACTGAAATTATTTAAGTAACACTTCATTCCTTTGCAAACAACAAATGATCCTATCTTATTTTGTAAATGTTACAAGAGGGTTTTATTCTCCTCTTTTTGAGCGTCATAGTGTATTTCAAACTTTCTTATCCCATTGGATCTCTTTCTCGGGAATCTGTTTATTAATGTGTTATTGTATGTTTATTCATTCAAATAATTACAATGAATTAAAGCATAAGAATACAAACCGCTAACCTTGTAGTTTAGACTTCTACAAAAACTTTTGAAATGCGTGTGATTCTAGGATTTGTTTAGGAGTTCATAATTTTAAATGTTTTACTAAAGTATGTTCATCATAGTTTTTTATCAACGTCATATTCTTGCCAGACTAAAACAAAATAAGACACAAACTATGAAACTACATACATTTCCGTCAACAAAAAACATGACTAAATATGTATATTTTTGACTAAATCTGACATTTTTGTCCAAGAATGAAAAGTGAATGAAAGGAACGAGAGATTAGATCCAAATTCACCTTTTCAATCCCAGAGCTCTAAACCAGAGCAGAAACAAACTCAACATGCAAAGAATATTACATGTCGTATGAAGCAAAGCAATACCAGGTTTATAGTTCAAATTAACAATGTACAAGATTTTCTAGTTGACTAAAACTATTATGGATCAAATCAAATTTATTTATGAAGCACAATTCATACGAATCGCAATTCAAAGTGCTTTACAATGTTGAAAACACAATTAAAAAAATAAAAATAATTTTTTTGGGGTGCATGGTGGCAAAGGCGGTTAGCGCTCTTGCCTCCCAAGAAGGAGATCGTGGGTTCGATTCCTACCAGACCAACATCACATGATCTCTCTGTGTGGAGTCTGCATGTTCTCCCCGTGTTACCGTGGGTTCTCTCCGGGTTCTCCGGCTCCTTCCACTGTCCAAAGACATGCATGTCTTAGGCAAGATTGGTGACTCTAAATTGGCCCTATAATATGAGAGTGAACTGTCTGTAATGTCTCTGTGTTGACCCTGCGACAAGTTGGCCGCTGTCTAAGGCCCGAAGTCACTGGGATAGGCTCCAGTCACCTGCGACCCCGAAAGGGAACAAGCGGTAGAAAATCGATGGATGGATGGATAGAAGTTTTTTTTTTTAATTAAAACTAATCTTGAGTCCAAGATTGTAATAAAAAGACAATTCAGCATGTCTGTATTTATATTTCACATAAACAATGTTTTGGGTTATTTTGTGTGACAATTTTACTGCCTCTAAGTTTTCTCTTTTGAAATGACTATAATCATTTACAGTAGAAATGATAGCCAATTTAAACACTTCTGAATAGGACACAAGGGTTAATATCATCCAAGGATCTTACATATTTGTATCAGTCCCAAATACATAATAGATGTGTGTATCTTTGTAGTGTAATGTTTTTCCCCCTATGTATGAAGAGGGAATGCAACTTTAGTTTTCAGGTAACCTTTTCAAACACTTTGTATCTGACACACTGGAAGTTCCCTCTGCCAAGTGCTCAGGGACTCTCTTAGGTCCTCGTGATCTGCAGAAACTGAAATGTAAAATAATAAACCCTAAAATTCTGCCTAAATAGCACAAAATCACACACACACAGAGTAACGTTTATGGTTTTTATTTTGAGGGAAAAGGCAATGTTTGGCGGTGGCTGGAGATGTTTTATTGTATCTGGGGCTTCCTCTCTGCTTCGTCCAGCCGAGATTCTTCAGCCTCTTCTCCTGGTTGGATCTCTGCTCTTCGCTCTTCTTCAGCGCGTTCTCCAGACCTTTCTTCTGTTCAATCAGGGTGGACATTTGGCCCTGCAGTATGCACAGCTTACTGGAAAGCTGCTCCACCTTCTCGGACAGCTCTTATTTTGTCTTTCATTGTTTCATTTAGAGCAGAGTTACTTTGACAGGTGTAGGCTCCATCGCTCTCCTGATTCTTCTCTGTTTGCAAGGAGGCTGAGGCGGTTGGCACTTGACTCCGTGTCTTCTTTGGAAGCTCCATGGCCTTGCTCTGGTCGTTAATTTTTTCTTTAATTTCTGAAACGTTACGGTTGGCCCCAGCAAGTTCCTGTTTCAGCTCGACAGTGTTTCTCACGGATGGGTTGTACAGATATCGGATCTCTTTGTACGCGGTGGTCTGAGCGTGTAATTTTCAGCTTTGAGTCTTGTTTGACCAGTGTCTCTCGTTTTTTTGTTTATTCTCAGTTCTTGGGCCTGGTCATCAAGTCCGGTTTTTAGTCCCTGCGATACGTCGGGCTCCTGATTCTTCTCTGTTTGCAAGGAGGCTGAGGCGGTTGGCAATTGACTCCGTGTCTTCTTTGGAAGCTTTCCACCATAAAACCTAGTCTTTGCATTTTGTTCCTTGTGAGAATATTTTGATAAACTGAAAATGATCTTATTTCCTTTGTTGACATCATCATCAGTGTTATTTAATCAAATTGCTTGCGGAATATTTATTCAATTTATTCAGTGTTTCACTATTTCTATCACAATTCATTCATCCTTTTTTTAAAGTGAATGCCCCAAAAGCCCCCGATCCATATTTCAAAAGGCAAAACGGCTTTGTTTCAGCACGAGGAGAGGCGCATGCTTTGAGGAGGTTACCACTTTACGACTGAGTTTGTTGACAAGTCTAGGCAATGGTCCGGGCACAGGAGTGAATGAGTTCAACAACTGCGCCTCCTCTCGAGATGGGAGGAATGACAAGAGTCACCCAGACAGCCACCAATGGGTGTGGCCTGGACAGGGATGCCATTGAGGATGATGGTGGTCTTCTGGTTGTTCTGGCTGTGAGACGTGTGGTAAGAATGAGCCTGGTTGTTCAGGGTCTGGTTAGAGAAACTCATGGGAGCAGTTGCATTCCACATCATCCCAGGCCTTTGATTGACAGGTGCCACAGGAGAGGCAACATGGTGGTGGTGGTTTAGAGGAACTTGAATCTTGTCAGCTCTCGTCCTCTTGGGCTTTTTGCCCTAAAATGACAAAGATTAAATTCATAATTTGTTTTTAAAAGTATGTGTACAAACACAGCATCTTTAAAAGAATAGGTGGTGTGTAGGTGTATTTGAAGTACTTACATAGCTGTCTTTGTAGGACCATCCCGGGTACTTTAACTCGTGAGCCTTTTTCTCTCTGTGAGCCTGGTCAAAGTATGGCTTCTTCTCCTGCTCCGACATCATCTTCCACTGGAGATAAAGCAGACACATGTTTACTATAGTGAAGCACTCTACCATGTGAGCCTCTGTCTTCCTCCCGGTGAATGACCCGAGTTAGTCCTGCTCTAGTATTTAGTCAGTCCCACTCACCCTCTTGCCGAGCTCCACGTTGACTTTAGCAGAGTTTGTGATTTGGAGCTCATCAGCCACATTCTGTCTCTGCTCAGCCTTGAACAACATGAAAGCATTAAGAGGCTTTTTAGTGTATGGTTTGCCCTCCGTTTCATCCAGCTTCCTACAAACACAAGATTAGGTTAGAAAGGTGTGAAGGGGACTTCTGTTAGGGCTGAACACTGACTCATCAGAATATTCACTTTGTAATGTATTGTGCAGCCTTAGTCAAAGTATTTTTGGGCTGTTTTTGATTTACCTTGAAGCTACATTGTCAGTAGCAGAGGTGGAGGGTGCTGCACCCGTGTGCAGCTCTGGCCTGTTGCTGCAGCAGATAAGAATAAAAATACATTCATTAGTTCAGTCTGCAATGGGACATCAGCACTTTGGTGAGAAGATATGTCTTTAGTACTTACAATGTGCTCCAGTGATTCAGGGGATTAACATTCGCCTGGAAGGAGAAAGAAATGTCACTTTGTTTCTGAGATGTTAAGAAAATACATTAGATTCTTTGTAGTAGGAGTGTGTATGTATATATATATATATATATATATATATATATATATATATATATATATATATATATATATATATATATATATATATACACACACACATACATACATAATTCACAAACTAGGAACGTGCTTTGACATTAAGGTGCAACATAGAGCAATGCAAAATAATAGTAGCAAAATATATCAAATAGAGCATGCATAAAATTTTGAATTTACAAATAAAGTAAAATAAACTTATCTGAATATATACACAGATGGTCAGAATAGTGCATTATTAGTGCGTCAAATTACCATCTTTTTACCATCTAAAAAACATTGCCAAAATCAAAAGTATAGTGTCTAAACTAGGCTTGGAGAGACTTATCCATGTGTTTGTCTCCAGTAGATTAGACTCCTGTAACGGCCACTCACTGGCCTCTCCAAACGAGCTGTAAAACAGCTGCAGTACATCCAGAACGCTGCTGCTCAGGTCCTGACTAGAACCAGGAAGTACCATCACATTAGTCCTGTTCTCAGGTCTCTGCACTGGCCCCTGTGGCTCAGAGAAGAGACTTTAAAGCAGCTCTGCTTGTGTACAAGTCTCTCCATGGCCTAGCACCAAAGTACATCTCAGACATGTTAGTGCCATATGAACCATCTCAGACTCTGAGGACCTCAGGGACCGGCCTCCTGCTGGTGCCCAGAGTCAGGACAAAACATGGACCGGCCTCCTGCTGGTGCCAGAGTCAGGACTAAACATGGACCGGCCTCCTGCTGGTGCCAGAGTCAGGACTAAACATGGACCGGCCTCCTGCTGGTGCCAGAGTCAGGACTAAACATGGACCGGCCTCCTGCTGGTGCCCAGAGTCAGGACTAAACATGGACCGGCCTCCTGCTGGTGCCAGAGTCAGGACTAAACATGGACCGGCCTCCTGCTGGTGCCAGAGTCAGGACTAAACATGGACCGGCCTCCTGCTGGTGCCAGAGTCAGGACTAAACATGGACCAGCCTCCTGCTGGTACCAGAGTCAGGACTAAACATGGACCGGCCTCCTGCTGGTGCCAGAGTCAGGACTAAACATGGACCGGCCTCCTGCTGGTGCCAGAGTCAGGACTAAACATGGACCGGCCTCCTGCTGGTGCCAGAGTCAGGACTAAACATGGACCGGCCTCCTGCTGGTGCCAGAGTCAGGACAAAATATGGACCGGCCTCCTGCTGGTGCCAGAGTCAGGACTAAACATGGACCGGCCTCCTGCTGGTGCCAGAGTCAGGACTAAACATGGAGAATCTGCGTTTCAGTTTGATGCAGCTAAAATCTGGAACAGTCTTCTTGAAGATGTGATACCGGTTCTACTCTGACAATGTTCAAATCCAGGCAAATGAACAGTTTTGTTTAGCTGTAAATGACTGAAAGGATTTTATTTGCACATTTCTGTCTTGATGATTTCACAAGATGATTGTCTTGTAAAATCCAACATATTATTAGATATTCATTGTTACTTACTGTAAAACGAGCCACACAGGAAGAACCAGCCTTGTCCTGATTGTTCGTGGGCTGGAAATCTGACACGTTCTCCTTTTTGGGACTGGGACACAAGTCACTTTCTTGGGGCTCAGATTTACCTCTAGTCAACAAAAATTCCAACAATTCTTTGTCATCTGTGAAGCTCTCTTTGTCTAATGAAGACTTATAGGGCATGAGTTCTGTCAAGTCTAAAAATGATGGATCAGCCTGTTCCACCGGTGCAGGAGGAGTAGGAGTAGGAGAAGGTGGAGATACAAACTTCGCCAGACCATCTCCATCCCAATAATAATATATCAGGTCATCCTCACAGAAGTGCTTCATGCTTCCTGACTCCAGTGGTGAGATATTTGGAAAGCTGTAAAAACAAACTGATAACAATATCTGTTCATCACAAAATGTCAAATAATCTAAACCTGTAAGTTTTCAAATCTCAGTGAGTAATGATCAATATTTGCATCGTTTATCACACCTGGTTCTGGGACTGTGGTGAAGAGATGAGACCAAAACTAACGCGTTACTCATTTGAAAAAGTAACTAGTACTTGATTACATGGATGCACAAAACTAACGTGTTACATCCCTCGTTCTTCTAAAAAAATGAATTTGAGTCCTCCAACGCGTTCCCCCCAAACTCTGCTTGAAAAGGATGAACTGTAACTAGTGTGAAGTACTCACCAGCGGCACCAGAGAGAACAGTGTGAGGACACACAGTGTGAAACCAAATGAGAAATGATTCTGATCAGAACCAAACTCTCACTCAACTTTATGACGTTTAGCATCTTGACCTTTATGACACGAGCCACGTCTACGTCACATTGACGTCACGGCTGCAATACAAGAATAGGAGTTTGAAAAGACAAAACTTTATTAGTCAATGCATATTACATCAATATTAGACAAAATGTCTCCGTCCCAATAAAGCTGGGGATTGAATGCTGTTTCCAGCTGAAAGAGAACAGAACGATGTGCAGGGTGAAAATGTCATGTACAGGATGTGTTTACCTTGAAGCGGGTCCGGGGTGTTCCACATTTTCTGGGGCTAGTTTAACTGGGGCTGTTGTTTGGGGGCGTGTCTTGCCTCATTTTTCAAAGACTTCGCCTGTAATTGTTCTGCCAGTATTTTTCTGTCAATCCCACATCTCTTTTAACGTGCTGTGAACGCGGACGCTCCAATGTCCAGATTTGTGTGTCGCTGGTGGATTTAGAGCCGCGTGTCTCACGTGGGTCCAGCCAAACGATGTCACGTGATCAAGTGTTTACCTGCAGGACACGCGTCTGACGGACTTGATTTTTCATCTTCCCTAAAGCGTATTTTGAACTTCAAAACACTGGGAAGACGACTAAAGCAAGGTTTGTTAATACAGGCCTTTCCACGTGGGATGTTTACGTGTTTACTCCAAGTCAACTTGGTACAACTGAACTGAATCCAATCCATTTTATTTCTATAGCAAGATTTACACAACCAGAGGGTTCCAAAGTGCTTCACAGCAAGGTAAAAGACTACAGAGGCATAAATAGGATAAAAGTAATAAAATAAGATATAAAAACAAAATCAAATAGAAAATTAAATCAAACAAACACACTAAAATCAATAGAATAAAAATAAATCAAATAAATAAAAGGGGCTGCCCTCCCAACACATAAAACACAATCAACACACTACATGGTGTTAAAAGCCAGAGAAAACAGATGGTTTTAAGAAGCGATTTAAAAAGAGGCAGTGAGGAGGCTTTTCTTATGAGGAGTGGCACTTTGTTCCACACTTTTGGAGCTGCCACTGCAAAGGCTCGTTCACCTCTGACCTTTAGCCCGTGGCACTGCCAGGAGCTGGTCATCTGACCTGAGGGAACGGCTGGGAGTGTAGGGGTGTAGCAGCTCGGAGAGGTCAGGAGGGGCAAGACCGTTTAAGGCTTTAAAAGTAAATAAAAGAGTTTTAAAATGAATCTTGAAATGGACGGGCAGCCAGTGGAGTGAAGCTAAAATAGGCAAAATGTGCTCTTCTTGTTCCAGTTAAAGGACGGAACAAGAAACCTCTGTTTGATCAGAGAGCTCAGAAGAACTCACTTTTACTGTGTTAGTGATTCATTTAAGATAAGATAAGATAAGATAAGATATTCCTTTATTGTCCCACATGGGGAAATTTCATTGGTGCAACGCAGGTAGATACAGAGGTAGATACAGAAGAACAGATCACTTATAGGAAGTCTGAAAAACACTTTCAGTAGAAGATCTCCTATAAACAAAAACTCCCATAGACAAATAAACACACAAATACCATGTCATGTGATCACGACAGTAATTGCACATGAATATGTGTCACGACAGCACATGAATTGCACATGAATTTCACAGTAATTGCACATGAATTGCACATGAATTCCAACAGCAATTGCACATATGACAGAACTGCACATCAGTATTAGGTCAGGTCAGTATTGCGACGGGATAACGTGACGATCTCCGGGTAAGACGACTGTTCTCCGCAGTTTCATGAGTTCCTCCTTTGTGGAAACGCGGTACGGCGCCGGCCGGGGGGCGGGGCCGGAGCAGGGGGCGGGGCCGGAGCCGGGGGACTCAGAGCCAAGACACATCGCCACGACACGACGAAAACACTCAATCCAGCCGAATAAAGTCAAAACAAGTTAATTTAAAGCGATTCCAGTGCGTGTCCCGATCGTTGGTGAAGTTCCTCTTTCATATAAACGTGTATATAAACGTGTACCGACGACACGCCGTACTTTAGCGCGGCCGGAGGGCGCGGGGGAGGGGCTGGTGGGCTCGCTCGGAGCTAGCTCACGTCACAACAACACAACGAACGCAACGAAAAACGCTCAAATCCAGCCGAAAAAAGTCAAAAACAGTTGAATTAAAAAACTATTCCAGCGCGTGTCCCTATCGTACAGTAAAATAGAAAAAATATACTAACTATATTTACAAAATATAGGAGATAAAGCACAATAAGTGTGAGAAAGAAGAGAGAGCGTTTACACCGGGCTGCCAGCTGTACCAGCGCCTATTTGACACGGGATTTGAGTTTGTGTCGCAAAGAAATGTCTGATTCCAGCTTTAACATGAAGCTACAGCCCAAACAGGGAGCGTTTGTACTTCTGATGTCCCCTATGTGTCTTTATGTATTGTGTACATGTCCTGTGAATAAATACCGCGGTGAAGTTAGTTTCACGTTGGACGTTGGACATTCGCCTCCGCAACTAGAGCGGGAGCTTCCTCTGAGTGTTCCCCGCCTGCAGTAGCTCGACGCGGCGAGCTGCGCGCTGAAGTGCCGCTTGGTACGCCAGTTAGGGACCGACTCTAAAGTACCGTTTGTTTAAAAATGTGTTGTCTTAAAAAATATCAAAGGTATTTATATTTAAAAAAAAACAACAACATTGAGCATGAATCCAATTGCTAATATTAGATGCAATAGTCCTTTTGGGCTGAAAAATTAACCCTTTGTAGATTTTTAAAGAATATTTTTCGTCAAAAATCAAGGATTCTTATCAATAGCTCCTAAGTCAGCTAGCCTAGATAGTAAACGCTAAGTGATTATAATAGTTTGAGTCTCCAGGTATCACGCACACCTTTTACTTTTTCAAATTAACCCTTTATAGATTTTTAAAGATTTTTTTTCCGTCAAAAATCAAGGATTCTTTTCAATAGCTCCTAAGTCAGCTGACCTAGAAAGTGAAACCCAAGTTATTATAGTAGTTGTGGTCTCCAGGTATCACGCACACCTTTTACTTTTTCAAATTAACTCTTTGTAGATTTTTAAGGAATATTTTTCGTCAAAAATCAAGGATTCTTTTCAATAGCTCCTAAGTTAGCAAACCTAGATACTAAACGCTAAGTGATTATAGTAGTTGTGGTCTCCAGGTATCACGCACACCTTTTACTTTTTCAATTTAAATTGAATAGCTCCTAAGTCAGCAAACCTAGAAAGTCAAACCCAAGTTATTATAGTAGTTGTGGTCTCCAGGTATCACGCACACCTTTTACTTTTTCAAATTAACCCTTTGTAGAATTTTAAGGAATATTTTTCATCAAAAAACAAGGATTCTTTTCAATAGCTCCTAAGTTGGCAAACCTAGATAGTAAACGCTAAGTGATTATAGTAGTTGTGGTCTCCAGGTATCACGCACACCTTTTACTTTTTCAATTTAATTTGTAGAATTTTAAGGAATATTTTTCCTCAAAAAACAAGAATTCTTTTCAATAGCTCCTAAGTCAGCAAACCTAGAAAGTCAAACCCAAGTGATTATAGTAGTTGTGGTCTCAAGGTATCACGCACACCTTTTACTTTTTCAATTTAACCCTTTGTAGAATTTTAAGGAATAATTTTCATCAAAAAACAAGGATTTTTTTCAATAGCTCCTAAGTTGGCAAACCTAGATAGTAAACGCTAAGTTATTATAGTAGTTGTGGTCTCCAGGTATCACGCACACCTTTTACTTTTTCAATTTAATTTGTAGAATTTTAAGGAATATTTTTCCTCAAAAAACAAGAATTCTTTTCAATAGCTCCTAAGTCAGCAAACCTAGAAAGTCAAACCCAAGTGATTATAGTAGTTGTGGTCTCAAGGTATCACGCACACCTTTTACTTTTTCAATTTAACCCTTTGTAGAATTTTAAGGAATATTTTTCATCAAAAAACAAGGATTTTTTTCAATAGCTCCTAAGTTGGCAAACCTAGATAGTAAACGCTAAGTGATTATAGTAGTTGTGGTCTCCAGGTATCACGCACACCTTTTACTTTTTCAATTTAACCCTTTATAGATTTTTAAGGAATATTTTTCGTCAAAAAACAAGGATTCTTTTCAATAGCTCCTAAGTCAGCTGACCTAGAAAGTCAAACCCATGTGATTATAGTAGTTGTGGTCTCCAGGTATCACGCACACCTTTTACTTTTTCAAATTAACCCTTTGTAGATTTTTAAGGAATATTTTTCGTCAAAAAACAAGGATTCTTTTCAATAGCTTCTAAATCAGCTGACCTAGAAAGTCAAACCCAAGTTATTATAATAGTAGGCGAAATAAGAACAAAATAGGGACAAAACAGGAACAAAACGGGACGGCAAAATAGGCACAATACAGGATCAGAACAGAGCAGGAACAAAACAAAAAGAAGCCAAGAAGGAACTAAACAGCAGAGGGGGGCGTGCCCAAGCCGCTGCGGACCACCACAGGAGACCTGCAATATTACCAGTGGAATTACTACATTCAATCGAAACTGATCAAAATAAATTCTCGGCACATACCGGGCATGGTTGACGGAGTAGCACACGATACTTCCTTAGCTGCTCAATGGGATCGCTCCACACCACAGGCTGCATCCAAACTGAGTGGACCAGCGCATGCAACGTTGGCCAGCTGTTGCCGCACAACAGCGCCTTCGCCGCAATCTGCGGCACGTGGTCATGGACAAGGCGTTAAAAGCCAAACGGGTGTACTTGACCGGTGTATCTGGGGCAAACCGGGATTTAGGAGCGTTGAAACTGAATGACTGAGGAGAATTGGGAGTTCATTACCTGCTAGGTGATTTGCCAGAGCCCCGGACCGGATTATGGGTGCCTGTGGCACTGCAGCGGCACTACCGGAAGAATTTAATTCATGAATTTGTGAAATGAATGAATCGAAGCCGCGGGATTGTCATTACCTGGAATGGAGGACGGAGTGGCCAACAACCAAGGCCCGGAAGAGTGTGTGGGTGAAACGAGAGGCGGATGAGGAGGGCGCGCTTAAAGTGTCTGCCAGCTGAGCGCCACGGAGCGGCAGGTAAGTGTACCCTCAGCACAGGCCTCTACAGCCCATATTGCCACATTCCACCCCCCCCGAAATGCATCGTCGCCCCGACGATGAAACACAACTTAACACCAAGGCCTAAAAACTGCTTGTGTCAGCCTGGAGGATGACACAGGAGCACCTTGGCCGGATGGTTGTTCAACTAGGGACCTTGGAATACGGTGGGGATTTAGGTATTGGCCAGCGGTCGTGCGAGTGGACCGGCGTACAGATGCCTCGCTGAAGCCAGGATTGGCCACAGCGTCAATTGCTGGCGGAGCCTGGTCAGTGACCACGGTGGGGAGAGCAACTAATGGTTCTTGAGCACTCAGCACGTGTAATGGGACGTGGGAGGAGTTTTGGGGCACAACTGTTGGCTGCCGCACCGGCGGCTGTAAAAACAAATCATCCTCAAATGACTGTTCATCTTCTACGATTGGTGCTACAGGTGCATCCGGAGGATTCACACCAGGGACAGTGGCAGGGGAGTCACTGCAAAGCAGGGCCTTCAACGGGGATCGGTGGACCCTTTTTTACCTTGGTTTGTTGATCCACAGGAGCCACCGTGTACACCACACCATCTTCCCTTGGGGCTTGCAGGACAACATAGGTTGAGGACCCCACAGGTCTTGGGTCTTCCGACAACCCCTAGCACTGTAATCACGAAGTAGCACCAGCTGGCCTTCCTTAAATGGCACATCTATGACCCGTTGGTCATGATTTGCCTTTCTGCGTGAGGCCGCCAGACGCAATCTTTCTCTTGCCCCGTTGAAAGCCACCTGAAGACGCGTCTGGTGCTCTTTTCACCCACTGTTACAAACCTAGGGATTCTGTAGGGGTGTCAGCTCCCTGGGCAGTGGGAGTCAGCACCCTCTCCTGGTTGCCAGGTGATTCTCTCCACTGCAGGTCCCTCCTAACACACCTTAGGATCGTTTGGCTTGAGTTGAGCCAGCCTGGATATAAGGGAGGCTGGTGGGAGCAGTCTCTCTCTCTCTCGCCACGCCCCAAGACTGGTTGCTGTACTGTGTGGCAGCACAGTTTAATTCTGTTTATTTTTGCACATTTTCATTGCAACGATACATATCACACTACACTTAGTTAGTTGCCATCTACACAGATACATTAGTTTCTTTTGCAGGGCCTGATTATTTATAATAAAAATATAATATTATTGTGAGTGCTGTGTGGACTCCCCTCTTTGTTTGGCTGCCGTTGAGCCGGGTGGTCGTAACACCCACTCATGCACACTTCCCCCCCCCCACGGGGTCTTGCACCCTACCCAACAAGCAATCAATAGGCAGACGTGGTTCTTGCCCAAACATCAGGAAGAATGGAGACTCACCAGTGGACTGGTGGAGAGTGGTGTTATATGCGTAGAGCACCTGGGGTAAGCAACCACTCCAGTCCCTCTTATGGGATGCAGGAAGAGCACGCAACATATTGTGAAGTGTTCGATTGAACCGCTCACACTGCCCATTTCCTGCTGGGTGGTACGGAGTAAGATAAGACAATGTAAGATATTCCTTTATTGTCCCACATGGGGAAATTTCATTGATGCAACGCAGGTAGATACAGAAGAAAAGAACAGATCACTTATAGGAAGTTTGAAAAACACTTTCAGTAGAAGATCTCTTATAAACAAAAACTCCCATTACCCAACAAGGGATGGAGGGGAAAAATAATAAAGATAAAAATAAATACATAAATACATAAATACCATGGTATGTGATCACGACAGTAATTGCACATGAATATGTGTCACGACGGCACATATTGCACATATGACGGAATTGCACATTGTTAAGTCAGTATTGCGAGTGTTCAGGACTAACAGTGTTTGTTATAAAGTCTGATAGCAGCAGGAAGGAAAGACCTGCGAAACATCTCCTTCACACAGCGAGGGTGGATCAGTCTCTCACTGAAGCTGCTCTCCAGAGCTGACTGCAGGGGGTGGCACTCATGGTCAAGCATAGATGTGAATCCACCCAGGACCCTTCTGTCCCCCACCTCCTGCACCGAGTCCAGAGCGCAGCCCAGGACGGAGCTGGACTTCTTGATGACTTTGTCCAGCCTCCTCCTCTCCCTCTCTGCGATGCTGCTGCTCCAGCAGGCCACTCCGTACAGGAGGGCTGATGCCACCACAGAGTCATAGAAGGTCTTCAGGAGTGGCCCTGTCACTCCAAAAGACCTGAGTCTCCTCAGGAGGTAGAGCCGACTCTGGCTCTTCCTGTACAGTGCGTCTGTGTTAAGAGTCCAGTCCAGTTTGTGGTTCAGATGAACACCCAGGTACTTGTATGAGTCCACTCTCTCAATGTCCCGTCCCTGGATCTTCACTGGTGAGGGGGCAGTGGGGTGGCGTCTGCGGAAGTGCACCACCATCTCCTTGGTCTTCCCCGCGTTGATGAGGAGGTGGTTCCGCTGACACCAGTCCACAAAGTCCTGCGCCAGTCCTCTGTACTCTGCATCATCGTCGTCCGTGATGAGTCCGATGATGGCAGAGTTGTCAGAGAACTTCTGCAGTGTCGTGTCTGAAGTCTGCAGTGTAAAGGGTGAAGAGAAAGGGCGCGAGGACAGTGCCCTGGGGCGCCCCCACAGTGCAGGTCCGAGTGTCAGACACACAGTCCCGTGCTCTCACAAACTGGGGTTGGTCCGTGAGGTAGTCCAGGATCCACTCTGCCAGGTCATACTCCACACCAGCAGTCTCCAGCTTGTCCCTCAGGAGCTGATGGTGTTGAAGGGGCTGGAAAGATCGAAGAACAGGATCCTCACAGAGCTGCCAAGCTTTTCCAGGTGAGAGAGAGAGCGGTGCAGCAGGGAGATGACGGCGTCCTCCACTCCGGAGGTCTTCCAGACCTGTGGTACCACCCTCAGCTTCAGGCTCATGTTGAAGACATGCTCCATAACTCCACACAGTTCATCTGCGCAGGACTTAAGGAGCCTGGGGCTGATGCCGTCAGGTCCTGCTGCCTTCCTCACTTTATTCCTCTTCAGCTCACTCCTCACCTGTGCTGCTGTGACAGTCAGTGGTTGGCAGGGGGACTGTGTGCTGGGGGGATGGGTGAGTCCAGGAGAAGTGGGGAGCTGATGGTCCGGGGCGGAGAAATGAAGAGGAACGGATGCAGGACATTGTCCAGCTGTGGAAGAGGGAGCATGCAGCTGTGCAGGGGGAGGGGCGGGTGACCAATCAAATCTCAAGAAGTGAGCATTTAAATCATTCACCCACTGTAGACCCCCCTCTGTCTGGGCAGGGGGCATTTTGAAGCCCGAGATGGTTTTCAGGCTTCTCCACACTCCCTGAATGTTCTTCTGCTGCAGCTGCTCCTCCATCCTCCTCTTGTAGCCGGCTTCAGCCTGCCTGATCTTCCTCCTCAGCTTTTTCTGCACAGTCCTCAGCTCCTCCTTGTTCCCTGACCTGAAGGCTCTCTTCTTCTCCTTCAGCAGAGCCTTCAGTTCACGGGTAATCCATGGCTTGTTGTTTGGAAAACACCGCACCGTCCGGGAGGGAACAATGTTCTCAAAACAGAAGTTGATGTAGTCCGTGATGCACTCTGTGATGGTGTTGATGTCCTCCCCATGTGGGTCATAAAGCTCAGTCCAGACAGTGGTGCTGAAGCAGTCCCTCAGAGCCTCCTCGCTCTCAGCAGACCACATCCTCACCACACGGGACACCACAGGCTGCCTGCGCATGATGGGTTCATACACAGGCCTCAGATGTACAAGGTTGTGGTCCGAGCTGCCCGAGCTGCCTAGGGGAGGGAGGGGGGAGGAGCCTCCTTGGTGTTAGCAAAAAACAAGTCCAATGTTCTGTTGTTTCTGGTGGGGCAGGTAACATACTGGGTGTATGTTGGTAGAACAGAAGAGGGAGAAGCGTGGTTAAAGTCACCAGAGATGAGGAAGAGAGCCTGTGGATGCTGTGTTTGCAGCCTACAAGGGCAGGAGAGCAGTGCTTCACAAGCATCTTCAGCATTGGCAGACGGGGCCACATAGACTACGATCAAAATCACATGCGAGAACTCCCGGGGCAGATAATATGGCCTCATGCCAATAGCCAATAGTTCAATATCCGAGACTTTGTAATCTCATACAGCTTACACAACTGCTGGATGAGAGTGCTCTCAAAGTTTCGTCCCTGGTCCGAGTGTATGCGTGCCGGCACACCAAACTTTGCAAACCACTCTGTGACCAGGACTTGCGCCACAGTGGAAGCGTGCTTGTTGCGGGTTGGAACTACAAGTGTGTATTTGCTAAAAACGTCAGTCATGACCAGCACGTTTTCCAGACCAGTGGAGGTCTGCTCTAAGAGGGTAAAGTCGATAGCAAGGATCTCGTTTGGCTGTGAAGCCAGTAAGTGGCCCATAAAGGCGTGAGGAACCGATTGGTTGTCCTTTGCATGCTGACATCTCTCGCAAGCCTGGCACCATTGGGCTACCTCCCGTGATATACCTGGCCAATAGCACCGGGAACACAGCAAGGCCAGAGTCCTCTCTATTCCTTGGTGTCCATGCTCCTGATGGACCTGGGTGAGGACATTCTGGACCAAGGCTTTAGGCAGAAGGAGTTGATACACAGCCCCACCACCGTCAGGACGAAACACCTGCCGATACAGCAGCCCCTCTAACTCTACCAGGCGGTCCCACTGGGCCAGCACTAAGAGGGCAGTCGAAGAGAGGGCTCGTCGCTCTTCACAAGTGGGCTGTCGATTTTGTTGCCAAAAGGTCAGGATCTCCTGTATGGCGGGGTCAGACTGCTGAAGCTCGCGGAGGTCAGCAGGGGCAACTTGCGGTAGAAAAGTCACAAGGGACTGTGTTGCCTGTGTAACCTTTCCTTGTAGGGCTTGTTTTAACTGCCCAGGCAGACATGTGCCCCAAGTTCCCGTTGCCACTTCCTGTAAGGAAGTGCCAGGCTGGCGAGACAAAGTGTCAGCATTTTGGTTACGCTTACACCTGAACGATATTTTGATTCAAATTCAAAAGAGGCCAACTGGGCGGCCCAGCGCTGCTCAACAGCTCCCAGTGTGTCTGAGGAGGGATGACTCAGGGGATTGTTGTCATATAGATCACGCATTTGTGTCCTAGCAGTTACTCCCTGAATTTCTCAGTCAGGGCCCACTTAAGGGCCAACAACTCTAGCTTCATGGAGCTGTAGTTAGACATGTTAATGGGGTTAATTTGAAAAAGTAAAAGGTGTGCGTGATACCTGGAGACCACAACTACTATAATAACTTGGGTTTGACTTTCTAGGTCAGCTGACTTAGAAGCTATTGAAAAGAATCCTTGATTTTTGACGAAAAATATTCCTTAAAAATCTACAAAGAGTTAATTTGAAAAAGTAAAAGGTGTGCGTGATACCTGGAGACCACAACTACTATAATAACTTGGGTTTCACTTTCTAGGTCAGCTGACTTAGGAGCTATTGAAAAGAATCCTTGATTTTTGACGGAAAAAAAATCTTTAAAAATCTATAAAGGGTTAATTTGAAAAAGTAAAAGGTGTGCGTGATACCTGGAGACTCAAACTATTATAATCACTTAGCGTTTACTATCTAGGCTAGCTGACTTAGGAGCTATTGATAAGAATCCTTGATTTTTGACGAAAAATATTCTTTAAAAATCTACAAAGGGTTAATTTTTCAGCCCAAAAGGACTATTGCATCTAATATTAGCAATTGGATTCATGCTCAATGTTGTTGTTTTTTTTTAAATATAAATACCTTTGATATTTTTTAAGACAACACATTTTTAAACAAACGGTACTTTAGAGTCGGTCCCTAACTGGCGTACCAAGCGGCACTTCAGCGCGCAGCTCGCCGCGTTGAGCTACTGCAGGCGGGGCACACTCAGAGGAAGCTCCCGCTCTAGTTGCGGAGGCGAATGTCCAACGTCCAACGTGAAACTAACTTCACCGCGGTTGAATAAATAAATAAATATCACAAACTCTGCCTTTCAATGGGCTAAAGATTGGTTGGTGTAAAGCTTCGGTGTGATACAGTGATACATGGACTTAATAGTGAAGCTTTGCGTTATTATGTGTGAAGTGAATTGTACAGATTAAAGACTGAATGTATCGCACTTGGCGCAAAGGAAAGACTAAACAGGCACAAGACAAACGGTTTATTGTACGTGCATCACCGGAAGTAACATGCAGGTAAACACTGGATCACGTGACATTGTTTCTCTAAATCCACCACATCTTGAAATTGGAGCCTCCACTTCCACAGTTAAAAGAGATGTGGGATTGAGAGAAAAACACCGGTAGAACAATCACACGACGTTTTGTTCAGTAAAAGGAGCTGCAACACCACGCCCCCTTGTGGCTGAAAACAAACGGTGTTAAGAGACTTACAAACTGTTCAAATGTTTCATTCTGACCAAAATACAACCAAATATTGATAGTGGCGACACAGCAGCCATGAACAGAGAAGTGTGAGACTACTTTGTTTACACACACATGATTTTAGCATTTGTGGTGCCATAAAAGAAACATGAAAAGCTTGAAGTCTGGTCAATGAAACAGAATGTTTCACATTATCAAAGCTTTACACAAATCAATAAAAACAGCACCGTAACATGATGCTCCAACATCTGTTTCCTTCTTGTCTTTTTTTAACCAGCAAAGCATCAGATGAAATTAGAAATGTGTTTTTGCACAATTCTCATTTGAGACAAGTTAGTATTTATCTGGCTTCATCAAACAGACAAACTCTGCCCTCCACGACGCAGTCTACAACTTCATGTAGGATTCTTTCTAAATCACTGCCACGCCACAAACCAAACAGCAGATGGCGCTATTGCTTTGATAATAAAAGCACGCTCCAGCTGCAGGTCCTGTTTGGATCTGGACTAAAGACATGAAGAGGAGCCGGGGACATGAAGGAGGAGCAGGTGTCCGTGTCCCATGGGCGTATGGACAGTGCACCGGCCCGAGACACAGCCGGGGTCAAAGGGCAGGGGTCACACAGGGTCAGGGGCTTTGCCTTAGTATTAGGACACACAATGGTTATGTCACATGTGCATTTGAAGTAAGGAAAATGTAGAGTACAAGAATACCCGAGTACTCTGTCCCAACAGCACCTCTGACCCATTTCACTATCACATCATTTCTGTTCTTTTGCACAAATGCCAAATTTCAAAAGCATTTGTGAAATACAGA
Organism: Eucyclogobius newberryi; assembly: GCF_026437365.1. Lineage (NCBI taxonomy): Eukaryota > Metazoa > Chordata > Actinopteri > Gobiiformes > Gobiidae > Eucyclogobius > Eucyclogobius newberryi. The sequence goes on along the minus strand of NW_027316500.1, from coordinate 5,536,499 downwards.
TTAGACAGTAGGCCGGCTTTTATGAGGCTCCATCAGTGGTGGGTCTTTTGATGCTACTATTCCAAATATTGTGAACACTCTTATACGGCTATATGGTCAGTGGTGGAACAAGTACTCCACTTAGTTACTTAAGTATAAGTACAGATAAAGGAGCCAAAAATGTACTAAGTATTAAATATACTAAAAGTATTGAAGTAAAAAGTAGACTTTGTACCGATGTTTTTACTTAACTATTAAAGAGTGAAATGTGGTGATCTTCAAAAAGAATTGTCCCGACTTTTTAGTCACTCAATTTCTCAATGTTTCTAGACTTTGCAGAACAGGTAAGATATCACCCAAAACATGCTGAAAATGACTCCTCAAACCATACAGGAAGTACTTTTCTGTCCAGCTCTAAATGTAGTGGAGTATAAAGTTCAGATACCTGCTCTACACTACTTTTACATTTGTACTTTGTTACTTTCCACCACAGGGGTAAGATGGTAATACTACAGTCTCTAATCGGCCTTGGCTCTGTCCCCAAACACTCCTCAGCAGCACTAATGTCTGTCTGACTGTGGTGAAAGAAGTGGACCATGAAGGAACCTGCAGAGGGAGAGAGAGGTGTGGAGCTGAAACCATGACTCAGGTGTGTTTAGACTTCTCTGTTGACAGGACTATTACAGCTTTACATTCTTTGCAGATCTGTTGTGATTGAACATGTGAAGTTCAAGGCTCAAGGAAAGGCAGCTAGTTTCTGGCTACTATGTTCTGATCGCAGCGTCAACTTCGCGCCCGACACAGAAGTTGGACGCCTGTACGTTTGAAGACAGACGCCAGCAGACGTGCGTCCGAGGCGTCCAGCGCACATGTGCAGTGGAGGAGTTGTGCTGTGATGCTTTTCTCGTGGCGTTATGGAGTTTAATGGCGGACCACGGCTTTGGTTTATTAACTTGACAAAGTCCAAAAGCGGAGGTGATGGGCTCCGGGGCTTTCTCACCTCTGAAGTATATGCAGGTCCCATGTTGTGGCTTAGTTTTGATGTGTGTGTGTTTTCTCTAGGTCCAGTTTGGTGACTAATGTCTCGACCCGCCGTACGCCAGGGAGATCTGGAATGGGAGATCTGGACAGGGAGATCTGGACAGGGAGATCTGGACTGGGAGATCTGGAATGGGAGATCTGGACTGGGAGATCTGGACAGGGAGATCTGGACAGGGAGATCTGAACAGGGAGATCTGGACTGGGAGATCTGGAATGGGAGATCTGGACTGGGAGATCTGGACAGGGAGATCTGGACAGGGAGATCTGAACAGGGAGATCTGGACAGGGAGATCTGGACAGGGAGATCTGGACAGGGAGATCTGGACTGGGAGATCTGGACTGGGAGATCTGGACAGGGAGATCTGGACTGTGAGATCTGGACTGGGAGATCTGGACAGGGAGATCTGGACTGGGAGATCTGGACTGGGAGATCTGGACAGGGAGATCTGGACTGTGAGATCTGGAATGGGAGATCTGGACTGGGAGATCTGGACAGGGAGATCTGAACAGGGAGATCTGGACTGGGAGATCTGGAATGGGAGATCTGGACTGGGAGATCTGGACAGGGAGATCTGGACAGGGAGATCTGAACAGGGAGATCTGGACAGGGAGATCTGGACAGGGAGATCTGGACAGGGAGATCTGGACTGGGAGATCTGGACTGGGAGATCTGGACAGGGAGATCTGGACTGTGAGATCTGGACTGGGAGATCTGGACAGGGAGATCTGGACTGGGAGATCTGGACTGGGAGATCTGGACAGGGAGATCTGGACAGGGAGATCTGGAATGGGAGATCTGGACTGGGAGATCTGGACTGGGAGATCTGGACAGGGAGATCTGGACTGGGAGATCTGGAATGGGAGATCTGGACTGGGAGATCTGGACAGGGAGATCTGGACAGGGAGATCTGGACAGGGAGATCGCCCTCAACAGCAATGCACCAGTTTATAGTGGATCTGTGTCAGTGGAAACACAAAAAATCACAAGGGCAAGGACTATGTCTTGAATGATAGATTAGAAAATTAATTATAAAGCCATTACTCACCAATTTTATGTAGTTGAATTAATGAAAAGAGATTGTGAAAATGTGTATGAATTTGTTCTCGTACGGTACGATACACTAACAATATTTAATGCCTGTTGTTTTTCATTGATCAATGGCACATTGGTGTACGGGAGGGCCTTCGCCTGACCACTGACCAGTTCTTTCTGGAAAACCTTTGCAGAACCAATAAACCTGAAAAACAGAGTTGACACAGTTTGTACAGTCAGAGACGTTCAAGTGTATATGACAGGATGGACTCCTTATGTGAAGTAGGTACTGTAGGTAGTTTATGTACAACACGTTTTACTTCCTGTTTGGACATGGACAGTACATGTGTGTAAAGGTAAATCTATAACTGTTGAAAATAATGCAAACAAAGGCCAAAGCTCTTTTTTCACTTCCCATTTTCACTTCTTTGTGGATTGAAATGATCTTTGTGGGCACAATATTGTGTTGCTAAACATTGGAAACCACCAGTTATGTGTAAAGTGAAGAATGAATCTTGTTCATAATGAATTACCAATGACAATGAGTGATATCAACAAACACTTAAAATATATTACTGGGCTGGGCCAAAAATATACTTGATACTTGCTTAAACTAGCTCTAAGAGTACAGATGGGGACTATTAGCATTTGTCAAAGCAATGCACTGGGCGTTCTATCCATCCATCCATCCATTTTCTACCGCTTGTTCCCTTTCGGGGTCGCGGGTGACTGGAGCCTATCCCAGTGACTTCGGGCCTTAGGCGGGGTACACCCTGGACAGTGGCCAACTTGTCGCAGGGCCTAGGGCGTTCTATTCAATTCAATTTAATTTATTTTTGTAACACCCAAAATCACAACAACGGTTGCCTCAGAGGGCGACAGTAAAAAATGAATTAAGCAATGTCTGTGGTGGCGGGAGACAATGTTCCAGAGTCCTCTGACCTTAGACCCTCCTTCTCGGCCAGGAAAAACTACAAAAAACCTGATGTGGTTCAAGTGACGTTCCCATGGGGTGGTGTGTGACAAGAAGAAGTCGCGGACACTGTTCTGTACTTCGAAGAAGATGTTTAATACAGATAACAGCATCAGATAACAGGACAGCAGAAAACAGCGCCCGGGTCTCCGATGATCAGGAAGACCCCGTCTCTGGACGCACCTCACCTTATATACTGAAACCGCACAGAGACCGATAAACCATATCTGACAGGTATGACCCTATCCATGTACCAACGGATTAGCCAATGAGAGAACAAGATGTAAAAGTATCCTTATTTGGGTAGCACCAGGGGAAAGTTACAGGATGAGAACATACGTGTGTGTGCCGATGTTCAGACCTATATCTCCTTTTTCGGCTTATAGCTTCGCCTGTTGCTTACTCCTAGCAATAAATTACAACAGGCCTCAGTACTCCTAACAACTTGTAGAAGAGTTAAACAAACCGAGTGGGATAGAGAGAACAGAATGTACAGTTCAGATACTTCAAACCTCCTTGGGTTTCTGTGCCCAATATAACCACCACCAAAAACTCAAACATTTGTGTTGTTAAAGTCCACAGTCACTTTAATGATCCTTAAGCCGCATCGGTCTGAACACTTCAAAACAGACTACTATTTTAAACAATTGAATGTAAATAAATGGAAGAAAGTGACATACATCTTCTCACTTAGAGAATAGGAGCAAAATACTTTAAGAAAACAGACAAAACATTTTGAGTAAACAGCTTGACTTGTAAAACTATTTAAGAGCGTAGTAGAATGTGGAGCAGAATAAACAATACTTGTACACTTAGTAAAAGGCCTGGATGACATGGTGACTGATGGCTTGTAGATAGATCATTTTTACGAATAAAGTGTATTATTAATGAAAATCAGAAATCGTCTTCTTGTTTGGACATTATGGACAGCCTTTAAGGTCAAATTCCAGCAGCTATTCACAAAAAAACAAAACAAAGAATAGTTTACACATAATACAATAAAAGGTCTATTCCATACTTCCACTTTAAACCTCATTCCAAGCATTTTCTCCTGCAAACACAAAAACAACTGTTGTAGCAATACATATCCTTAGGTAATGTTTTGTTTCTTAGAATGAATGGTACTTAAGCTGAACTACAATTACAAAAGTTACAATTGCCCAGGCCAGACAGACTGTAAAGTGGATACCTGACCTTATAAGCACATGCTGCACAATGAATCATTAACAAAATATGCACTGTATAGTAGTTTATGGAGATTGTCACATGCTCGGATTAAGGTTACTGCAAATTTAAAAAAGGAAATGTAAATGTAAAGAAAGCAAAAAAGCAAAACATAAAAAGACACCCTAGCAACATTTACACAACCATCATTTTAATTCTTCAAAATACGTTTTGTTTTGTTTTTTGTTTTTCTTCCTCCTCCGTTATAACAGTAATGTAGCTTATAAAACAGCGACATCTGGTGGTACAAAAAAACAGCCAAAGTATTTCAACTTCGCCACATTGACCTACAGTTTAATGGTAAAGTAATGGCTATTTCATCTTTATTTTATGTCCACACATTTAAATGTATTGAAATTATAGGCCTACTTTGTTTTAATTGTATGTGACTAATGAGAGAACCAGAGTTTAAGCGCAGGCTAATTTTGTTAAATACAAAATGCTAAACGTGCTTATTATGCTAGCTTTCATCGTCAGCTAAAGCTAATGTTAGCTCTCTACTAAAGTTGAAAAAAGTAACGTTAATGCAAAACGGTTTGGACAAAAAGTGTTTTCTGTATGTTATGTAATATACCTGTAATATACAGTGGTAGCATAGTATGAAAGAAAGATTATTGCTCTTAAAATTGTTTTAATTTGCGTTATTTTGTCAATTTGCCAAATGTACACTTTAATTTCACGAACAGTTTACTATTTGATGTTTATTAGACAGTTTATTCTTGAAAAACGTGTTCTGATCCATGTTCTGATCCAGACAGCTGTTTACTTTACTGAGAAGATTCCACTACCACATAAAGATCATCACAAAAAGCTCTTCAGAACAATGGCAGCTGCTCGGGCTCGGGTCGTAAATGACCATCTGAAAAGAGAAAATACATTTTTGTTGAAGAGGCTGAATGAGCAGACTCGTCATTACAATGAGCACAACAGGATCATAGAGGTGAGTTCATGTCAGTTTACTTCAGCTTATATAAACAGGCCTCTCTTTTGGTTTGAGCTCAGGGAATCGTACTATAGTATTTTACATTTTACACTCGCTGTGCTTGAATATGACACAGCTCAAGTCATTTATCAAATTTCCATTGATCCCCAGACACATTTTCTTTTAGTTTATATATATTTATATCAACACTTAACTGATGGAATTATGATTAAGTAGTAGTAGTAGTTCTACACTATAAAGATATTTATAGTGTAGAACATTTGGAATGATTAATCTTGAATAATCAGCTACTGACTGAAATAATTGTTGACAATCTTTTACTAATAATCATTCATTGTTATCTGGAGCTGTTATCAAACTCGACACATGCCATTTGCAAAGAAAACTGAATTTATCACTGAGTTAACGCCACTATTACTACTACTCCAAATGACATGGGGAGAATATATAACGTTATCTTCTGATATTTTTAATGACAAATAATCTTTACTAATTATTCTCTATATATAATAATCAGTTTGCACATTTTACGCTTAAATTGGTCAAATGAAGCCTGCGTAAATTCAGCCTGGAAGACCTAACTCCATCCATCTACGTCAATGCCTCCATGGAAGGACCCCTCTCCCCAGCGCCATCATCGCACTCAAGCCGGCGCCCGCCTGTCCGTCTGTGAGAGTCAGATCCCTCACTTCACCATGGACTCTCCCAGGTTTCTGCGCTTATCCCAAAGAGGTTATGCAGTTTTTCCCGGCCAAAGAAGGAGGGTGAAAGGTCAGGGGGCGTCTGTACCATGGCCCTCGCACCTGCTCCTCATCCCCAATCAACGCTCTCAAGTGATTCCTCCCCGCTCCCAATCAGCACCAGGCGGTCGCATTTAAGCCCTCAGGCAGATGGCTCGGCCGCTCAAACCGTACTGCGACCCACCACTTCCCCTGCTCCTCCTCTACATTCCCCTCATCCTCTACCTCCTCTTAACATCTACCACCACCAGTCTCCATGCTCCGGGGGGAGACATCTAATACAAATAGATCATGGAGTGCCCATGATTGCAACGTCTTCCGCTGGGGTCTGAGCGCCAAATGACTCACGAATAAAGCTTGCTAAACAGTCCATTCCCGTGGTCTCTTTGTCTCTCCAGGGTGAAATACTGCTATAAAAATTTCAATAGAACAGACACAATAGAAATAGCTGTAATACTAATATAATAATACTAATTATCATTAGTTGCTATAAAGTATATTATATGCATTTTCACAACTTTATTTCCAAAATGATGAACTTCTCCCACTTTTTACTACAGTTGGAGGTGGTTCAAAATATGTCCATGTTTCTTTAAAAATAGCCTAATCTGTGTCTGTGTCTAAAATATGGACTCAGCCGTGTCATTGTCATTGCAGTTAATTAAAATTATTTGTTTGTAGAAATGTCTTGCCCTCGTGGCCCACCAACCTTCATCCCCAGAGTTTGAAGCAGAGGGCACAGACTACATGCCACTGCTGATGCCAAAGGGGCAGTCTGATGTGAACATGAGACGACTACGTTGTTACGCCAACGAGATTGAGGAAATAAAGGACGAGCTTGTGAGCATCTCAGCCAGGTGTCAGTACCTGGAGAGCAACGCTGAAAAAGAACAGGTAAAAGTTCTTTGATTCAGTCATATATATGTGTCTTATGGTGCGTTTACAAATTTTTGGTCCTAGTTTTAACTCTTTTTGAGTCCAAATGTAGACTTTGTTTGGTCTTGTTCTAGTACTGGTTTAGTCCTGGTCTAGTCCAGATTTACTTCCATGTTTAGTCCCAATTTTGATGTGGTGATTGTGCAAGTGAGAGTGCCCCCTGCAGACATGCTTACACATTAGTATGTAATAAACCTGCTTCCAAGCATACGTTATTTTAATATATCTATGATGCTAGACATCAGCCCTCTATTCTGTTTTAATTCTTCTAAACCACTAGATGGCAGGAGTCAGCAGTTATGCATGACTTCCATGCAAATGATTCCTTCCTGATTTGAAAGATTTTGTCAGGACATTTCCCCATTAAAAAAATATACTATTTTGATTTGATTTGTGCTATTGCTATGACAAGGGTCCTCAGGAAGGAATCCTTATGACTGAATCCCATGAATAGAGATGAATCAGAAGAAGAAACTACCATAATAATTATACAATAATAATAACTAGGGACGGGAAAAAAGACACATGTGCACTCATGTGGAAAATATTTTATCCCATGTGTTTACATGTGGTTTGAACAAATAAGGGATAATGCAGGTGAGTTATACCTCTATAATGCCAGCAGAAATTGAATGAATAAAAAATTGTCTGGCCAAAATTGTGAGCCACAGCTCAGCTTAATTTTTTCAGCTTTTTTCTCTTTTAAAAGGCATTTTAAAATTATTACTTATGCTTTTATTTGTTTGTTTATTTGTGGTTTTAATCTGTATGTTTATAAATGTTTTGTAATGCACTTTGAACTTGGAATTAGGCTTTTGATTTTTCATGAATGATTTGAAAATCTTGTCTCATTCTAGTCTTGTCTTGAGGGAATTGTGTCTCGTCCCACCCCTGATAGTAACCCCCAATTGAATTCTAATGAGTTATGACAATATATTTATATGAAAGCCTTCTGTCTTTTCTTTTGAACAGGAGGGTGATGACGATGTGCAGGACGACTGTCCCGTTATTACAGAGCTGCAAAACAAACTCAACGATGTAGGTTTGATTTTTCTTTGTCTACAAAGTGTCCATGTCCACTCTCACTTCCTTTTCCTAACTGCCTCCAGGCCATTGAGAAAAATAAGCAGTTGATGGATTATGACCAGCAGAGGGAGACCTATGTAAAGTCCATAATAACCAGAATGTTGTGGCTGGAGAGGCGTCTGCATGAAGTCAGCAAAGTCCAGGTGGCAGAACGGAATGAGTTTTTATCAGATGGTGAGAGCAAACACAGAGATTATATCAAGGATTAACATATTCAAATCCATATGCCATTTTCTGGTGTTTCTTAGTTTTACTTTGGGAGCAGAATACACATGGTAAGTATCAGAATCAGAATCAGAAAAAGGTTTATTGCCATTGTCAATTACCAGAATTCACAAACATAGGAACTAGCTTTGTTGATTCGGTGTAACATAACGTCTCCAGGACTCTGGGACGTGCAGGTCGGATCATAGCCGACCCTGATCACAGCCGATCACCTTCTCAACAGAGCGCACAATTTGCTGTAGTCTCTGTTTGTCCCTGGCTGTGGCTCCAGCGTACCACACGGTGATGGAGGAGGTGAGGATGGACTCAATGATGGCCGTGTAGAACTGCACCATCATCTCCGCTGTCAGATTGGCTTTCCTCAGCTGCTGCAGGAAGTACATCCTCTGCTGGGCCTTCCCGGTGAGAGAACTGATGGTGGGCCCCCATTTGAGGTCCTGGATGATGGTGGTGCCGAGAAAGCGGAGGGAGTCCAGATGGGGGAGTCTGAGATGGTGAGGGGGGGCTGTGACTTTCCTGAAGTCCACGATCATGTCCACAGTCTTCTGGGCATTGAACTCCAGGTTGTTACGGCTGCACCAGGACACCAGTGAGTCCACTTCCCTCCTGTAGACAGACTCATACCCGTCCGAAATGAGCCCGATGAGGGTGGTGTTGTCCGCAAACTTGATAATTTTTACAGAGTCGTGGCTGGAGGTGCAGCAGTTTTTGTACAGGGAGAAGAGCAGGGGAGACAGTACACAGCCCTGTGGAGCTCCTGTGCTGATAGTCCGTGTGTCTGAGACATTCTTCCCCAGCCGCACGCACTGCCTCCGATCCGTCAGGAAGTCAGTGCTCCCCCTGCAGGTGGAGTCGGGCACTTTGAGCTGGGAGAGCTTGTCCTGGAGCAGAGCAGGGAGGATGGTGTTGAATGCAGAGCTGAAGTCCACAAACAGGATCCTGGCATAGGTTCCCGGGGGGTCCAGATGCTGCAGGGTGAAGTGTAGTGCCAGATTGATGGCGTCGTCCACAGACCTGTTGGCTCTGTAGGCGAACTGCAGAGGGTCCAGCAGGGGGACTTCATGACTACAGACGTCAGCGCCACAGGTCTGTAGTCATTAAGCCCTGTGATCCGGAGATTCTTGGGGACTTGAAGCAGACTGGGACATGGAATGACTCCAGGGAGGTGTTAAAAATGCCAGTGAAGACAAGGGCCAGCTCGCCTGCGCAGTGTCTTAAGGTGGCGGGAGTGACACCATTTGTCCAGCAGTTGTTCGGGGGTTGAATTATAATAGTTCCAGGTATAATCGTTTTATACCTGGAACAACTTTGACATAGTATGCAAAATCGACTTTAAGGAGCTTTTAACCACGTAATAAGTTTTCCTTTCCCACTCAAATTTGTATTTGGAGTGATTCATACATATTCTAGTAATCTCTATTCTCCTGGAGTGAAGACTATTGTACTTTTTTCTTAGATTTTTTGTCCCTTCACACTAACAAAACCTGAACTAGATCTCAATGAAACCAATACTAAATTGTGAAAGTTTGATCAATCCTGCTCTTCTGATTATGGCATTGCAGAAAAGAGGAAGATCAAACAAGTGGAGTGTTACTATGAAGGACTGATGCAGAAAAGCAGCGAGGAGTTAGACGTCCTGAGAGAACAGGTCTGTCTCCTGCAGCGTGAGCTGACCAAGGCCCAGACAAAGTATGTGCTGTTTACATTCATTCCATCTTCTTAGACTGGGCCATTTATTGAATTTTAATTATGTTTATTCCAATACTGCTCCAACAAGAATGGCTAAATATATGTAATTGAAACATAAAAGCCAAAAACATTAATGTAAATCTATTCTTTTTGACAGTACAAAAATAACAGTTTCAAATAGTTGCCCCAAATGTGAAGTTGTTAATCCATTCATGAATATTCATTTGATACACAGGTGCAGAGAAAAGCAGTTTGAAGTGGATCAACTCCAGCAGCATCTGCAGTGTGATAAAGATGCACAGAACTCTGTGCACATAACGAGTGATGAGGAGGAAAATCCAGCCATCGAGGCTGAAGACCAGGAGAGGCACAAGTCTGCTACTTTAGAGCGGCAGGTACACAAGCACACGTGAGGCTGGACTGCATGCTTAAACATGTAAACGTGTCAGCTAAAGTCAAACTACTTGTCATCTTTCAGTCGGGTCTGAGGAAGTACTTCCTCAATCACTATCACAAGGCTCAGAGGCAGATGGCAAAGTTTAAACGCAGGGTAGGAATGTTTACTTTTGCTGTCTAACGTGTTTTAGGCAGTGTTGAGTCTGGAGACTGTAATATCAGCTTTGAGAAGAGCTATTTTGCTTTCATCCATCATTCTCAAACAGAATAGAGGTTATGAAGATGAGATCAGTGGCAAAATGGTGTCAATTGTGAATCATGTAAAAGCACAAAACAATAACTAAACTAAAATATCAAAGAGCTGCAATAGGCTAATTACAAATATAAATATCTATAACTTTACTTGTTTGTACCTGACATATTTTAAAAAATGAAAATCTAGCTGCAGATAAATAACAGGAACACGGCAGCTACATCACGTTTATCACTGATACAGACTTTGGGATCACACTCAGTTGAAATTATTATCTTCCAGGCTTTGAATTAAATATACCTGAGTCCGTGTTGTGCTGCCCATAGATGTGCCACTCTCTGCTACTGTTATGGGGAAGGAAAATGATGTGTAACCACGATAGGACAGTCCTTTAGCTAGGCACTCATTACAATGAACCTAGCTCAAGATTGGACCTAACAGCACTGAAGGATGGTGCACAAGACAACGTTCTAGTCTATATACAAAGAAAAGGACTTGGTAGGAGTCGTGTAATAATACAGTCAAAGTGATTGTCCGCTCACTCTTTTGGGTTTCAGATCAGGATTTTGATCCAAGATCTTAATGACGAGAGAGAGAATTGCTTGTATCTAAAGGAGCAGCTTGAAGTTGTCCAAAGGCAAACTGAGGAGAAAGAAGGCACTGAACAGGTTTGAGCAGGCTAAAGGACCAGTTTAGGGGTATAAAGTATATGATTTAAAGCATTGTAGTTTTGTACCAGTCAAGAAGAGAAGAAAATCATAAGCACCTTAATAATTGCTGAATCTGTTTATTTGTTCGTTAGGCTGACCACCCGGACCGGAACAGGGCTCATCGCTCAGACCTCCCCCCTCTTCCTCCTAAAACCTGTCGCTCCCCTTACAAAAGTGTGATGGAGGACAGTTTCATAGAGTGTCCCGTGTGCCACATCGTCTATCCTGCAAGTCAGTACAAGGAGCTCATCGACCACCTGGACTACTGCCAAAACTGAGCTAAGACGTGTCACATTTCATAATATCATCCAAAAAAAAAAGATTTCGGAAAATAAAAATGTTAACTGGAATTTGTCAACAAGAAAGTATTTTTTTAATAGCTATAGATACAGTATGTCTCAAACCAGGACACATATATAGTTCACAGGTTGTGTAAGTTAATCCTTTTCCTGTGCTATTTAAAGACAGATTATATGCAGGACCAATACAATACAGTCCCAGAGGAGAGAGAGAAAGAGAGAGAGGGAACAGAACTGACTCGAGCTGACCATTGGCTAATATGGTTTGGTGCAGACTTCTTCAGGAACTTTAAATACAGTATAATGTCTGAGGCAAAGTTATTATAGGAGCTTAGACTGTCTGAGAGCGAGACACACAGGAGGTCCTCCAACACGGCATGAGGCCTTTAGGGGGCAATCTGGAGAGAACCTTTTTGTAGCACATTTCCAAAGTGGTGCACATACTGAAATAAAATAAGGCCGTGGCTGCAGAGCCTAACCCTAACCTTAAAGGCGCAATGGACGATTTTGCGGCGATTTGAGAACGCAGGTGGAAGTGCGCATGCGCACTCCCCCGTGTGGACTGATACAACACACACATGCGTTTGTTTATTTGCACAACGGATCACATCGCATCTCTCGTCTCCCATAGATTTCAGTCTTCTTCTGAATCAGCTCGAACAGTCTTTCTCCGTTTTCATTTTGCCCCGTACACTGAGGGAACTATATTATGATAGATCAATGCGCTGGAATGTGGGACGAGCCGCACGCGGCTGCAGGTGAGCGGTAGGTGCGTTTTTTGATTGATACGTGGCAGGACTAATTGGCAGTCCACGCCACGAGGAAATAAGACTCAAATTTATGCCAAAAAAATCGTCCATTCAACCTTTAACCCTAACCTTAATCCTGACCCTAACCTTAACCCGGCGCGGTCTAAAACGGCGCGGTCAAATAGCGCAGCAGTTTCAGGAGCCACGGCTCAAAATAACATGGCAGTTTCGGCCGCGCGCCGCGGCTCTGTAGACACTCCCATAAAATGAATGTTTTAACACAATAAATTAAACTGTGAAACTGAATATGAAGTATAAAACATGATAAAAAATAACAGAGTAAAAATAAATAGTTAAAAAAATCAAATCGACTAGGAACAAATACAAAATAGAAGACACTTAAGATGAGACTTAAAACCCTTTTTAAAACCCACATTTTTCCAATCAAATGCCTATCCATGGGTTTCAGAATGATACAAATCTAGGACTGTTGCCATAGCGATTAGCAATTTTAAACAAAATATTGTTTCATTTGAAAGGGAAATGTCCTCAAAAACTTTCACATTACAGGAATAAAGCCATGAATGAAAGTCTTGACTGAGGTTCAAGTATTGCATAAAAAATGAACCGATTTTTCAGTACCTTTTTGACAGTTTTCTTACAATTCTTGGGTTATAACTCTCCCCAGATATCAGCATTGGTCCAAGTAAGTAAGTAAAATGGAAATAACAATTAGGCTAAAATGTGACTATACAATCATACAACTAAATATTTTATACCACAAATAAATACACTTGGTTATTCATTTTATAAAGATGAAAAGTGAATTTGTGAATTAATGTGTGGGCTTTGCTATGGAATTGTATAAAACCATCCTTAATTTTAAGAATTTCAAATTATTTTATTCTTGTATAACTGTTATGGCTCAATGTATTAACAACAATTTCAATATTACCTTGTAAACAGCCTATTTGCCCACATCTACAGTAATGAATGAATCAGTGTAACGTGAGTCAAACACAATTAGTCAACAAAATAAACAAACTAATGTGATTTGCTGCAAAGGGTGTGTATCTAAGTAGATCACCACAGATAACTTGTGATTACGCTCGATTAACTGCCCTGGACAAATGGATTACCCAGCAGGACTTGTGTCTCCATAAGTCACTTTCTCTACACCGAGCCAATGTGAGCGTTCTCTTGAAGCGTCATTGTTGCAAGGCTGAAGATTTCACATTTCTTGCTTAGGTTTAGTTTTAGGTTTAGCTTTTTGTTGATTGATTTGTTGGCAGTGCTAAAGATGAGGAGCATTTGAGTTCATGAAAGCCACAACTAGATATTTACTTCATCAACATGACATGAAGTATAAATCATCTTTGACATTGATCATAGACTTTGGTTCTCAAATTGTGCTGCTTCTCTTTTACAAATACTTTAGTCCTGATTTAGTTGTAAATTATAGCTCAGACAATATTTTTTGTCTCTCAAACTGTATTGTGTGTACAGTTTCTTTGCGCTCGTAGGGATGTTTTGATCCTGAAATGCTTTGTATTTATCGCACCTCATGTTTATTTACGATACGGTTCATTTAGAAAAGAGTTTGCTGGGATAATCCTGCTTTACCGAGTACACACGGAGTTCCCCAGTCGTGCTTATTATGGGATTTGGGAGTTTCGAAACGTAGTGAATGTCTCAGTGGCATAAAGTATTACGTAGTATCGATGTTATTGTCTATGGTGATTAAGGATTTGGACGGTATTAAATCTGTTATTGTCTGTAGCAATATATCACTCTTGAAAATGACTGTGGCGGGTCTTCTTAAGATCTGGTTTGTTTGGTGGGAATAAATGTGGCCTGTGTTTAATTTAAGCACTATGCAATATTACCCACAATCCAAATTATCTTTCTTTAGTCAACAGTGCACAAAAATGTCTTCTATAAATTGCACACAGTTCTGGAGTGAGTCTCTTTGGTCAGAGACAGTTGATAAAAGTGTTGACATAAAGATAAGTTTGGATTCAGTCTTTACTCAAATTAAGATGTTTATCTCTACTTTAAATCTATAAACATGTAAGAAGAGAAATTATGCGGCGTTATGTGGAGTTATGTTCTAAAATAACCCGCACTAAGCAAATCTGCGAAGTAGTCAGCATTATTTTTCTTACAATTATTATAAATGTTTTAAGGTTGCAAACCCCTCACTACACACTTTATACACTTTTTTCAGACAGGCATTAACATTTCCTCACATGCGTTGTGAGTGAGCTACTTAGCGCAAACGATCACTTTTCGCCCATGTAAAGTGCTCCTCGTCTTTACATTATCGCCATAAACAGGCGAAGAGCGGTGCAGAAGGTTTTGTCATTGTGGGTTTGGGTTAGAGAAAACGTACAAACATACAGCATTTCAGTCACACTGCCAGCGATGAATTTGGCAAGCTGAACGCATTCTATAGCTACTGTACAAGAGACACGGTTTGGAAGAGATTGATTGACAATAGTCTACAGTCCCTTAGCCAATCAGGAGGCAGAAAACAATGCGCTGTAAAAGAAAAAAGCACTAAAAATAATCAGCAAAACAGCGAGGTAGGAAGATAGGTGACCACTGTAATCTAAAGTCCTGCAGCATTGTGTCTACAAGTTTGTCACTGTCACAGAAAGTCTCTCAAAGCCCACCCACCTCAGTTCTCTCTTTACTCTGTCTAGGGATGAGGATATGCTGTTATCCTCATCCTCCGTCAGAATTCATACAACCAATACCACCTGCTTATCTAAAGTACAATAGTTATTCAATAATATTCACAAAGCGTGTAATGTTCATGACAATTGTCAATTTCTCCATTTAAGTGTTTGCTTTCTCCACATTTATGTCCTGGCAGCTCAGGTCAGAGATGCCATAACTGAACATCATAGCTTCTGATGGGATTACCGCCTATGGATTTGTCACACTGAAATGACAAGTGCATGGATTTACATGTTAAGAAAGCTCAGGAGGCTTTATGACTCTTGCGTCAGAGTCATTAGTGGCCCCTGGGATCCCCTTAACAGTAAGCTACTCTCTACCTTCTGTTAGCGGAGGAGATCGCGTCTTCTCCCTCGCAGAGCAGAGCCAGAGGGATGCTCCTGTAGTTATCCTCGGCAACTCATGGTTTAACTTCCTCATTTCTATTTATATATTCTACTGGGATATTTAAAAAAAACTTTACCAAATTCAAGATGGGGGACAAAGATACAGTCGAGAAGTTCTTGGACAACAACCCGCAGTTCGCCAGCGAGTATTTCGAAAAGAAAATCAAAGCAGATGTGATCACGGCGGCGTTCAACAACAAAGTCCAAGTGAAAGAACCGTCCTCCTACAAAGATGTCACCGCCATCCAGGAGTCGGAGTTCATCTTTGAGCTGGTGAAGGAGATGCAGGATAACAGCCAAATGGAGAAGGCGCTGCACAAAGTTCTCCAGAGGATTGCGCTGCTCATCCAGGCCGACAGATGCAGCTTCTTTGTGTTCCGGAGCAGGAACGGAGCGCCCGAGCTGGCTACGGTCCTGTTCGATATCACTCACAATTCCTCGTACGACAATAATCTAGTCAACCCTAATGTGGAGATTGTGTATCCCACCGACATGGGGATAGTGGGGTACACAGTGCACTCAAAGAAGCCCCAGCATGTTGCAGATGTGAAGAAGGTGAGATAGCAAGTCACTTCTATTATTGATTTATTTATTTCACCAGGAAAGTCCCACTGAGGTTTAGAATCTCTTTCAGTTAGAACAGTAATCTGTGGTTAACTGTTTTGGTAACACTTTATAATAACTCCACCTTAATTAGCATGATTTAAACTCTAACAGAGTTAATTGAACAAATTGTTTATTAAGAATGATTCAGGCTTAGCAACTACTTAATTAGGGGTTCAAGTTTGGAGTTAGGTGTTAGGGTTATCAATTAAGTTGTTACTAAGCCTAAATCATTCTTAATAAACTATTTGTTCATTATAAATTAAGTCTTTCTTCATGCTTTATTTAGGCTAGGTTATTTCTATAATAACTAAAAGAAACACTTTTAGTTATTATAAAGTGTTTCTTGCATAAGATTTGGACCTCAATTTAGGTTGTCAAATATTTATTTTTGTATTTATAGAAATTACTGGAAACGTTTTTTGAAATAATTTAGTCTTCTATTCTATTATTCTATCCTATTATGATCTGCTACAAATAACTAGACAACGTAGGCTGGATCTAATGATCTCAAATATATCTTTATTTGTCACAAATATTAGCATTGCCAAATGGTAAAGAACGTGAAATCTACCAGGCTTAACTTGTATAGACAATAATGTTAAATTGTTGAAGATTGAATTTGTTATATTGGTAAAATTAACTTGCAGCTATCAGTACATAATAAAGTAAAGCGAAAAAATAAACTAGATAATAATAAAATACTAGATTGCATAAATCCATCAAAGAGAAAAAAGTACAAATTGAATAGTGGGTTTGTGCAGGCAAGAGATTTAGCCATCAAAGTTTTGCGAGTAATACCTTAATAATTAGCTACACTAATGAATGTTCCTTTTGAATTCTCAGAACTCTCGCTTCAGCGACTTTGTGGACAAGCAGACCAAGTACATCACCAAATGCATGCTCACAGCACCCATCATGAACGGGAACGAGCCCATCGGTGTCATCGCCGCCCTCAACAAACAAGGGGCAAATGAGTTCTCCAAAAGTGACATCGATGTTAGTGTATTTTAAATATTACACATGTGACTATGAGCATCTGCAGAAAGGGGTGGGAAGGTCACAAGACAAATGTACAATAACCAAATATAGTCATCTTCCTGTCTTTGACCTGTACAAGCTTGATGCTATAATCCAGTTATGAAAAAGCTCAGACTTTTTTAATCTTGTGACACTGAATTTAAAGCTACACTGAGTAAGATTCTTGGTTGCGGGCTCGCCACCTGCGTTACCATGGAGATGGGAAGTTAAAACCAAACTTTAGAACATTCTCCATGGAGACAGATCAGTTTTTTGCCATTCTTTGTGAAGTTTGTGGAGAAACAAGCCCCTTCACAGCAAATGCAAGCAAGTCCCTATTTTCAAGTTTTTCCATACTATAAAAACACCTGTAATACTTGTGTTTATTTAAGTTTATTTTTGTCAGAAATCTTAGACGATGGGGCTTTAAATAACTCATTATGCACATTGTTCCTTCATCAAAATTTAGCGGCATTAACAAAGGTTTTGTGACCCTCACAAAACACTCAGTTTCAAATGTCTTACAAAGTAAATCCTCTCCAGACACATTTTTAGTATTTCTGCCATCAAACTGCATTTATTACAACTCTTTCTCCCCTCGATAACTCTCCTTGCTGCCAGTAGATTGTATGCTAATGCAAAATCCTGATGAGGGAACGCCTGACAGAGAAATGGAACATTGTTTTAAGTTCTAAAACATGAGATGGTAAAGCAGAGATACTCAAGGGCATGTTTAAAGGCAAATAACAATCGAAATAATGCATAATATGTGTCATTTAATGTCATCTATGTTTGTATTTATTATTCCACATTAGAAATAATGTATAACATATCTCAATTTTTTTTTTCTTCTTTTTTTTTGCAGCTGTTCACCAAATATGCCAACTTTGCCACGCTTGTGTGTCTGCAAGCACACACCGCTTACATGTGGGATGTGGAGTCCAGGAGGAGTCAGGTAAAACGAGATATTGAGAAAATCACGATTGAAAAAGTTCTCATCTACAAAGAAATGGAACTTTTGCTGTAGGTTTTGCTGTGGTCTGCCAGTAAGGTGTTTGAAGAGTTGACAGACATCGAGAGGCAGTTTCACAAAGCCCTTTACACTGTGCGGGTGTACATTAAATGTGAGAGATACTCCGTGGGCTTGTTGGACATGACAAAGGACAAGGTACGCTCCAATTGTTTTTACTTCCCATCATTTTAAACATGTTACTATCTAAGCTTATTTTTATTTTCTTTCATTCTAGGAGTTCTTTGATGAATGGGCAATCAAATTAGGAGAACAGGAGCCGTACAAAGGTCCAAAGACTCCAGATGGAAGAGTAAGACTAGCACATTTTTTGATCATAAGAAACACAATTATTGGTCACACTCATGCAATTTATCTTTTTCAGGAAATTTCCTTCTATAAAATTATCGATTACTTGCTGGAAGATAAGGAGGAGATTAAAGTTATCCCGTGGGTTGCATTGATTTTGTTTTTTAAAAAGTTGCTGTTAATAATATGGTACAAATAAAATGTTTTACTTTTTTGCTGCGCAGTGGCCCTCCCACTGACCACTGGGCTCTGGTCAGTGGACTTCCCTCTTACGTGGCAGAGAATGGATTTGTACGTTTTTCCAATATAAAAAGAATGTATCTGTCTTTTACTTGTGTAGTGTAGTAGCTTACATATGCATTTTTCATACACAGATTTGCAACATGATGAACGCCTGCGCAGATGATTACTTTACTTTTCAGGTAATTTTTTATTCTTCTTATTACATTTTTTCCATTTGTCGTACATTGTATAGTATTTCCGACATTTTGTATTTGACAGAAAGAGGCTGTGGATGAAACCGGATGGAAGATCAAAAACGTCCTCTCACTCCCAATTGTCAACAAAAAAGAAGAAATCGTTGGCGTGGCTACTTTCTACAACCGCAAAGACGGCAAACCCTTCGACGAGAACGATGAACAAATCACAGAAGTATGTTTGCTCAAACTAGGAACATTACATTTGATAACATATTGTGATTAAAGTACATCTGTGTCTTCTTTGTGCTCCAGGCTCTGACACAGTTCCTTGGCTGGTCCACACTTTGCAGCGACACATACGACAAACTCAACAGAACTGAATGGAAGAAGGATGTTGCTCAGGAGGTCCTCATGTACCAGACCACGGCCTCTCCGAGCGAAGTGCAGGAGATACTGGTGAGACGGAGGCTTTTCACACTAGATAAGATGTAAGCCAAGTTTTACAACAGCTGAATTTGTTTTGTTTGTTTCTTCACAGAACACTAAAGAGAAGTTTGACTCAGAACCAGAAGAGTGTGACCAGAAGGAGATGTATAAATTGTTGGTGTGTTCACTTTTCAAGAATGACAGTGGAATATGATTGTGCGATTTTATCATCTGGTCTAAATATTTACAATCCGCAGAGAACCAACATCCCTGATGCCAAGAAAGTGGAGCTGCTAGAATTCCGCTTCAGCGACTTCCCTCTGTCCGAGGTGGACCTCATCAAGTGTGGCATCCGCTGCTTCTTTGAGCTGGGGGTGGTGGAGAAGTTCAAAGTCCCGGCTGAGGTCAAATCATCATTATGCTCTGAAATTACACATAGAATAATTTATTAACTATGTTATTCTTAGAATAGAGTAGTTGCTAAAATGCATCTATCTGTCCAGATGTGTCCAAACTGTGGACGGGGGTCAGATCTTTAGTTTGCCCCGAGGCTTCCTGATGGATTTATTCAGACCACCAAAGTGTTTTCTTGTAGCACATTTTTATGCTAGTAAAATATATTATACTACAAGACATCTTAACCTGAAAAACAAAAATGTGGGTGTTTAACAGATCCGCCATTAAAGCAGGGGCACCTGATTTAAAAACATGAAAAATTGAAATAGTTTGCTGTGGTTTTGCTATTGCATTCCGAGCATCATAATTATTCACCGCAATGAGTTTATAAGCGCTTTTCACAGTAAAGCTAACGAACATTAGCATTCTAACAGCTCACTTCCTGTTTTGCGTAGAATTAAACGCTCTATGATTAGATGCAGACGGCACACAACGGTTTAGTTTATGACCTTAGTTGCTGCAATATAATATACATGTGTACTGAGGCAAAACAGATTTGAATTTGTTACATGTTAAAAATCTGATACAGCCCCTTTAATGTTCCAAGGGTGAATAAAGATATTAAGTCCAATCATTTGATTTATGAACTATATTGAACACTAGTCTACTCCTTCTACTACTTGACCCTTGGTAACGATGCTGTTAGTGTATTTTTTTACATTTAATTGATCTTTATCTAACCATATGGCCCTAGACGGTGGCCTATTGTACATGTTTTACTCTCCATGTTATAAGCAGCATTTGACTACTATCAATGCAAATGTATCCGTAAAGAAGAAGAATCTAAAAATATATCTAATTTGTTTTGCAGATCCTGACTAGATGGATGTACACTGTGCGCAAAGGCTACCGCGACATCACCTACCACAACTGGAGGCACGGCTTCAACGTGGGACAGACCATGTTCACGCTGCTCCTGGCAAGTCGCACATCTGTTCCACATTTACGGTTTTCAAAGTATTTGTACAATGTTTTTAATAAAAATCCCCTTCCTTTAACAGACAGGCAAGCTGAAGAAGTATTACTCGGACCTGGAGGCATTTGCCATGGTGGCTGCTGGATTCTGCCACGATATTGACCACAGAGGAACTAATAATCTCTACCAGACCAAGTAAGATCGGTTTGGATGTGGTTAAGTGACAGATGTGTGGTACAGAGAGAATGGATGCATTTAAATTCAATGGAAAAACTCCCTGTGTTAAATGTGGAAAGTGATATTTAATATGTTTTGTGTTGTCCTTCTTAAAGGAGCATGTCCCCTTTGGCCAGACTGCACAGTACATCAGTCATGGAGAGGCACCATCTTGAATACAGCAAAACCCTGATGGAGAACGAGGTGGGTTCATTCCAGTTCACTCAGACGTTTCATTTGGCTGTACTGATTATTCAAATGTTTCTGTTTCAGGAGCTGTAAGAAAATAACTTTTTTTTTATTCTTCTTAGAAACTCAACATCTTCCAAAACCTGCAGAAGCGCCAGTTTGAGACAGTGCAGCGTCTGTTTGAAGTGTGCATCATTGCGACAGATCTGGCCCTTTATTTCAAGTATGTCAGTGTTTGTCATCCTTAGACTTCTAGGATGTGTTCTCACTCGAAGTTGGGACTGAAACTTGACTAGAAAGAACTAAACCAAGACTTGGAACAGGACCTTATGACTAGACTAGGCTCAACAGGACAAAACCAGGACTTAACATGGACTAAACCAAGAATCAAGACCAAGCCAAAACCAAACCAAGATGAAACCAAGAATAAACCTTGGCTAAACCGGGGCTAAATCAAGACCAAACCAAGAACAAACAAAGACCAAACCAGGGATGAACCAGGACTAATCCAGGATTAAACCAGGGTTAGATCAGGGCAGTGTAATGGGCAGGCTTGAATCCAAATGCAGCACATCAGGTGCGGTTGGCAAGAATTTATTGCAGATTTAGCAACAGCAGAAACCAAGGGATCAGAAGAACAATGTGGCCCTGGGTGAGTGTGGAAGTGGAGCTTATATTCTGATGAGGCAACGCGGGTGAAGGTGATGAGATGGTCGTGGATATGAGGGGCCACAGGTAAGAACCTACTGGAACTTCTGGAAACACTGTGGAGCTTTCTGGATACCGTGGAATGGGACTGGCTTCAGGCAAGTGGAAATTACCGGAAACTCCTGGTAACTCTTTCCGGAAACAGAGATTTAACAATTGAACTGTGACAGAACAAACCATACCAGGAATTAACCAGGACTAAACCAGGACTTAACCAGGACTAAACCAGGACTAAACCAGGACTAAACCAGGACTAAACCAGGACTAAACCAGGAATTAACCAGGACTAAACCAGGACTTAACCAGGACTAAACCAGGACTAAACCAGGACTAAACCAGGACTAAACCAGGACTAAACCAGGAATTAACCAGGACTAAACCAGGACTTAACCAGGACTAAACCAGGACTAAACCAGGAATTAACCAGGACTAAACCAGGACTTAACCAGGACTAAACCAGGACTAAACCAGGAATTAACCAGGACTAAACCAGGACTAAACCAGGAATTAACCAGGACTAAACCAGGACTTAACCAGGACTAAACCAGGACTAAACCAGGACTAAACCAGGACTAAACCAGGACTTAACCAGGACTAAACCAGGACTAAACCAGGACTAAACCAGGACTAAACCAGGAATTAACCAGGACTAAACCAGGACTTAACCAGGACTAAACCAGGACTAAACCAGGACTTAACCAGGACTTAACCAGGACTAAACCAGGACTAAACCAGGACTAAACCAGGACTAAACCAGGACTAAATCAGGACTTAACCAGGACCATACCAGGACTAAACCAGGACTTAACCAGGACTAAACCAGGACTTAACCAGGACTAAACCAAGACCAAACCAGGACCATACCAGGACTAAACCAAGAGCATACCAGGACTAAACCAAGACCATACCAGGGCTAAACCAGGACCATACCAGGACAAAACCAGGACCATACCAGGACAAAACCAGGACCATACCAGGACTAAACCAGGACCATACCAGGGCTAAACCAGGACTAAACCAGGACTAAACCAGGACCATACTAGGACTAAACCAAGACCATACCAGGGCTAAACCAGGACTAAACCAGGACTAAACCAGGACCATACTAGGACTAAACCAGGACTAAACCAGGACCATACTAGGACTAAACCAAGACCATACCAGGACTAAACCAGGGCCATACCAGGACTAAACCAGGACTAAACCAGGGCCACACCAGGACTAAACCAGGACCATGCCAGGACTAAACCAGGACCATGCCAGGACTAAACCAGGACTAAACCAGGACTAAACCAGGACTAAACCAGGGCCATACCAGGACTAAACCAGGACCATGCCAGGACTAAACCAGGACTAAACCAGGACTACACCAGGACTACACCAGGACTAAACCAGGACCACACCAGGACTAAGCCAGGACTAAACCAGGACTATACCAGGACTACACCAGGACTAAACCAGGACTTAACCAGGACTAAATCAGGACTTAACCAGGACTAAACCAGGACTTAACCAGGACTAAACCAGGACTTAACCAGGACTAAACCAAGACCATACCAGGACTAAACCAGGACCAAACCAGGACCATACCAGGACTAAACCAAGAGCATACCAGGACTAAACCAAGACCATACCAGGGCTAAACCAGGACCATATCAGGACTAAACCAGGACCATACCAGGACTAAACCAGGACCATACCAGGGCTAAACCAGGACTAAACCAGGACTAAACCAGGACCATACCAGGACTAAACCAGGACCATACCAGGGCTAAACCAGGACTAAACCAGGAGCATACTAGGACTAGACCAGGGCTAAACCAGGACCATACCAGGACTAGACCAGGACCATACCAGGACTAAACCAGGGCCATGCCAGGACTAAACCAGGACCATACTAGGACTAAACCAGGGCCATACCAGGACTAAACCAGGACCATGCCAGGACTAAACCAGGACTAAACCAGGACTAAACCAGGACTAAACCAGGGCCATACCAGGACTAAACCAGGACTAAACCAGGGCCACACCAGGACTAAACCAGGACCATGCCAGGACTAAACCAGGACCATGCCAGGACTAAACCAGGACTAAACCAGGACTAAACCAGGACTAAACCAGGGCCATACCAGGACTAAACCAGGACCATGCCAGGACTAAACCAGGACTAAACCAGGACTACACCAGGACTACACCAGGACTAAACCAGGACCATACCAGGACTAAGCCAGGACTAAACCAGGACTATACCAGGACTACACCAGGACTAAACCAGGACCATACCAGGACTAAGCCAGGACTAAACCAGGACTAAACCAGGACTAAGCCAGGACTAAGCCAGGACTATACCAGGACTAAACCAGGACCATACCAGGACTAGTGTGAGGCCACTCTTGGAAATGATTCAATCAGACTCATTTTTTTTTTTTTTTCCTGTTTTAGGAAGAGAACGATGTTTCAGAAAATTGTGGACCAAGTTCATGAAATCAAGGATGATAAGGAAGTAATCAACTACATCTCCAACAACCCAACAAGAAAAGAAATTATCATGTACGGCACTTTAAACATGTGACCTAATAATGAAACCTGCGGCTTTTTACTAACACTGCTTTGTATTTGTTTCAGGGCAATGATGATGACGGCTTGTGACTTGTCGGCCATCACTAAACCCTGGGAGGTTCAGAGCAAGGTACATTTCAGCAAGGACATGAAGTATTCCACCTTATATTGTGTTCCCTGGCACTCAAGTCTGTTCACATGTTTTAGGTGGCTCTGATGGTGGCAGCAGAGTTCTGGGAGCAGGGAGATCTGGAGCGAACCGTGTTGGAGCAGCAGCCCATTGTAATAACACAGCAAATAGACTTTTTAGGTTACATTGATAATATCAACCGAATCTAATTGTTGTTTTATTACAGCCAATGATGGACAGAAATCACGCTGACGAGCTACCCAAGATGCAGTGCGGCTTCATTGACTTTGTCTGCTCGTTTGTCTACAAGGTATAACACATTAGTAAAATATACAGTATGTTACAGTTGTGGAAGAAGTACAAATACAGGAGTTTAAAAATCGACTGAAGTATTGAACATTCATACAGAGTCAAATGTAGTGATTTGGATAAAGAATTTGGCTGATTTTGGGTCAGTTAGCGACGGAATCTTACTTATCATCCATCCATCCATTTTCTACCGCTTGTTCCCTTTCGGGATCGCGGGTGACTGGAGCCTATCCCAGTGACTTCGGGCCTTAGGCGGGGTGCACCCTGGACAGTGGCCAACTTGTCGCAGGGCTTCTTACTTATCAACTTGTTTTTATTCATTTTTTTTGGTTGTTGAACTCAAAACTTTTACACAGGATGTCATCATGAACGTTCTAAATAATAAACCCCAAACCATATGGAAAGTGTTTTTTAGTCCAGTTCAGAATGTAGCAGAGTAAAAACTACAGATACAAGTAAAAGGTATGCACTGTACAGCTGCTTTTACAGTACTGCACTTTTACTCTTGTACTTTGTTACTTCCCACCACTGATCCGAATGTGATTCTGCTTCCTGTAGGAGTTTTCCCGCTTCCACACTGAGATCATGCCCATGTTTGACGGCCTGAACATCAACCGAGGGCAGTGGAGGGCTCTGGCAGACGTGCACGAGGCCAAGATGAAAGTCATAGAGGATGAGAAGAAGAAGCTGGAGGGAGGAGGAGATGGCGGCGGTGAGGGTCCAATTTTTCTAAATTATAGTATATAGTGTAAGAAGATTCAATTATAATAGGCCTTGTTATTTCTCACAATCACACAATTCATTATATTTCATATCAAATAGTCTAATGATCTCTTTTTAAAGTTGATTTGAGGTGGAATACAGGCCTAAACACTGCACAAAGCTTCACTGAATGCAGCGATGTGATTGGCCGATTGGCGTTACATGCAGAACCTTTACGTTCCTCTTGTAACGGCGCTGCGCTTCTTTCTGATTCAG
Source organism: Eucyclogobius newberryi (assembly GCF_026437365.1). Taxonomy (NCBI): domain Eukaryota; kingdom Metazoa; phylum Chordata; class Actinopteri; order Gobiiformes; family Gobiidae; genus Eucyclogobius; species Eucyclogobius newberryi. The sequence goes on along the minus strand of NW_027316500.1, from coordinate 5,510,848 downwards.
TCAGATTAACAGACATCACGACCGATCTCCCGCTGCTAAAGCTTTCTCACGCCAAGTTACGGAAATAAACGTGACTGAATTGAAGTTTTCGTACATTCTGTTTACAGATGCTGGCAAGGCAAAGACGTGTGTCGTGTGCTAGACCCTCAGACCAAAGACCCTTTTTATGCCTGTGCAAGTGAGACCAGACCTGAAACCAACTGTGGTGCTTCTTATTATACATTCTCTCATAAATTGGAGTTTTATTAGACTCCACGGTATGTCAGAACTGTATTGTGCAGTTAATGATTGAAACATGGCATTCGTTTTTTAGGCTGGATTTGTTTTGTTTTTATATAAATTACTTAAAAGAATCAAGCATGTAATATAACTAAATCTTAACTTTGCTAATTTGACAGTATTTTATCTGATGAGTTCGCTTATATGTTTGTCTTGAGGTTACAATTTTCAGCATATGTCCACGGCAAAAGAGTGAGAGATGTAAGAAGATTTGACTCACTGTATATTGGATTTAGTTATAATCCAGTAGGAGCTCCCTGGCTTCCTTTTTAAGTCCTCTGCTTACATAAAGTACAAAAATACAGGGTCATTCCGGAAGTGAACTGTGTTGTATTTCTGCAAATATTCTGTAAATACAGTGGAATACCATAAATACATATATATTTTATGATTGGCATAATTCTGTCAATGAAAGTCTTCTGCTGTGATACATTTGTGCAGTAGTTAAATACACTGTGTAATCTTTCAATGTAAATAAAGTCTATTTTCAATTCAGTTTGATATTATACGATCAGTGTGTTTAGTTGTTTGTGTACACTTAAAGAGCTTGATGTTGCACCTTTTAAATTGTGTCTGATCCTACACATACATTCCAATCCTGTTGACTCCGTGTCAGTGAGTGTGTGGCCTCTGCTGTGGGAGGGTTAAGCAGGTTTACACCCAACATCACCTCTTAATAAACTGTTAACGAGATTAAGACATCAGTGTGCTGCAGGCCAGAGAGCCAGAGCCAAAACAAGTGTGTAAATCTGTCAGTTCATTCATCAATTTAATTCACCAGCAAGTCATTGAATATATAGACACATTTACATTACAATTTTATAACCTAAGTGTATATTTTTGACTTATATTGTGTTTGTGTTGTGTTATTTATGCATCCTCAGTGCTATTTGCGTGCCATTGCCATAAAACACAAAAACTCTCGTGGGTCCAGTCAAGAATGACTTCATTTCATGTCATTTTCAGACCCAATATTGTTAGACCAATAACAATGTGAAGGCAGAAAGTGGTACTATCTACTAAAAGAGAGCTATTTGACCACATAGCCTGTTCAAAACTGCAGAAGCTTTCTTTGTGACACATTTTTTATTTACAGATTTTTAGTTTTGATAAGTGGCTGTATTATATGTTTTTATTATTATTATTTTTCATTATAAACTGTTTTTTTCTAAAACATTTTTTCCTTAACTTTCTTTTCTTTTTTTCATGAATAAACAAAACCCATCAACAATGAGCGTGTGCATAACACCCTCATTTATGTTGTTGTTGTTGTTGTTGTTGTTGTTGTTGTTGTTGTTTATGGCGGTTGGCTTCCAAGTGTTGCATTACCGCCACCCTCATTTATGGTGAGCTCGAGACAGGTCAACGAGCGCTGATCCCTTAATATGATTGGATGAGCTGACAGCAGGTCACGTGTTCATTTCATATACGGCAGAAGTTACGTACAAAGGCGTGGATGGCGTCAGAGGTAAGCCAGCTTTGAGGCCGCCGCAACATGTGCAAGTCACTCCGCTGGCTGCTCCTCTCTCACGTGCTAAGTAGTATTTTATGTACTATTTGTGAAGTTGGCCCATCAGCTTTAGGGATGGTATTTGAACATAGTAACAGATATATAGTCTAATAATCCCATTCTCCAATCAAATGAAACAGCCAGCAATCTGAGCGATTTGGCGCCCTCGAGTGGCGAAAGCTTGTACTTGTTTTTACATTCACACATTGCCTTCAATAAACGTTGAAACTGCTCATTATTTGTTTGGGATTTGCTCATATTAATCTCACTGTTAAAAATCCTTTCAACTGACAACAGTCACGTCTTTGGTGATGTTTAATGGCACCAAATTTCACTTTATTTATGTTGACAGAGGAGATGTTGAACTTTGTGTCAGTCTTTGTTTCATGTGGATTTCATATAAACTATAAACCAGGTTAACAAATCTGTAATCTGAGTGAGATTCCACCATAGATTTCTCCTGTAACCTCCTGCTCAAATTTAACCTGGATTGTTATTATGTCATGAGAACAAAACCTACACCAAGAACACGTCCGGATGTAGTTTGAAAGCTGTATAACTCGTATTGGGAGCCTTTAAATAGTTGTTCTCCCCTTGCCCATTATCTACTGTCTATAATGAGGCACAGCTGTGATATAAAGGCCAGGATCCCAAGAAAGTCCAGCCCAGTAAACAGAAGAATCTCAAATGCGTCAGAATAACAGTGACACTGGTGAAGTGTGTGAGCCGCCCCCAAATCGAGACAACTAATATGTGTGAATACCACTCAACATGACGGCTCCTCCTGCACAGAGCTCCAGGCCTGTTCAGCTCATGAATGATCTCTTTTATCAAGCAACAAAAACTCCTCATGATGTTTCCACACAACAATCCACTCTAGTGTTCCTCGGCTGGTCCTAAGGCCTGGCGGGAATCGAGTTAGGCGTGTACATTTCTTTACTTTTCTCTGCGTCAAGTAATAGATCCCCCCTCGGCCTTTTATTTTTGAGGTGAAATTGAGTTACGGCTGCAAGCAGACGCTGGATGTTGAGAGGCTAATCTCATCAGCTGAGCTTTCAGATGGGCTGCACGCGTCACTGGGCTGGAGGTCTGGTCTGGGCAGGAAACACACATTTGTTACTCATGGTTAGTAAAAGGAAAGAGGATTTATCATTCTAGGATAACTAAGCAGGAGCACAGTCAGCCGGACATCACTGAGAAGAATATTCATATTTAAAAATTGGCACACATTAACCAACCCTTTTCCTCGTCTAAAACTGAGGCCCTCAGAAATATATCACTTACATAACAAATATAACTATCAAACCTTTATTTCACCCATTTTTCATTAATATATTTGTTTCTTGTTTGTTTTACTCTTATTTTGCACACATTTTATTTGCGCCGCTCTGACCCTCTGACCAGACGAGGCCCTTTCTGGGGCCCCCAGTTCAGGCTTTGTGCAGTCGATTGTTTAGGGCTGTGTTCAAAATATCGATACGGCGATATATCATCACGGACTCAGTATCTGAGTCACAGTATCGATATTTTTTTTGTATTTAAAAATATATTATATATATATATATATATATACATATATATATACATATATTTAGATTTAGATTTTTGTGGCCCATTGGCTTTAAACGAAGTGAAATAGTACTTTTGATCTGCTGTTTGTGCTGCTCCTCTGGGTCGAGGTGAGGAGCTGTGGACCTGAAGCTGATCTGTGCAGAAGATGCTGCTGCAGCAGGTTCAGACCATGAAACATGTAATACTTTACTAGAATGTGTTCCTTATATTTATATTTGGATCAGTTGGTTGGATGTATGAAGTTATTAGAGCAGAATGGATTTATAAATAAGTGCTTTGTGGATAAACATGACATTTCATACATTTTCTTATTTAGAGTAAAAACATGACCCATTTGGGTAAATTTTTAAGACCCTTTTTTCAAAAATGTATCGTAATGAGGGAATTGTATCGGAATATACAAGTATCTGGATACGTCTCGTATCTGACCCCTGTATCGGGATACGTATCGTATCGTGACCCCTGTATCGGGATATGTATCGTATCGTGACCCCTGTATCGGGATACGTATCGTATCGTGACCCCTGTATCGGGATACGTATCGTGACCCCTGTATCGGGATATGTATCGTATTGTGACCCCTGTATCGGGATACGTATCGTATCGTGACCCCTGTATCGGGATATGCATCGTATCGTGACCCCTGTATCGGGATACGTATCGTATCGTGACCCCTGTATCGGGATACGCATCGTATCGTGACCCCTGTATCGGGATATGTATCGTATCGTGACCCCTGTATCGGGATACGTATCGTATCGTGACCCCTGTATCGGGATACGTATCGTGACCCCTGTATCGGGATACGTATCGTATCGTGACCCCTGTATCGGGATATGTATCGTATCGTGACCCCTGTATCGGGATACGTATCGTATCGTGACCCCTGTATCGGGATATGTATCGTATCGTGACCCCTGTATCGGGATACGTATCGTATCGTGACCCCTGTATCGGGATACGCATCGTATCGTGACCCCTGTATCGGGATATGTATCGTATCGTGACCCCTGTATCGGGATACGTATCGTGACCCCTGTATCGGGATATGTATCGTATCGTGACCCCTGTATCGGGATACGTATCGTGACCCCTGTATCGGGATACGTATCGTATCGCAAGGGTCTTGGCAATACCATATGCTGGTGGTGATGCTATTGGTGGTGCTGGTGATGCTGTTGGTGGTGCTGGTGATGCTGTTGGTGGTGGTGCTGGTGATGCTGGTGGTGGTGCTGGTGATGCTGGTGGTGGTGCTGGTGATGCTGTTGGTGGTGGTGGTGGTGCTGGTGATGCTGTTGGTGGTGGTGATGATACTGTTGGTGGTGGTGCTGGTGATGCTGTTGGTGGTGATGCTCATGGTGGTGCTGGTGGTGCTGTTGGTGGTGCTGGTGATGCTGTTGGTGGTGCTGGTGATGCTGTTGGTGGTGGTGGTGGTGATGCTGTTGGTGGTGGTGATGATGCTGGTGATGCTGTTGGTGCTGGTGCTGGTGATGCTGTTGGTGGTGGTGCTGGTGATGCTGTTGGTGGTGCTGGTGATGCTGTTGGTGGTGGTGGTGGTGCTGGTGATGCTGTTGGTGGTGGTGATGATACTGTTGGTGGTGGTGCTGGTGATGCTGGTGGTGGTGATGCTCATGGTGGTGCTGGTGATGCTGTTGGTGGTGCTGGTGATGCTGTTGGTGGTGCTGGTGATGCTGTTGGTGGTGGTGCTGGTGATGCTGGTGGTGGTGCTGGTGATGCTGGTGGTGGTGCTGGTGATGCTGTTGGTGGTGATGCTCATGGTGGTGCTGGTGGTGCTGTTGGTGGTGCTGGTGATGCTGTTGGTGGTGATGGTGATGCTGTT